>NW_024100624.1:27500-627500 GCF_016545835.1 Crotalus tigris | reverse complement strand
ATATTTTGAGAAGCAATGCTACATTTAAGACACTGCAAGCGGCTTGTCTTTTAATTTGGCATTTTTATTCCAATGAACCACTCCAAAATTGAAATGAGGGCTTGGCAGAGATTATCTGCTTCTGTTCCTGAACCTAGACTATGATTTGGGAGTGGTCCAGGTCAGTCAAGAAGCAACTTGATCTGATGAGAAATTCAGTTCTGGCACAAATTTCCCCGGGGGGGGGGGTGCTCTGTTCTGTATAATGGGAAACCATTACAGGTTGTCAGATTTTGATTTTTGTGACAACATGAGACAATTTACAGGATAGTGAAAAGTTTTATGAGGTGAGGAAGATTATCAAGTTTGTCATTTTTAACCTTTCTGTTTCCTAAAATATGATCTAAAATGATTCTTAATCTTGTAACTGAAATTAATTAAATGTACTAATGTGGGGAACATTGGTATAAACATTTCAGATTGATATTCTGAACAGGGAAAGATATTTATAAGGAAGGAACCCTGACTTTCTTTCTGAATGCGATGGAAGTTATTGTCATTCACTGGTCATTTTCATAAATTATTTAATTATTTAATTCCTTAAATTAGATCAGATTGTGTGTGTGTGTGTGTGTGTGTGTGTGTGTGTGTGTGTTCACACACACACTATATTATATTATATCATAGTATATCCATATACTACACATATAGTACATATAGTATATACTATACTATACATATAGTATTTATAGTATATGCTATATAATACACACACACACACACACACACACACACTATATCATATAAAGTAAATTGCATATCATTTTATTCCTAATTATTTTTTAGTCCTCTCAAGAAGCTGGGATTATAATCAAAGACATGATTGGAATGATTGGGGGGGTAGATTTGTATATTATTTACAGAATAATAAAATAATCAAATTGAATCCATCTGTTGCTTCTTATCTTGCCTTCAGGTGCTTTGGAGAATAGGTTGACCATTCCCTCCTCTCTGTGGCAGCCCTCTAGATCAGGGGATCCCAATCCCTCATCCAGGGACCGGTACCGGGCCGTGGCATACCATCAACCGGTCCGCACAAACAAGCAAAGCCCCTCTGTGGGATACAGGCAGCACACAAAACCACGCACACTCTGGTCCATGGAAAAACCTTTCTCCACATAACGGGTCCCTGGTGCCCTAGATATTCAAAGACCCCAGTCCCCTAATCATCTTTGTTGCTCTTCTCTGCACTCTTTCTAGAATCTCAACATCATTTTTATATTCTAGTAACCAAATCTGGATGCAATATTCTAAGGCATTATAAAGCAGTACTAAAAGTTCACATGTTCTTGATTCTATCCCTCTGTTAATGCAGCCTAGGATTGTATTGGTTTATTTGGCAGCTGTAGTACACCACTGGCTCATAAAGTGGTGTTCACTGAGACTCCTAGAATGCTCTTAAAGTCACTGTTAATGAGCCAGGTACCAACTATTCTAAACCTGTGCATTTGTTGTTGTTGTTTTTTTGTATCCTCCCTCCCTCCCTTCCTCCTTCCATCCCTTCCTCATGTTTTGTAATGCACTCTACTTAGAGTGCATAACCAAATTAATTATGTATTGTAGTAATTACATATAGTTACAGCAGTAATGAAACTCTTATTTTAACTGTGCTTAAACTGTGAACAATTGTGAACAATATTAGATAAGCAACTCGAGAGAGGGAATTCAAATAGTTCAGAAATATATTTCAGTCTAGAATGCCATAGCATAGCTCTTCATTTTTCAATACGACAGTAGTCATGTTAAAAAATATTTTTTTTGAATATGTGATAAAAACATGTACTTTAGCTTTCAGAATTTTTCTGTGTGTGTATTAAAATTGAGGCATAAAATATACATTGCCTCATACTTCAGTCAGGTGAGTTTATTTGTGCAGCAGACCAATATTCTACAAGTATAAAATAGTCTAAACATCTTAGATCTTTTTATACTAGATAATTGGAAAGGCAGATAGGCAGCTGGAAGGATAGACAGAAGCATTTGTTTCACTTTTAAATCTGGTTTGAAATCTTTGATAGGATGGAAAAAAGCAGCTGTATGTCTTCATTTTTGGTGCAGTTCCTTGAAATTTGCAGGAAAAATATGGTATTATTTAGAATGAGGAAACAAAGAACATCAATTAAAATTGCACCATAAACTCCTCTCAAAATTATATACTACACCCACATATATTCAGAGAGAGAAGGAAAAGGTTTAATAAGTAAACAGAATAGTTTATACAGCTTGCAGCCTCCAGCTTAGTTTCAGAGTTAGGGACAGAAAGAGGAACCGCTGAGTGCTAGCAGCTCTCTATAAAAGAAAACAAAGAAATAAAGTGATAAAGCACCACTATAAAATCAATAGGAACCATTTCAAACAGAGCAAGGAATAAAATCCTTCAGTACAGAAATTTAATCCTTATACATGAACCTCAAAATAATTGTGCTTTGCTCAGAATTCTTAAATGGCTTGATGGGATAGAAAAGGAACAACAAAATGAGAAAAAAAAAATAGCCTCTATCCCCACTGATTTTTCACAGATATTTCAAAGAACTGGTCACAGTTCACATGGAAATAAATGCTTTCCTCCAATATATCCAAGTGAGAGAAACATTAGAAGGAACAAATCTGGTTAGCATTAGTCTTTTCCTAGGGGAAAACAAATCCACTATGAAAACAGCAATAAGCTTTTGGTACATACAAAACATCTTGACTGGGACCTTCAGAAAAAAAACATAATGTCCATCACATAATTAAAGAGTAGCCCCTATTTATATAGTTAGCCAATTTGGTCCAGTATTTAAGGCAACAGATTAGAAACCAAGAAGATTTGTGGGTTCCAGACCTGCCTTAAATTTGAAAGCCAACTGGGTGACTATGGTCCAGTCATTCTCTCTCAGCCCAACTGACCTCACAGGGTTGTTATTATAAGGAAAATAGGAGGAGGAAGGAGTATTGGGCATGCTCACCACCTTAAGCTATTTATAAAAATAATAAAGAGAAAGGAAAAATAAATAAACAAGCAAACAGAAAACAAACAAACAAACAATCTGCTGTGTTGGAATGCTTATTTGAAAAGAAAGTTAGATGATCCAAAGCTAAGGTCCCAAAGTGGCCTATTAAAATTTAAAATTCACTGCCAGTAAATCATATATATCAGTGTTTCTCAATCTTGGCCACTTGATGCTGGCTGGGGAACCCTGGAAGCTGAAGTCCACAAAGCTTAAATTGTCAAGGTTGAGAAATAATGATATATAGCAATAGCACTTAGTCTTATTTACTGCTCCACAGTGCTTTACAGCACTCTCTGAATGCTTTACTATGTCAACATATTGCCCCCCAAATCTGGGTCCTCATTTTATCAAACTCAGAAAGATATAAGGCTGAGTCAACCTTGAGCAGGTCAGGATCTAACTCCTGACAGTGGGCAGAGCTAGCCTGCAATACTGCACTCTAATCATTGCCCCTCCATGGTTCATATACTCTCAATTTTCATCTCTAAACTGGCAAGAAAAGAAAAGTCAGATTTGTCAATATCTCTCACAGATCTTCCTACATCTTGGAAAGTAGATAAACTAGGCTTTTTGGAAAGGTCTAGATATATCAAGCCCATCTATGCTATTTTTATATTTATTGAAAATTAATTGTGTCAGTGATAGTACCATCCTAAGTATGCTTATCAATTTCAAAATATATGATTGATGGTGGGCTAAATGAAATAAGTGAATTTGATATCACCTTGACTTAACAAAAATAATTTAAGCTTGACCTAATACAAAGTTTAAGTAGATGGGATTTAAAATTGCTGAAGACTTCAGAAGACAAAGCTGCTATTAATTTCAGCAAAGATTTATAAATTTTTCTATTTGGCGATAAGTAAGATTTGTACTTAGAACTATATTTAAATATAATTTTTGCAGAAGGTTGCAGTTTATCTTCCTAACAATTTCTGAATGTAAAATTTTTTGCTTGAAATTCAAATATTATTTGCCTTGATCAGCTTGGGTCTCATCCACAGAATATGATACAAAAGCAAATTAAAATTTCCTTGGGAAATTGCATTGAATAAATCTCAATTACTAAGCTATAACAAAGATTCATCAACTTCCTTCAGACTTTAACACTTTTAAAGCAAACCAAGGTTAAGCTCATTGTATGAATTAATTACTGATAATCATATTTTACAAATGATTATAATCATTATAAAAAATGTAATATAATTTCCTAAGCCATTATCTTCATTGAGTAAATGTAAGAAATGAAATAGCAATCTGTAATTTCTTATGTCTCAATTAATTTTATAGTTCCTAATATAGTATAAAATTAGTTCACAGAATGTTAGTTTTCTGTGAAATATTTATTTTACATATAAAACATAATATTTGTTTTTTTTAGAAATAATTTCTCTCCTTTTGAAGGGATGTGAAATCTTTCTGAGAATTCTTTTTTTTAAAAAAAATCTAATCAAAATATTTTTATTTCATCTACAGTATATAAATTTTCTCCAAACCAAGTAATAGTGTCTAGGTTAGAGATCCTGCCTTGTATACAAGGGCATAAACATGCAAGAAATAGAAATAGGCTTTGGTTGTGCGTACTAGTCATATGAAAGTCTCAATTGAGATTAATATTTTTAAACTATCTGGTGCTAAGGATATGGAAGATTGCAGCATGGAAGGAAAAATGAGTAAATAATATGGAGAGAGGGAAGGAGGGACAAAAGGAAGGATGAAGAAAAATATTTTGTGTCTATAGAACTAAGAAAAAAGAGAAAGGTTGTCTTCAACTTATGACTTAATATTGAGCCCAAAATCTCTGTTCTAAGTGAAACATTTGTTAAGTGAGTTTTGCCTCATTTTCTTGACACAGTTGTTAAGGGAATCACTGCAGTTGTTAAGCTAGTAATTTGGCTGTTAACTGAATTGAGTTTCCCCATTGGCTTGGCTTGTCAGAATGCTGCAAAATGCGATCAAAACCACCCTGGAATACTACAACGGACATAAGTATGAGTCAGTTGCCAAGCATCTGAATTTTGATCAGCTAACCAAGGAGATGCCACAATGGCCGTAACTGTGTAAAAAGGGGCGTTGTCTTACCTGAACGCCTTTTCTCAGCATGATGATGGAGAATCCACGGATGGGTTGTCTTAATCTATCTGCTCCAATTAGACTAAGTCTGAAATTTAGTACCGCCCCCTCTGTGCCAACTGCACCCCAGTTTTAGGCTAAGGCGATACTCAGACTTTAGTCCGACGCGTCTGAACAATATGGGAACCAGGCCAACTGACCTAATGGGAGGGAGTGGATTCTCCATCATCATGCTGAGAAAAGGCGTTCAGGTAAGACAACGCCCCTTTCTCCAGCATGATTGGATGGAGAACCCACGGATGGGACATACCAAAGCCCTGTGTCCCTAGGGTGGGGAATTAGATTGGGCCTGGGTCCCATCCAACGTTAATGCGTGTTCTAGAACCTTGCGGCCAAATGAAGCCGTAGAAGATGCATATACATCCCTCTTGTAGTGACAGACAAAGGAAGAGGGCGATGCCCATGTTGCTGCTCTACAAATTCCCTCTACGGAGGCCTGAGTAGACCAGGCAGCTGTAGTAGCTGCGCCCCGGTTGAATGGGCCGTGATATGCCTGGGATCTCGCAGTGACTGAGACTGGTATGCCAGAGAAATACAAACTCTAATCCACCTGCGTATTGTGGTTGAAGAAACCTTCTGACCTAGTGATGAAGGGTGATAGGACACAAACAGAGCCTCTGTTCTGTGGAAAGATGAGGTTCTCTGTATATAACAATATAAGCCCTGCGCACATCCAATTTGTTCCACTGAACCTCTATGTCATTAGATGGGTTAGGGCAGAAGTCCGGCAAAACTATTTCCTGAGATCTAGGATACAAGGACTTGACCTTAGGTGCGAAGGAGGGGCCTAGCCTAAGGGTTACCCTGTCCTTATGGAATGTACACAGGTCCTTCCTCACTGAAGAGTAGCCAGTTCAGATATCCTTCTCGCTGAAGTTACAGCAACAAGAAATTCCACCTTCATCGATAACTGTTTAAACAAACCAGTGTCAATAGTTCAAAGGGTGCGAAACAAGAGCCTATAAACCTGATGAAGATCCCACGAGGGGTATCTATGTACAGTTGATGGTCTGACGTTGTTAGCTCCTTTTAGGAAGGAGCGTATCATAGGGTAATGTGTTAAGGATTCATTGCCACAGGAAATAACTGTGGCAAGTGCTGCTACCTGCCTGCGGATGGTGCTTGTGGAAAGCCCTTTGTCTAGACCATCCCTCAGGAACTCCAAGATAACTGGCATTGAAACCGCCAAAAGGTCAATTTTTCGAACTGAACACCAATTACAGGTGGCATCGTATATTCTATTCGTCAAGGGTCGCCTGGATTGCTGAATCATAGCTATGACCCTTGACGAATATGAGTCTCAGCCTAAGGCCTGCCTCTCAAGTGCCAGACGGTTAACTGGAGTCATTGAGGGTCTGGATGGCGTAGTTCCCCCTGAATGTGGGAGATGTGATTTGCTGGGATCCTTCATGGAGATGATGCGGAGAGCTCCATCAGGTCGACGACCAAGAGCGTCTCGGCTAATGCGGCGCAACCAGGAGGACCTTGAAAGATCTTCCTGATCATGGCAGGAAGAAATGGCAGAGGAGGGAAGGCATAGAGCAGTTCCCTGGGCCAGGGACTGCGGAGCGCATCTGTTCCCTCCGCTGATGGAGGTGGGAACCCGGAAAGGAATCTGGTAAGTTGTGAGTTGGTGGGGGAGGCAAAAGGTCTAAGGTTGGGGAACCAAACCTGTCCACGATCTCTCTGAACACCTTCGGATCCAGCTGCCATTCGGAATGGTCCATGGTTGCTCAGCTCAGTGAGTCCGCCTGCTGGTTGGTCACTCCGGATATGTGCTCCGCCCTGATGGAGGCAAGATTCAGTTCCGCCCAGGACCCCAGCAATTTGGCCTCCTGCATGAGAGGCCTGGACCTTGTCCCCCCTTGTCTGTTGATGTGGGCCTTGGCTGTAATGTTGTCGGTTAAAATCAGGACATGTTGGCCCTGTACTATATCGGTGAATCCCTTTAGGGCCATATGTATGGCTCTGAGTTCCAGCCAGTTTATATTGTTCTTTAGGTCCTGTTTGGACCCCCGACCTTGAGCCCAGTGCGTGTGGAGGTGTGCCCCCCACCCAAACAGGCTTGTATCTGTGGTAATGGTAATCCTGTCTGGTTCTAATACTGCTCCCCGTGACAGCGCCGGGGAGTCCCACCATTGAAGGGAGTTCAAGTCTCTGAAATGGAAGGAGAAGCCATGTAATTCTCTGGCATGGAGGCGTGCCCATGGCACAATTTGCACGCAGGACACCGTCTTCCCCAGTAGCTGTGATAGGGAGGCCAATGTGACTACTCTGGCCCTTTGGATCTGACGTACAAGAGTCTGAATAGAGTTCCTTCGGTCCTGAAATAGGTAGACCGTACAATTATCCATGTCTATAACAGCGCCCAAATGGAGGAGCCGGGTTGTTGTATGACTTTTCTGGAAATTAATAGAAAACCCGTGCTCCTGAAAGACCTTGATGGCTAGGGCGAGGTCTGACTGAGCATTTCGGAATGATGATGACTGAATTAGTATGTCATCTAAATAGCATTGAATTCTGATTGGAATTTGTCTAAGGTGGGCTGCGAGCACTGCCAGTACCTTGTAAATACCCGGTGTCGATGAGAGGCCAAATGGTAGGGTTCTGTACTGGTAGTGGGCATAGCTGAATCTGAGGAATTTGCGGTGGTTAGGAAACATGTCTCAGTTAGGTCTATTGAGGTAAGAAAGTCACCTTGCCTGATGCTGGCCAGGATTGATTGAAGTGGTTGCATCTTAAACTTCTTATACCTCAAGTAAGGTTTAGATCTTTCAAGTCTAAGATTGCCCTCCAGCCCCCCAAGTCTTAGGGATGACAAAGAGGTTTGAGTAAAACCTTCGTCCTTCTTGGTCTTGTGTACTGGTTCAATTGCTCGTATTTGTAATAAATGAGCTATGGCCTCTGACATAAAGTCAGCCCTGGACCTGCTCGTTGGGATAGGGCAAGAGCGGAATTTGTCAGGTGGTTGAGAACAAAATTCTAGTCTCAAACCTTGCGTGACAGTGTCTAACACCCATGCATCTGTAGTGATGGCTGTCCAAGTGCTGGAATAAGGGGCCAGCCGGCATCTGTAGTGGTGACTGCCCAAGTGCTGGAATAAGGGGCCAGCTGGCTTCCTATGGGAAGAGAGACTGTGAGATCATTTGCCTCGTTTAGAGGAACGGCCCCTCGGCCTTGAAGGGGCCGCTTGGCCTGGATCTGTGGTCTGCTTCTGCATGCTGAACGATCCTGCTGTCGTTCTTGTCTCTGAAAGGAATAGAGGGATGCCTGGGCCCAGTCCCAGGATGGAGCTGGTCGAAAGGCAGCCTCCTGTAACTGCTCTGTGACATGAGTTAACCAGAGTTTTACGTTTGTCCTTACCTTCAGTTAAGTATGGTTCTAGTGCCTTACCAAAGAGATGTCCACCTGTGTAAGGTTTAGAGGCCAGACGCCACTTGGTCTTGGTGTCTGCTCGCCAATTCCTGGGCCAAAGGAGCCTTCGTGCTGAGATGTCTGCAGCAATGGTCTGGCAGTGTATCTAGCCATGTGCAGAGAAGTATCGGCTGGGTACTGGGATGTAGCCACTAACTTACCCAGATTTTGGTGAGCTCTGAGCTGGTCCAGAGGGATCCTGTCCTGGAGCTCACGTAACCCAAGGGCTGAAGCCCTGGCGAAGAAGGCCATGGACGTTGCCGCCTTTGTTGCCCAGGCTGATGCCAGATGGGAACTACACAATGCGGAGTCAATCTTTTTATCCTCCGCCCTAAGTGCCTCATTTATGTCCCCAGGGATGTTAGCATTGGGAAACAATGAGTTCAAGGCTCATCAATCTCAGGAATCTCCAATAGGGAGGCCAGAGAACGGGCAACATTGAATAATGTTCCCTCTACTGCACCGGGGCTTAAGAAGGATCCTAAGTTCTCCCATTGTTCTTGAACTATATTCAGAAAAAGGGGAGGGCAGGGAATATTGTTCTGCGAGACTGAGGGCTCGGTGTATATGGCGTGGGGACCCTTGGACGTTGTAGGTGGGGTCTCCTGTTCTTGGGGGAGGTTTGCAGTAGTGCAGGCCCTGAGTAGCAGGGAATTAAAGAATGAATGGTCAAAGAGACCGACAGGAGGGGTGGGGTCAGAGGGAGTGATGCCCTCGTCCTCAAACAAAATCAGGCCAGATTGTTCAGCCCCTGTAGATTCCAAATCCGATGAGGGATCCTCCATCAAATCTGGAGATTGTGGATGATACGTGGCCTGGGGGGGGTGGCTGTGGGGTGTTGGAGGCCATAAACTGAGCCACAGCCTGGGCTATCGTGGACTGAAGGAGGTCCGGGTTTTGTCAGCCTGTCAGCCTGCTAGGCTACAGGTTGGGATGAAATAAAATAGGAATACACAGTCTTCTGCTCCAGGAGCGAAGAAAAAATGCGTCTTTGAGCAAAGAGACTAAGTCTAAAACTGGGTGCAGTTGGTACAGAGGGGGCGGTACTAAATTTCAGACTTAGTCTAATTGGAGCAGATAGATTAAGACAACCCATCCGTGGGTTCTCCATCCAATCATGCTGGAGAATGGTCATTCGTCACTTTTTAAAGTTTGTTGTGACTTTGAAGGGTCACTAAATGAACTGTTGTAAATCAAGGATTACCTGTAATAGATCTCAGTGAAGATGTTTTTCTCTTAAGGAATAAAGTTGATGAATGCTAGCATGGAACTAAAGAGGAAGATTGAATAATGAATGAAGGGCTATGATGTATGCCACAAACTATGAACTGGTTGTGGACTTAGATTGTGTAGGGGGCTTATGAATGATGATAATGGGAAAGCCATGTATTATATTACTTTGGGGGAAAATATGCAACGTTGTGAATAAGTGGAATCTAGATGAAAAATTATTCTCTTATGTGGCACCAATGGATGGCTGGAACCACATGAGAAAGTAAGGTATGTGTTTAGAGACAGAAAAAGATAATTATATACAGACTTGTAACTCTTTACTGCAATGACATATTTTTGTTTTATTTTTCCACTCATTTTTAAGCACTTGAGATGTATTTTTCTACTATGTATAGTATGTATTTCTGTGTCTTGTTTTGTTTTCCTTTTTTCTCTGTCATTGTTTTAATGCAATTAAAATTATTAAAAGAGAGAAGAGAAAAAAGAAAGAAAAATGCTGAATTGTGATAATCTGCTCTGAAAAAGAGCTGCTTGTTTTGATTATTTGATACAAGCATAAATATTAATATGCATACAGAGAAAAGAAAAGAATGTAAGCCTAAATGAATGATTGATTCAATTGCTTATAATGAAGGAGAGAAAAAATAAGTGTAGGATGCAGTGACTGATAATGTAAGGGCTTTTTGCCTTTTGTAAAATTAGTCCTATATCCTGCCTTTCCTCCAAGGGTTCAAGATTACTTACATAGGAAAGTTCTTTTTTAAGAAAAGATAAATCCCACAATAGCAATTATGTGAGATGGACTGTATTGAGTAAGTCATTAAGTAGGTCATTTTTTTCTGGCTGGGGATATACTTGAACCTCAATTTCTCTACTCCTAGTCCAACATCTTAAACCCTACATTACAATGTGGATGACCATGAAAAAGAGAAGAGCAACAAAGATGATTAGAAAAAACTAAAACATATGAAGGAATTGGGTATGGCTACTTTAGTGAACAGGAGGACCAGGGGTGACATAATAGCAGTGTTCCAATATTTGAAGGGCTGCCACAAAGAAGAGAGGATCAACCTATTTTCCAAAGCACTCAAAGGCAAGACAAAAATCAATGGATGGAAGCTAAACAAAGAAAGATCAGACCAAGAACTAAGGAGAAACTTCCTGACAGTGAGGACAATTAACCAGTGGAACAGCTTGCCTTCAGAGGTTATGAGTGCTCCATCAGTGGAGGCTTTTAAAAAGAAACTGGATAGCCATCTGGATAGCCATAATGTTATAGGGTCTCCTACTTGAGTAGTAGGTTGGACTAGAACATATTCTGATAGAATATCTGATATTCTAGATCAGGGGCCCCCAACTCCCAGGCCACAACCCACTACCAGGCTGTGGCCTATTCAAAACCAGGCTGTGCGAGAGGCAGGCTGGTGCACATGCGCAGTTCCCTTCTCTCCTCTTTTGCATGAATTGAGCTGCACTTACGTGGCCTGCTTCTCCTCTTCCCCAGCCCCCAGTCAGGCTGCCAAGACGCCTTTTCCTGATACTCCAAAAGCTGAGCAGTGAGAGCAGAGGCTCATGCTGCTTCAAACCTTCCATCCCTTTGCAAAAGTTTTTGGCATGGAGAAGCCTGAAGGAGCACAAAACTATGACCCAAGGACTTCTCTTCTCTCTTGTGTGAGTGCGGCTGAGTGTACATGTGCACCCATGCTCGCCCATCGCTTGTGCAGCCCAGTTCCTCTTACTCCCCCAGCAGGGCTGCCAAACCGCAAAGGTTGGGTACAACTGTTCTAGATATTCTGATAGTCTGTTTCTACATTGTAGTTCATGTGTTATGGGAAACATAAATAGTGTGGTGTAGCAGTAGTCTTAGCAAAATCAAAAAGAATTTTCAACCCTTCCTTAAACATACATCTATCTATCCATCTAGCCATCTGCCATCCATTTATCCAACTATCCATCCATCCAACCATGTCTGTCCATCAATCCATCCATCCATCTATCTATCTATCTATCTATCTATCTATCTATCATCTATCTATCTATCTATCTATCTATCTATCTATCTATCTATCTATCTATCTATCTACTATATCCTAGCCCTGTTCATATTTTTGTCACAGGTTCATCATTTTGCAATATTGCTTCTGGGATTGCCATCCTATCTCTTACATGTGCTTCCTCTCCCATTAAAATAAAAAAGAAACCTTTCCAGGCTCAATCACAATTATTCAGAATAAATCATCTTCCTGCATAATAAGCCTCTCTTAATACTTATTCTGATCCATCTTAAATATTTAAATTGTCAGAAAATTACACTTGTAGCTCAACAATGTATAATATGGGTTTTTTTTTCCTTTTGATTTATTTGCTTTCCTCAAAGACTTTAGAAATTGAAAATGCAAACATCTTATTAAAGATGCAAGATTATTTGCTTGAATGTTTTTTACCTGCTTTCCTCTGGTGTAATTCTTTGAGTATCTGAAAATAATAGGATTTGATTGCTAAAACCATATAAGAAGAAGCACATATTGTATGCTAATATTAGATAGATAGATAGATAGATAGATAGATAGATAGATAGATAGATAGATAGATAGATAGACAGATAGACAGACAGACAGACAGACAGGAAAGGAGGGAGAGATTCTGTTCAGTAATATTATAAATCTATTGGAAAGAAAATCTCTGACTAAGATTTCCATGCATAACATAACTTGATAGTCTGAAGGACATGGTATATGCTGAAAATAAAGGCAGCTATTTAAGCTCTGATTAATTCCTAACAGGGAGCCAATTTCATCTCTCAGCTGATCTGCTTTGGTGCCAAGACAAAGTAAATGTTATTTGAAAAAATATACCAGTCCTGTAGGATGAAAGCAAAGTGGTAGGCAAGGGTGTATCTGACACATCCCTTTTCCTTACATGCTGATCGTTCCAGTTCACTGTTAAAAAAAAAAAAAAAAAAGGTAATGTTTCATTTTTCAGTGCAAATGCTTTACCCAAGGTATTAACCTCCAGGGAATTAAGTACCTGAAGGCTTTTAGAACAGGATCAACCAAATTCATGGAGGGTTAGGCTATTAGTGGTTACTTGTTATGACGCTGAATCTTGTGTGTTAGAAATCATGCCTTTGAATAGCAATCATTGGGGAATAATACTGAAAGCCTTCCTATTGTCTTTGAACATTTGCAATGGTTGTCTATTACAGAAAAAACGGTCCTACACTAATCAGGCCTCTGTCCATTGCATTCCTATGGCTATATCCTGAACCCACAATTTCATTGTTTTCCCAACTAAAAGCAGCACAAACAAATCAATAGGCAGTATTTGTGCAGCTATTTTTATGGGTCAACTACATAATTGCATATTTTATTTATTTATTTGTCATATTTCTATACCTGCCCATCTTACAAGAGGGCAGTACACAGCACATACTTTTAAAAAAGCAAACATACTTTAAAATTAACTATAAAAAGACACACAAAGGAGAAGAGAATGATATTAACCACAATAAGGGAACCTTCACAAAATCTCCTTGATCCCCTGGGATCCCCAGGGTTGACAACATGGTCAGATCTTGAGGGATAAAGCTAAGCTCACTTCCAGGGAGAGTAGTTTCCACAAGGTGAGTGCCTTAGCAGAGAAGGCCCACTTCCTGTAACATATAACACCCTACAGATCAGACCATAGCATGCCTTTTCCACTAGACCTGATGGGATGGGCAAATACAATTGGAAAGAGGTGATCCTCAGATAATCCAGGGCCCATGCCATGAAGCACTTTAAAGGTCAAAACCAGCACCTTGAATTGCCTCAGAAGCAGACTGGCAACAAATATAGCTCATGAAACAAAGGTAAGTATATTACTCTAGGGGCACACATAACTGCCTGTGCTGTTGTATTTTGCACCATCTGAAACTTCCAGAAGTTAAGAAGAGACAACCGCTACTTGTCTGGAATTGTATAGGGTCTCCTGCTTGATCAGGGATTGGACTGGAAGACCTCCAAGGTCCCTTCCAACTCTTTTATTCCATTATTCCAGATACTCTTCAAGGGAAGCTTCTTCTAGAGAGCATTACAGAAATCCAAACTAGAGGTGATTAGGGCATAAGGGACTGTGGTCAGATTTTCCCCCCTCCCAAAATAGGAAGGGGTGCTACTAGGCACAAAACAAAGCAGTGCAGAAGTCTTCTACCCACTCTTTGAGTAGGAGTCATGAATCTAGGATGACCCTCAATGTGCACACAGGGTCTATCTGAGTCATTGCCACCATATTTAGTACCAAAGATGGCATAGCCCTAGAATCAGAAGAGCCCAAGACTCAAAGCCACTCAATCTTGTTAGGGTGAGCTGGAGCTTTTTGTTTTCTATTCAGACCCTCACAGCCTCAGGGCACTGTAATAAGACATTCATAGCATCACTTATTTCAACAGGGGGAGAGCTGTACTACTGGATATCATCAGCATACTGATGATACTTTACCCTGTTGTGATTGATGAGCTTATCCAGTGACCTCATGCAGATGTTAAATAGATGTATTAAATAGTACTAAGCCCTGAAGAAAGCTACATAGCAAAGGTCATAAATGGGATCTCTCCTCCTTAGTCATCACCAACTACAATCAGCTCTTGAGGAAAGTAAATCAGCACAACATTATGCCACACATACTAATCCTCTGAGGCAATCCAGAAGAATATAATAATGGTCAGTGGTATCAAAAGCACAGGGAGGTCAAACAGAGTAAGGATGGATGCACTACCCCCACCCTTGTCACAGATTATTTAAAAGTGTGATCAATCCCAACTAGAAAGTAATCCAGATAATCCACTGCCTCCAAGGTCATCTAAAATTGTTGCACAACCACCTTTTCCATCACTTTTCCTCCAAAGTAAAAATTGTTCAGTATAGTGGGGTCCAGAGATGGTTTTTTGAGAAGGGGTGAGCCAAAGCCATCTTAAGAAGTGAAGGAACAACCCCCTCATTTGAGGAAGCATTAACTGTTGCTAGAACCCCACTCACATAACAGTCTCACCCCAGGCCTCTTTAACCAGTGCCAAGAGGAGCATGGAGTTAAAGAACAAGTGTCTGGGATCACAGCACTGAGAACTCTGTCCATTTTATCAAGTCCAACAAGTTCAAACCATTCCCAGATAAGAGTCCTCCTTAGGCATCACCTAAGGACCTGGAACAAGGTCAGTATCCAGGTGAAAATGAATCCAAGCAATTTTATCCAACAGCTGCTGGGAAAATCCCTCTGCATGCTCCTGCAAGGGGCATTCAGGCCTATCCAGGACCATGGGGTGGACACAATCAAAAGTGGAAGAAGAAGGATGCTTAATCCTGACAGTGAGAACAATTAATCAGTGGAACAGCTTGCCTCCAGAAGCAGTAAATGCTCCAACACTGGAAGTTTTTAAGAAGAGACTGGACAGCCATTTGTCCGAAATGGTGTAGGGTTTCCTGCCCGAGCAGGGGGTTGGACTAGATGACCTCCAAGGTCCCTTCCAACTTTACTACTATTATTATTATAACCACCTTTATCATCATTATATAGGCCTTAATTGCAACTCTATTCCATTTTCAGTCAAGTTTGTTCCTCACTAGTACCAGCAATGTTCTAGATATCTCTTCTCTCATTTCTCCCCCCCCTCAGCAATTCCATAAACCACTGAAAGTGCCAGGATCCCTAGAAGAAAGAGATTGCATGGGGGTGATCTAATCCAAATCCTCAGCCATTCCCTTTTTCTAAGTGGCAACCAAGATAGACTATGCAATAGACAAGTAGGAACAAAACCCAGCTCCCTTTGGAATCCATCTAGGTCATTAGTCTTTGGGTGTAGATCAATCTAATGAGTCTAGCTTTCCTGCAGTGGTTAGTGGTTTAGAGAATCCCACCATGATTGGGATTCTGCATGATGGCAAGGAAGACACTAAAATCCAACATAATCACTGCTACAACAGGTACATTAGATACAGGGTATATTCAGATATAAGCTCTAATAATCTGGGATAGGTCAGTGGCCCTCATGGTTCCATGATCTCTTGAGCCAACTCAGATCCCATTCCTAGAGAAGGCAGATTGATGACCCACAAGACTTCAAGTCTACAGAACTCCACTGCCAACAAAGAAACAGCATCAAGGAGCTCAGGCAGGGCAATCACTATGTAACTGGGAGCCTGGTTAAACAATCCAGATGATCCTTAACTTAATGAACAGGGTCTTCATATCCAGTGACTTGTGATATATATTGGCACTAGAATCTTGTCTCACTAGATGGGTCTTCAATAATAAATTTAAATATTCTGCTTAGTTTGATTGTGTATACAATCAAACGATCACATCACACAGAAACAAGTTCTTTTCTTTAGGATCAGCCTTCCTGTAAAGCTGTACTCTTCAATCATCCTTCAATAAAAAGTGAAGTTGTGCACTTTTCAATAATAATATTTAAATCTAGGGACCTCATCATGACATAATAATGATATGCAATTGGGCAGCATTGATTTTATTTTTTGGGGGGGGGGGAGGATGGTTGCTATTTTAAGTGGTGGTTGCAGTTTAAGATTGACTTTGTATCTGTTTTTGTGCCTAAATCTGGCCGAAAATTACTATTGACTCTATTTGCTTCTCAGTTTAGTAGCTCTACTAGAGAGATTTTGTTGATTGCAGTGGCCACTAAAGACCTATGGATTGTGGAAGGCTCACTGTGGTATCTAATCTGGATACAGATGAGAATGTTTGGCTATAAAACAGTTTCAGCTGATGCATATGTATTACAGAGTTTCTGCAAAAATGGCATTGACTAAGTACATCAAGCTTGTTTTTTTTAAAAAAAGTATTTTGTAATTATACACTGGTGTCTATTTCTGTTTTGCAATGTTTGGCTTCTTTCCTAGAGAATAAGTCTTAGGTGACAACTGCAGCTGTTAGAGCACCTGGATGTGTATGATAGATTTCACTCATCTATGTACAAGCCAAAAATGAGCAAAGGTGTACTTGAACACATTTTAGCAGAAAGCAGGCCAATCTTAACTAGATTTTTAACAAAACAAGCTGATGAAATCAAGACACAAGTTAATATCAAAATGATGGTTAATATTTATTAGTTTTTAGACAGATTGGTCTAAAATTCATAGGGTTATTTTTTTTAGAAAGGAATGCATTGCACATTTCCAAGATGCTACTAGAAGGATGTTATATGAATGTGCATTAGCAATTGTTAATACTGTTTTGAGTTATGCACCGTTAAGCCATTAGAAAAACACATTAAATCAAGAAAGACATTTACAGTTTCTTAACATCTCAAGTAATAGAACAATTGCTAAAGGCTGCAAAGGGACTTTCTTATGAAAATAATATGTAGGAATGAGATTAATTTTCTTTTTATCTTCTGTCATTAGAACCTGTAAATAAATGATGAGCATATAATACCATCTCCAGAACATATGTGTAGTTGAAAACAACCTTTACAGTCTATTTCTTAGATACAAACACAAAGTCCTTCATGGGGCAGTTTCTAACTTATTGTTTGTAAGGATCAACATGACCTGGTATGGTTCAGGGTTCTGACTAGTGATATGCAATATTGTGAATTCATTCTCAGAATATTAAGCAATATCATGGATTTATGCTGAGGAAGGTTATTTTGAAAGACCACACACACACACACACACAGATATCTATCTATCTATCTATCTATCTATCTATCTATCTGTCTGTCTGTCTGTCTGTCTGTCTGTCTGTCAGTCTGTCTGTCTGTCTGTCTGTCTATCTATCTATCTATCTATCTATCTATCTATCTATCTATCTCTATCTATCTATCTATCTATATCTATCTATCTATCTATCTATCTATCTATCTATCTATCTATCTATCTATCTATCTATCTAATTTGGATTGCTAGCAAAGAATTAAGGGAGAACTGGAATAGCTATTTCGAACTCTTTAGTTCTTTTCAACCAGACATACCCTTCTGAGATTCAAACCTGGGCTGTCTGCATGTTAGGCAGCTGTATTAAACCTCTAGGCCACAGGCTCTTTCTCACTTTTGCCAGCTGTGTTAGGGAGGGAAGAAACAGGGGAGGAGACAGCCCAGGTTCGAATCTCAGATATGTCTTTGGTTATTCGGATTTTCTCCCATATAAAATTGGAAGTGTCTTGGCGACGTTTTGACGGAGTCCCATTCATCATCTTTAGGCTGGTGTTTTCGGCTTCATGCTTCTAGGAGCAATGTGTGATCATAGCTGTTTCTTCCTTTTAACTGCCACTGGGGGTATGAACTGATTGGGTGGGAGCTTGGCTGTGTTCTGATTGGGTGGAGGTGTGTTCTGATTGGTTAGAGGCTTGGCTGTGCTCTGATTGGATGGGGAGTTGGCTGTGTTCTGATTGGCTAGGGGAGTGTTCTGTTTGGGTGGGGGCTTTGTTGTGCTCAGGTTAGTCTGAGTTGCAGGGGGATTAGAGATGATGAGCTGCGTTGCTGTTGTTTGGCTTTGCGTTCGTTGTCGTGCCTCATCTTCATGGTGGGTGTCAGTTTGCTTCATGTATGTATTGGAGGGGTTTAAAGTGGCTAATGATGCAGCTGTGGTCTGGCTTCTGGTTTGTGGTCTTGCCTCATCATCGGTGTGGGTTTGGGTTTGCTTTTTGCGTGGATGTGTGGTGGTGACATCCTGTATGGTTTTCGTGAGTGTGGGTCTGGTGTCATTCTTTGTGTTAGGGACTTGTTTGTCAATAAGGGTGGTTTCCAAATCGCTGGTAGGTGGGAGGTATCATCTCGTTTATTCATGCTGTGTGGATGTTTTTCTATCTCGATGGCTTCTCTGATTATTCTGTTATTAAAGTGTTCAGTTTTGGCAATAGTTCTGGTCTTTTTAAAGTCAATTTCATGTCCTGTGGCTTTAAGGTGTTGACCAGGGAAGACGTTGGTTCCTCTTTTTTGACTGAGTTCTTGTGTTCTTCAATGCGTGCACTTATTCTTCTGTTGGTTTGTCCGATGTATGTGGTGGGGCAAGTGGTGCATGGGATTTCATATACTCTTTGATTTTCTAACTCGATTTTGTCTTTGGGGTTTCTTAGGATGGTGGATATTTTTCTGTTTGGGCAGAATGCTGTCTTGATGTTGTGTTTGTGGAGGATCTTGCTGATTCTGTCTGTGGTGCCTTTTATATATGGGAGAAGGGCTTTGCCATTTTCTTGTTCTCTGTCTTGGATTTTAGTGGGGGTTTCTTTTTGGATTAGGTTGGTAATCTTATTTCTTTGGAATCCATTGGATGTTAGTACATTAGTAAGAGTGTGTAGTTCGGTTTTTAGGTGTTGTTTGTCAGCTAAGCGTTTTGTTCTGGAGATGAATGTCTTGGCTACGGAGTTGATCTGTGCTGGGTGGTGGTGTGAGAGTGTGTGCAGATAGCGGTTTGTGTGTGTTTTCTTCTGGTAGATGGTGTGTCCTAGGGAGCCATTGGATTTCTTGTAGATTAAGACATCCAGGAAGGGAAGTTGGTTATTAACTTCTGTTTCCATGGTGAACTGTATTTTGGGGTGTAGGCTGTTGAGGTGTGTGAGGAAGTTGTCCAGTTTTTCTTTCCCATGTGGCTAGATTATGAAGGTGTTGTCTACTTATCTGAGCCAGAGTTTGGGTTTGTGATCAGATTTTTCTAGAGCTTGGGTTTCAAAGTGTTCCATGTAGAGGTTTGCAATGACAGGTGAGAGGGGTGATCCCATGGGTGTTCCTTCTATTTGTTTGTATTTTTGTCCGTTATAGATGAAGTGTGTGTTGGATAGGCAGTGGTTGGTCAGATCTAGGATGTGTTTGGGGGGGGGTATATTTCTTTTGGATAGCTATCAAGGCTTCTTTGATTGGCACTTGGGTGAAGAGGGATATGACATCGAAGCTCACGAGTAGGTCACTGGGCTGTAAGTTTTGTTTCTTTATGATCTCTATGAACTGGGATGAGTTTTTTACATGTGAGGTGATGGATTCTGCATAGGGCTGTAGTTGTTTGGTGAGAAATTTGGCTAGGTTTTGTAGAGGTGAGCCTATGGAGCTGACTATAGGTCTGAGTGGAGTTCCTTCTTTGTGTATCTTGGGGAGACCATAGAGCTCAGGGCATCTGGATGATTTCTTTCTGGGAATGATTCTTTTCTGGATCTCTTCGCTAATAGAGGAGGCTTGTATTTTGGATCTAGTGGTTTTTTCCAAGTAGGTGATGGAATCTGTGTTTAGGGGTTTTTCTGTGGAGTCTTGGAGTAGCTTGGTTAATTTGGTTTGGTAGTCAGATGTGTTCATAACCACTGTGGTGTTGCCCTTGTCTGCTGGTAGGATTATTTTGCTGGTGTCTTCTTTCAGGTTAAGTAGTGCTGTCTGTTCTTCCTGGGTAAGTTGCTTTTGGATGGCTTGCTGGTGCAGAGGATTTTGGTGATTTTGAGTCTAATTTGAAATATTTGCCTACTAGTTTTCATTCTGATATCAATCATGCTAGATGTACCCAACACAATTTGTGACAGAAAGAAATTGTTTTAGACATTATTTCAAAGGAGAAGAAAACTTTGGTGAAATTCTCATGAACTGAGTGTGGAATTTTGGCATTTATTTAGTGGCAAGGTAACCCATGAGATATATCAGAAATGTCTGTCTTCCATGGTACAACCATTTCTACAATGTTTTGCTTTCTTTTCAGTTGAACCTCAAGACCTTGAAAAATAATTTGAAAATGTCTCCTTCCCTAGAGAAATTAAGGAATTTTCTACCCATTTACTCTGTCCAAACATTCTGCTAGATAATTTTGAAAAGCTGCTTGTACCAGACTTTAGAACTAAATCAATTGGGTTGGCATGTATGATATTATCTATTTTTTTTCCAATCTATCCCACATTAAATTGGAAGAGAATTAGCAGAAAAAAAGTGGATATGAACATGTACTAGTGCAATTCTTTATCAATCAGAAAAAGTGCTGCCATCTAGCAGTTCACTCCTATGTTTCTGCGTTCAAGTATTCAAGCTATCAGTTCTAGGCTAAAGAAATGGATGGCAACTGGATAGCAATAAAAAGTTGGCATTTGGGATATCTTTTTTGCCCCTAGTGATTGTCTGCATCTTTGCATCCCAGATTTCATCACTCTTAATTTAGCATTGATGCAGAAATTTGCCACTGCAGTTATGATTGCTAAGTAGCATTCTGATTCTAGTAATAATATTTAAGTTTGAAAAATCTTGCTCATTGGGCACTTGATCCCACTTACTTTAATGTTTAATTATAACACAAAGATAAATATACACAGACACACAAACACAAATCCCATATAATCTGCCACAAAATGTAAGAAGGTTCCTGTTTGGTTTTTGACAAAGCTAACCATGTCTTCTCAAAATATTCTATTCATGTATTTCTGCTCACTTTTTGTCATCTATTTATTTAGCGTGTGGCAATGTTACATTAACTATGAGACTACAATGCTAATACAGATAGTAGTTTGGCTGCCTAAGACTCCTAACCCTGTTTGATACATGCTTGTGTGCTTTCTAAGGTATGCCATAGGGAATAGGGGTTGCACTAGCTGCCCACCAGAAAGAAACATGAATGGTGTCCTGCAGCATCATCTCCCTCCATTGAAACTGCTTTGCAAATAGGAGTTGCAACTGAGAAGGTCCAGTGATAGCAGGATTCTAACCATCCACGCAAAGCATTGGCTCATCTCCCCACTGAAGTGGTACCTATTTATTTACTCACGTATAACATGCTTTTGAATTGCTAGGTGGGCAGAAGCTGAGGTGGGTGGTGGGAGATCACATTGCCATGTAGTGCTAGGACTTGAACCACTTGAGCAAAAATAATCTCCAGTGTCATTAAGCTACTGAGACACTGCACAATTTCCTTTTTCCATGGCATTTGCTTATTCTCACTGGACATTTTTAATCCCCCTGTGTGTATTTGGGAAAAATGCAGGGATCCTCCAAACCTGCTAGCATTTCTCCTTGTCATGAATAATGTCATTTTAGCTACAGGAAGATAGAGAGCTTTGCATATGTAGATTAGTTCATTAGTCAGCTGTCTAACAGTAGTCATACATTATATGGATAGAGTTCTATCAGCCACCAAGTGCCTTCATAATTATAAGGATTTTATAATTCTGTAGCAAGGTCTATTTATCAAGATTATTTAATTCTATCAGTTCTTTCATTGCGTGAATACTTCATTAATTAGGACAACCTCTAAGAAATGTCTAGTAGTAGCCAAAATGGACCTAGAATTTCATTTGAAGGGTTAACCACAAAATCTCATTTATTTCTGCTAAGAAATTGGTATTGGCAGAGAAAACAACACAAATGAGTACAAGAAGGTCACACCATGTTCTTCCTTCTGTCAGCTTATCTTGTTTTCTCAAAGTAGAACACAACATCTTCTTAAACCTATCTTGTCAAGTTTATGTCAAACTGCTTAGGAACAAGACTGATGCACAATTCCTTTAAACTTGAATATGACTCATGCTTAAGTATATGAAAATCACAGTGAAGAATTGCTTATCACTGTGCATTAAAATACAGTATGATTGATTTTTGGTAGTGATTGATTTTCAGCTCATAATTGGAGAATTACATAAATAGCAACAATTGTATAATTGGATAATCAGTTTTCTTTGTAAGTGAAAATGTTAATGGGCAATGGCATTACCCTTTTTTATTTTAGCAATAGCAAAATAACTTAGATTTATATACTGCTCAGAGTGCTTTACAGCCCTCTCTAAGCGCTTTAAGAATCAGCATATTGCCCCAATAATCTGAGTCAGAAGGATGGAAGACTGAATCAGCTCTGAGCCAGTGAGAATCGAACTGCTGGCAATGAGCAGCGAGTCAGCCTGCAATACTTCATTCTAACCACTGTACCACCATGACTCATTTTATTTCAAAATGAATAGCTGCAGAGCCTTCAATTTGACCTGGCCATCAGGATAGCAACCAAAATCCTTGACCCTGGAATTAGTACTGTTCTTTTTGTTCAATTCAGGGAATAGCCAATCTTGGCTTGTTTTCAGTCTGGATTTTGAATCAGGATTTCTTCCTCCCTTATATGAAAAAAAAGAGAAACATTTTGTTTTTGTTTTGATAAAATATTCTAAAAAGTTCAGACGTAGAAATTCAGAGTTGAAAGGGACCACAAGGATCATCTTATTGAATTCACTTATACTCATTATTTCTGGTTGTACTTTCTGTGAGAATATATATGGTTCCTGACCATATTCCCAATGGCACCTTTTATATACCTGGATACCAATATTTTGTCTTCAGTCTTTTGTTCTGAATATCTCAGGTTCCTTTACTCTGTCCAAATATAGAACATTCTTAAGTCCCTGTATGATCTTTTATCATACTCATCTAAACTTGTCCCAACCTCTCAAAATCTGTCTGACAGTGTGATACCCAAACTGTTACATTATTATGAGGAAATTTCATGTCAAAATTTTGCATGAAAGTTTGTAGTACAAGACTTCCAAATTATGTAGCCTTTTGGTTACAGCAACATGTCCCACATTCTCCAAGCTCTCCATATAGACTTAAAGTACAAGGAGAAAAAGGAGAAGAATAATTCATATATTGTGAAGGAAGGGAAGGAATTGAAAAGGGGGGGAAAGTGAATAAATTAATGGAAGGAAAATTGTGGATATACTATTACTAATAATAATATGGTTGGAAGGGACCTTGGTGGCCATCTAGTCCAACCACCTGCTCAGGCAGGAAACCCTATACCATTTCAGACAAATGGCTGTCCAGTTTCTTCTTAAAAACTTCCAGTGTTGTAGCATTCACAGCTTCTGGAGGCAGGTTGTTCCACTGATTAATTGTTCTAACAGTCAGGAAATTTCTCCTTAGTTATAGGTTGCTTCTCTCTTTGGTTAGTTTCCATCTGTTGCTTCTTGTCCTGCCTTCAGGTGCTTTGTTTGGAGAATACATTGACTTCCTCTTCTTTGTGGCAACCCCTGGAACACAGCTATCATGTCCCCCATCGTCCTTCTCTTCATTAAACTAAACATACCCAATTACAGCAACCATTCCTTATATGTTTTAGCCTTCACTCCCCTGATCATCTTTGTTGTTCTTTTCTGTACTCTTTCTAGAGTCTCAACATCTTTTTTACATTGTGGTGACCAAAACTGGATGCAGTATTCCAAGTGTGGCCTTACCAAGGCATTGTAAAGTGGTATTAACACTTCACATGATCTTGATTCCATCCCTCTGTAGCCTAGCACTACAGATGTATTGTGCTGGCTTTTTTGGCAGATGCAGCACACTACAGATCTATACTGTATGGATCAAACAAGATATTTATATAAGATAGATATAGATATAATGATTCTTGCTTGATCTCTCTGCTTACCACATGTGAGTTAAAAATTCATCCTGAACTGACCTATTTGTCTTAGGGCGCAGTCCTAAGTAATTTATGCAAATGAAGAATTGAAATAGTTTGTAATCATTGGAAGAAGATAATCAGGACTAATTTATTGATCCATATAGTTCCACACTATACAAGACCCCATGTCTAATAGTTAGCCTTTTTCTTTCCCATATATTTTGAATTGAAACAGAATTTAGTATTAAATATTTTCTAATTTGCCTACTGAGCAATCCACTTTTATTCAGTGAACTTAATGGCTTCACTCCAGATACAAACAGCTAATTGATAACCATTTTCCAGTCTATGAAACCTTTTTTGTGAGCAACCAACAAGACAGTATACCAGAAACATACGAGCATACTGAGATCTTAGTAAGAACCTGTCACTTTCCCCTTCCTAAATTATCCATACTGAACTGACTTTAATCACTTATAAATAAAAGGCATAACACAAGCTCTACCTGTCAAGGCAAATTTATTCTTCACAACACAAACTATGACAGTATATTTTAATTGGCAGAGTAATAAGACAATCCTAGTTGAAGGAAGAAGGGAAAAAATCTTAGGGAACTTCCAAATTGTGCCAAGCAAGGGTATCTGCAGAATATGACTTTTTTAAAAAAAGTCCTCAAGATGGAGTCTGTAACGTTGTAATTGGAGCTTGATGTGACTTTTATATGTGATTTTATTTTTTTATTTTTTAAATTAAATTTATTTGTCACCTATTTCACTATGGGATCACTCTATGCAACTTACAATAATGTTGTATATTACAATCCAATATAACAATAATGGAATGCATGTATATGTTATGAGAAGAGATCAGATTTGCAGAAATACCCTTTCACTTGGGAAAAGAGAAACTGCTGCCATTGGAATAAGATAATAATGTATATTTATCAGTAGATGTACCTTGTTCATTCATTATGCTATGTTCATTCTGATTTGTTTTAATTGGATGAATGTGGAAGAGCGCTTTGCTGTGCATTTTTCAGCCAACTGTTTCAGCTACTTCAAGGACAACAAAAAGCACCCTACACACACACACACACACACACACACACACACACAGAGAGAGAGAGAGAGAGAGAGAGAGAGAGAGAGAGAGAGAGGGAGAGAGAGAGAGTGTGTGTGCTCTGTATCCACTTCTTAACATTAGCTCTATAACTGGGAAACTTGGTGAAATCTAGTTTCTTAGGGATGCTTTAGTGGGGATGATTGGATGGCATTTTATTTTAAGCTACAGTGTGTTGGATTAGGAGTCTAGCAAATCTGGGAAGAATAGTGATATAAGATTGGTAGAAGCCTAATAAACCAACTGGAGTGGTCCTGAGCAAGGTAAAAGGCTTATTGGACCAGGACTTGGACAGTGGGAGTTATTTGAAGTTGACATTATGGGTCATGGTGTTTGGGAGTATGGAATTTACCAGGAAAGTGGAGAAATATTGTTGATGAGGAAAGGGGATGAGCACATTCCAGTGGCAATCTGAAAAGTGCTTTTTCAAAAGGAAACTGCACTTTGTTTTTCCAAGTCCAGTTGCCTTTTTAAAAAGCACCTTTGGGGCAACCATGACCTTGATGACTGAGAATTTCATAGACATTCCAGTGGTAATGTATTTGGGGATGTGTAGAGGCATCAGAACCATTTGTATCTGCTTCTGGCCTGAATACATCATTCATAGGTCCAAGACCATTTCCTGAACTTTGTTGTTGGACTGCTTTTAAAGATGTCTTAGCTGGTGCAGCCAAGAAAATTCAACATTCATATTTTGGAAGTGGATTCTAAAGAACATCAGGCATTAGCAATAGTAATAGCCCTTAGACTTAAATACAGGTTTATAATGCCTTACAACCCTCCTTAAGTGATTTACAGAGTCAGCATATTGCCCCCAACAATCTGGGTCATCGTTTTACCAACCTCAGAAGGATGGAAGACTGAGTCAACCTTGAGCAGTCATTAATTGTTTTCACAACAACATGAGGTTTTCCTAGATAATATCTCCCCCCCCCCAACACACACAGGTGGAAATATACTTCATCTTGGAGGTAGTTGGAATGTGATCTAGATGTGGAAGACATTGGAAGTCTTGTGTTGAGGTTAGGTCACTTCCTGGTGTTAATGTGATTTCTCCCTATCCAGTGATCTTGCTGTTGGAAGGACAAATGAATGCCTCATACATCTAGATGGGTTCCAAACATTTCTGGGGAAGTTTTTCAATGAACTGACAATAAGGTCCGTATACCATCTGGTAGATTTCTGGGACTTGAAGGCGATCTGGGTGCTTGATGCTATTGTTCCCAACGGCCAATTTCTGTCATCTGATTAGAAAAGCTGTCAGCTCTGGATGGGTATCCCTTTCTTCAAGGAACAGGTCAATGACCAAGTCCTTGACTCATTCAAAATGTACTTTGAGTCTACAGATAGGACAATTAATTCTATCTGGAACAGGAGGTCCTGGCAACAGTGACATGCTCTTATCACCACCAGTTTAGATTATTGAAATGCACTTTATACCAGGCAACTTGGAAAAGCACTCAGACACCAAAAATAGTATAAAATCATGTGTGTCATTTGTTGGCAAACAAGAATTGTTACAGATATGTCACATCTGTATTGTGGATATTACATTGATTGCCAGTAGGTTTCTGGCTGCAGTTTAAAGTGCTAGTATTAATGTATAAAACCCATATGGGAAAAAAAGAGACTTATCCAGTATGAGCTCCCTGACAAAATCAATTAGTTGTTCCATGCATTGAAAGTGACAAATGATAACATGTAATGTTTTTCCATTAGAACCCCTATGTTATGGAACAGCTTTCTTCTTGGGGCTAGGTTCTTGAGGACTTTCAGGAAGTTAGTAGAAACAGAATAGTTCCAAGAGCATTTTAGTACTAATGAATGGCTGTCATCTGTATCTTTCTCTTATTGTACTATGATTTCATGATAATGTTTTGGTTAAATCTTATTTTTATGAATGTAATCCTCCCAGAATCTATGCAGAAATGTACAAACTAGTTAAATAGATTAGATAAAAATAAATGAATAAATCACCGATCCATGCCACTCTCCAGATAATTTAAACAATTCTTCCAGCCGTTCCAAAATGTTTCTTTTTATTTATTTATTTCTATCCCACTTTTATTATTTTTACAAATGCTCAAGGCAAAGAACAACCCTATGGAGTGAATTGGACTGAGAGAGAGTGACTGGTTCAAAGTCACCCACCTACGGCTAAGGCAGGACTAGAACTCATGGTCTCCTGCTTTCTAGTGCCTTAACTATTAGATCAAACTTTATAGACTTCTTCAAACTGATTGTAAATCCTGGTGATTTCAAAAATATTTATCAACAGCAGTATGATATTGCCTTCCATTGAGTGGGCAATTTTTCGTGGGAAGATGCAATACATATTTCACAGAGAGAATAACATCATCACAGCTTCCTTTTAAAATCCTTTATAATAAGCATTTCCCCTTTTTTTTAGAAAAGTTTTTTTCTGTTTCAAATATTCTATTAGTTATGATGACTGACTCCAAACCACAAAAAGGTCAAATCATGTTATTTATGGTTTGTTGACCTCTTTACAGTAGGTGAGTTAATGGAGTTTGTCAATCTGACGTCCTCTATAGAGCTAAATGATGATCCAGCCTTAAAAAATATTTAATTCCTCTCAAATAGAATGACCTTTAAAATCAGAGGCAATCTGCAAACTCCATCACTATCTGGTTTGGTGGCAGCAGTGCCTCATATAGAAAGTCCATACAGGGATTGGTAAGGAGAGCCGAGAAGATCATAGGAAGCTCGCTTCCTGGTATTCAGGATGCTACTTATAAGCGCTATGTGCTTAGAGTTCAAAGCATTGTTAGAGACCCCACATACCCACTTTATGGTCTGTTTCTGTTGCTCTCCTCTGGGAGGAGGTTTTGAAGTATTTATAGCAGGACTACCCAATTCTGTAATAGCTTTGTTCCCTATGCCATCAGTTTGGTAATCTCGCAAGATTTGTTTTTCTCACCATGCACATGTATACCTAATCCCAACTAAACTGTGTTGTTTCTCTGTGTCATATAATATCTGCGAGTATATGCATAATTCTGTGTTTATTTATTTTTGTCATATTTATGCATGTATATTGGAGGTGGTCACCCTTTGAGAGCTGTATGCAATGAAATTTCATTTTAATGCGTGCTGATTAGTGAAAATTCAAATGACAATAAAGTTTCTATTCTGTTCTGTTCTGTTCTGTTGTCTTTGTAACTTTCACATGTCAGGGAAGAGATCTTTGATCTTGATTCTGATTGTCTGTTAATCTTCATTCTAACAATTATGCTGGAGTCTTCCTTTATATCTTCCTAAGTGCCAAACAAAGTTTAATGTCCTTAAAGATGTCTTTATATTTAATATGCACATTTTTTTAAAAAAAGAATTGCTTTCTAAAAAAACATTTTAAAAAATGTTAACAGTATCACCTAATAGGGAGAAGAAGAAAAAATATAAAAAAGGAAATTTATCAATTTTCTTCTGCTTTCCAATATGACTTCATTTTACCTCCTATTTGTATTAGGAATAAATCCACTTTTGACGCTACTAATAATGCCTTACTTGGTCATTAACAACCTTCCTTTCTTGCTTAAGCATGCATTTTAATTGCAAAGACATATTTAACCTACCACTTTGTTTCAGTGGTATCTGTTTTCCAAAAAGCAACATATTCTTTAAAAAAAGAATGGAAACTGCTTATTAACATTTTACAATAAGATGAAATGAGAAGATATGGCCTACAAAAAAAAACCCCTCTGGAATATATTATGGAGACAGGATAGCCCTCTTCCTTTATGGGTTTTAGGAAACTCTGAAAATTGTTATTGAGTTGGTCTCTGATGACTTTTTGCCCAATGAAAAAGATAGGTTTTTTAAAAAAATTCTATATCTGTTTTTCTTGATGGGATGAAGATTGTGGCTGCATCTGAGCAATTGAAACCCTCTCTTTTTTGGGAGGCAGAACTTTGATCATATGTTTACACATTCCATATTGACTAAACCTTAGGAATAAGGGAAGGGATGAGCAAACTATAAAGGAGAATTCTCAGGGGAAAACAAACAAACTTAGTCCTGAGGAAAATGAAAGCTAATACTATTTTGATTTTCCTGGATATAAATAATAGAATAATAGAGTTGGAAGGGAGCTTGGAGATCTTCTAGTCCAGGAAACCCTAGAACATTTCAGACAAATCGTTGTCCAATCTCTTCTCTTAAAAGTCTCCAATGATAGAGTACCAACAACTTCTAGAGGCAAGTTGTTCCACTAATTAATTGTTCTAACTGTCCGGAGATTTCTCCTTAGTTCTAGATTAGTTTTGTCTTTCATTATTTTCCATCCATTGCTTCTTATCCTGCCTTCTGATGCTTTGGAGAATAGGTTGATCCCCTCTTCTTTATGGCGGCCATTTTGATTTTAGAACAGTGCTATCATGTCACCCCAAATCAATTTTTTTCATTAAACTAGACATACCCAATATCCGCAACCATTCTCTATATGTTTTAGCCTCTAGGGCAGGGGTGTCAAATTCAATTTCATTGAGGGCCGCATCAGCATTGCAGTTGCCCTTGGGAGGTTGGGAGGGTGAGGCCGGGGTGGGTGAGGCCTACTGGGTGGGCATGGAGAGAGTGGGTGTGGCCTACTGGGTGGCCATGGCCAGCTCTACATTGTTCGTGTCAATGGTGCCTGTGGGGGCCTGGGCAGGAGTGGAACAGATCTGAGGGTCTCTGGCAGAAGGGGGTGGGACCAGGGCAAGTGCCAAGGCATGATCCACCGGAGGAGCCTCACTGTTCCTCTCAGGCCATATGGGGGGGGATGGTGGTGCGGGCTGCCCAGAGCCCTGGACAGCAGAGGTCAAATGCCCACCCTGGCCCTCAAGCACCCGTGGCGCCAAGCCCAGCCTCACTTCCCCAAGCGGGCACCCAGCTGCACTTACCTCCTCCTCAAGGATGCTGCTGCTGTGCTTGCTCTCCTTAGCCAGGTTGTTCATGATGGGCACCAGAACAAAGTCAGAGTGAGATTGAATGCATTTCAGCATAGATGGCCACCACAACATTTTACTAGGTACTTGGCTAGGGCCAAGGCAGTGGGGGCCGTTCCCTCACTGTTTCCAGGATGGCTTTATGGGCTACATGACACCACTTCATGGGCTACATCTGGCCCCCGGGCCTTGTGTTTGACATGTCTGCTCTAGGGGAAGAGACCATGATTCTACAGCAATAAAGACCACTCTTGAACTCTCTGCCAAGACCCTTTCTTGACTTGACTACTCAAAGGGATGATATATGCTAAGTGTGTAGTTGAGTTTCTTTTACACTGTCTAGAGTTTTAAGATTGGAGCAGTTTGTTTCTTCATATACGTCTTTTGCATGATTTACAGGCTGCTCAGTGGGATGCTGACTCTGGAGAGGATACAATTCTTCCTCTGTAAGTCAGGAAAAAATAAAATACAAGATACTGTGATACAGCATAATCAATAAACACCTATTATAAACATTGGGTGCCAACCTTTGAAACTTGCAAATAGAAGGAAATTATTTCACTATTGTGCTAGATTCTCTCCCACTCAACAGCAAGAAAAAGTACCCAGTAATGGTGTTGGACATTAGTTCCATAATATTTCAGTTCTCTGAAATATTAAGAACAAGTATATTCATAGATATTTTCTGTTTGTAACACAAGCAGAGGTAAAGAACAACTATGTTCACCCACTAAAATAAAAGAACACAAATAACATATATGTAGCATACATGGTGAAACATGTTGTTGTTGTAGTTAATTGCGAAGTCATGTCCGACCCATCGCGACCCCATGGACAACGTTCCTCCAGGTCTTCCTGTCCTCTACCATCTTCTGGAGTCCATTTAAATTCACACCTACTGCTTCAGTGACTCCATCCAGCCATCTCATTCTCTGTCGTCCCCTTCTTCTATTGCCCTCAATCTTTCCCAGCATTAGGCTCTTCTCCAGTGAATCCTTCCTTCTCATAAGGTGGCCAAAGTACTTGAGTTTCAACTTCAGGATCTGACCTTCTAAAGAGCAGTCGGGGTTGATCTCTTCTAGGACTGACCGGTTTGAACGCCTTGCAGTCCAAGGGACTCGCAGGAGTCTTCTCCAGCACCATAGTTCAAAGGCCTCAATTCTTTTGCGTTCAGCCTTTCTTATGGTCCAACTTTCACAGCCATACATTGCAACTGGGAAAACCATGGCCTGGACTATACGCACTTTTGTTGGCAGGGTGATGTCTCTGCTTTTTAGAATGCTGCCTAGATTTGCCATAGCTTTCCTCCCCAGGAGCAAGCGTCTTTTAATTTCTTGGCTGCAGTCCCCATCTGAGGTGATCTTGGAGCCCAGAAAAATAAAATCTGTATGGTGAAACATACATATAATTAAAGGGAAAAGGAACACTTATCTCTTACGGTTATTTTACTGTTCAATATTTATTGCTATTTCTCATTTCCAAGAACAAAAATATTCAAAAAAATGATTTTTTTTTAATACGAGATGTTCATGTTCAGTTCTTGTTTTTATATAGTCTTCATACATCATGCTTGTGTTCTATTGACTTCCTGGGACTTTGGCATAAACTGAACAGAACTGGAACCAATGGTCACTTATAAAAAGTTTATATTCCTTAGCAATTTTCTTTGTTAGTTTGTTCCTCATAGCTACCATTACCGCCTCAGAAGAATGAAATCCTCAGAATGTCAGAAGAGAATATTAATCTCATAAAATAATAAAGGAGGCTCTCTGGAACTTTTCAGCAGTCTATCTTTCTGGAATGGCCTTAGAAGAGTCATCATGTCACGTTGCTCTCCTACAGTGGTATCCTCGGAAATGGAAAGCTTTTCTGTTTTCTGTTTCTGTTTCCCATTGACAGTACTTAATGGAATACCTTGAGAGTCACTTTACTTTCAAGGCATTTCAAGAAGTACAACCTTGGAAATTTGAAGAGACAGTCATCTGCCTTTAAATGGAACAGGGCTGAATGAAAATTGAAAGCAAGGGGAGAACTGGAAAACCTTCAACTGAGTCATAGAGCCAAATCAGGTATCCAGATTTCCCTTTGGTGAAATCTTCTTCATTTCCCATCCCCCATCCCCACCATAATCAATCCCTGTTTTCAAATAAATCCCTATTTTCACAGGGAAATATTTCCATTAAATTTTGTTACCACTTCCTAGCGAGGAGAACACAAATCTAAAGAAAGGAAGCATGATTTCCTGTTTGGCTTTCCTTCTGAATTGCTTGACAATAAAGACACTTGCTTGATAATGAAGAGGCATGCATGGGGTCATCGCAAAGCTTCATTAGCGCAAAGTCAGCAGCAGAAAAAATACTGACTTGTTTTTACTCTATCATTTTCCACATAAGAAGATTTAAATAATAGTAATACTTAAAGAGGGTATGATGGGTGATTGCTATTGCTGCCAGAGCTTTCTAAAATAAGGTGGAAAGTGATGAAAGTTCTCCAACTCAAAGTTTGGCTCAGTAGCAAAGATCAATAATGCAGTCTTATGTGAGTCTCCTCAGATTTAATTAAATGCATTCCCCCAGTACAATGATATAACCAAATTCATTTCTGATAAATACAAATCTAGTCTACTTCCAGCCCATTATCTTTTCTTATATTATTTTAGTGTCTTCTTTACTTCACATTTATTTAAGTAGGCCTTAAATGTCTCTGTGTAATCTGATTCAGTTTTATCAATTGCTGAGGTCAGCCCTGAAGATTAGCACAAAGAGAAGATTTAAGTGATTTTTTTTTAGTACAACCAAATACATTCAACACTTCAAATAAGCTTCATTGAATCCAAACAGACATAGCTACAGGTTTAAAGACTAAACCTTCATTAATCTGTTGTACAATTTTTTATTGTGCCAACAAAGGAGGGGATAGTAAGTAGAGTTACAAATATTAAAAACTATGGAAGTGCTGAACCCATATATTCATTCAGATCAAAACATGCTGATGAAATCCAAATTAGAAAATAAGAAAATGAGCTTTAAAATTTCAATCACTGTTCAATAAATTGCTGCCAACATATAGGCTGATGTAAATTGTTTTCAAAAATCTAAAGTCTGTTTGAAAATGTGTATTGTGCTTTTGATGACCCATTAGAATTGGATTAATTGAGATGGAAAGTTTTAGCTCAGTGGTTCTCAATCTTTTTATACCGGTGACCCCGGTCATAAGGAGGCGGCGTGCATGCGCGGCACCACCCCCTGCATGGCATGCATGCGCGCGCCCCTGCGCGCCGCGCATGCGTGGCACCACCCCCTGCGCGGTGCGTATGTGCGGCACCGCCAAACGCGCGGCGCGTGTGCGTGGCACTGCCCCATGTGCCCCCCCTGCGCGGCGCTGCCCCTGCGCAGCGTCGTCCCATGCGTCACCCCCTACGCGGCGTGCAGGTGTGGCGCCGCCTCTGCGCGGTGCGCAGGCGTGGCGGCGCCCCCTGTGCTGTCCCCTGCGCGGCATGCATGCGCGGCAGTGCCCCCTGCGCCGCCTGAAGAAAAAAAATGGCGGATCGCGTTGTTTGGCGACCACGTAAAATGGTCGATCAACCCCAAATGGGGTCGCAACCCACAGGTTGAGAACCACTGTTTTAGCTGGAAATAATAATAATAATAATAATAATAATAATAATAATAATAATAATAATAAAAGTTGGAAGGGACCTTGGAGGTCATCAAGTCCAACCACCTGCTCAGGTAGGTAACCTTATACCATTTTGGACAAATGGCTGTCCAGTCTCTTCTTAAAAACTTCCAGTGTTGGAGCATTCACCGCTTCTAGAGGCAGGTTGTTCCACTGGTTAATTGTTCTAACTGTCAGGAAGTTTCTCCTTAATTCTAGGTTGCTTTTCTCCTTGATTAGTTTCCATCCATTGCTTCCCATCCTGCCTTCAGGCGCCTTGGAAAATAGCTTGACTCCTTCTTCTTTGTGGCAGCCCCTGAGATATTGGAACACTGCTATCATGTCTCTATTTCCCTATTTCATATTAAAAATGAAACCAGATATATGCTGGGACAAAAAAAAAGCTATTATGCAATTTAGAAACAAAAGTGCAATTATCTCTAGTCAAAATGTTACTTAGAAATAAATACCCAATACACTGAAATATTCAAGGTTAGATACTCACCATAGCATGAAACATCAATAGGGAAGTTTAATGATCTGTTGGGAGGAATGAATATTTGTAGAAAAAAGTAAAAATAGCAGCACTTTTTATAAAACCTGAAGGTTGGGTAGACCAATCTAAATGAAAAACCATATATTTGGAACAATAAGAGAAGGTCAAGAACAAGTGAATGCTGAATAAAGGTTGACTGAAATGGATTGAGCAGTACAAAAAAAGTAGATTGAGATAGTTTGGCCATATTCACATGATGAATGTGAATTGAATTTAGAGAACAAATATATGAATGAAAGAGAGAGAAAGGGGAAAATTGAGAAAAATGCATATGGAAAGAATTGGTGAAATCCTCAAAAAGAGAACAAAGGGCAGTCTTTGAATTAGTTTATGAGTTTATGGAAACAAAGAAAGATGGATATGTACATATCCTATTCTATGTATTTCTATGAATAGAAAAGTAAAGAGAGCTATACCTAATATACAAACTAGATTCAGCTGTATATTTCATTTCATTCTTCTCGCCTATAATTTATTTCCCTTATAATTTACTGCTTATTTTCTGTGCTCTGTATAGAACAGCATGAAGGGTGTATGTATGTGTGTATAGAGTTTTCAGAGTTAAGAAAAACAACTGTAACCCTGCTTCATAAAGGGTACAGGAATCAAACAAACCAATGAAATTATTATTTTTCTTTTATCACCACTTCAATTACTAAGTAGATTTTCCTTTTCTCGACTGCTTCTCTGCTCCATCGTATTTTCTGTACTACCCTGTGTATCTTGTAAGTTACACATGGGGTGAAGACTGCACGTTGTTACCATACAAAGTTTGTGTTTACTACAAGTTTGGTAAATTATGTAGTTATTCATAAATAACTTTTGGACACTTCTGGAATTATAGATCTGTTCACGTGGTTGATGGTAAAATCAAATAAAATGTAACAGAGATGAAACAACTATCATAAGCATTTAGGAAAATGATAATGTCATCACACAGGTCATGATGTCATTGTGCATGATGCAAATTATGTAATTATGTTACACCCAGGGATTTTTTTCTCATAGAACACTCAGAATGGAGTTCCGGCACCTTTTTGGGATGGAAACTTGTAGGATAGGCAAGGCGGGTTGTATGACATGTGTGAGTTCCGGCACCTTTTTTTTTTTTTTTTTACAAAAAAAATACTGGTTACACCAGACATATCATAATCTTGTGATGCAAATCATTTAGTATTATTTGCACCATTTCCATGTGACATCATGATGTCTAGGATGTCATCTGTTTTAACTTCTCTCCTCAAGATGCTGCTAGAGGGCATTGCATGCCAAAATAATTAGACACAAAGATAGTTCCCCCCCCCCAATGCCATCACTCTGCTAAACCCCTAATTCCCACAACACTGTCTTATGCCTAAATATATTTATGCATGTAGTAGGGCTGTTTTGCTATTATTTTTCTATATCTTCTCATCTTTTATCTTTCTCATCTTCTCATCTTTCCTAATACCTTCTTATACCTTATGATTTATCATTTGTTTGTATCTTATGATTGCATCTTATGATTTATGAGCTGTGAATTATCACTTCATTGTTTGTACTGTGTGTACACTGAGAGCTTATGCATCAGGCACAAATTCCTTGTATGTCCAATTACACTTTGCCAATTAAGAATATTCTTATTCCTATTCATACCCATTCATGGAATAAAATTCCAATAATTACTTATACATCATCATGTGCTTATCCTAAATACCTGAAAAGGATTGGCTGTCTGGATTTGCAGTCCAAATATGGTAGCTCTACCTCTATGAGTTACTGTCATGCAATGCAATAAGAGTCTTAGAAATGAGTGGCATGTGTTTTGTTGAAATGAGTTGAACCAATTAATTAAGAAAGAGAAAAGCCTAGGGCTCTTGTGCCTGCCACTAGTGATAAAATCTTATGTTCAAAATTTATTTATTTATTTATTTGCCCAATGACAGATATATTCGCACAGGCAGATTCTGCAAACTTTTATTAATTGACAACTCAGTTACATGAATATTGCACAAATATATCATGTTGAATGCATCTGAGACAGCTGAAACTCTCTCATGGGCAAAAAAGGGAATATGAGCCAAAATTGGAATGAGGAAGATAAAACAGTCAACAGAAGAATTGTCCAGAATATTTTGATCATTCCAATCACATGAAAAGGAAGATCTTCCAAATATTAAAAAGAAAGTCATAACAGTTTTTGGTATGGCAGTCCCATGGAGATTTCTACAAAATGTCTGTATCACTCTGCATGAGATTTTAAGAAGGAATGAATTAATTAAGGTTTGCATTAATTCTCTTATGAAATTTTTATATGCAACTTGTAGCCAATTTTCCCTTTTAGAACTTTTTTGTGTATAGCTCTTCATTATGTACCTATTTCATGTGCAGTTTTTGAGCTGGGTCCTGCATTTGCAGAGAAGTATAAAATCAAAAGAATAAATGTGTAATAATACATTAACCTAGAAACTGTGAATAGATCAATTCAACTAACCACTTAAAATGTTGATGAAAAGCAATTGCCATTTCATCTTTTTTATCTTTAGAGGTATTATTGATTCTTCATTTTTAATGCATTTCCACTGAAATTCTCATAAAACACCACAGTAAACCATAAATGTATTTTCCTGAAGTTGCATAGAATTCTTGAGAGTTCAATGAAGAGATGTTTAAATATATCAAGCTATATCTTTTATATATCTATATAATTGTGCTGGTAATATACCCTTTCCTCTGTTGTTCACTCTGTTGTTTCTTTGGGTTAAGATTAAATTGCTAGATGTAATTACCATGAAGCCTCATGAAGTGCACTAACATAAGATAATATCTTAAAGCTCATAATTGGCATTTCAGTATGAAATACAGAATAACAGAGTTGGAAAGGACTTTGGAGATCTTCTAGTCAAAAACCCCTTGAGCAGGGGACCCTATACCATTCTGGACAAATGGCTGACCAATTTCTTCTTAAAAATGTCTAGTGATGGAACAATCACACTGTCCAGAGATACTCTAAAATTAGAATTCCACAATCAACTGCTCCTAAAATTTTCACTGGATATTTTAGGCTAAAACACTGTTGGTACACAAACCTCTACTTTCTCTGTAACCTGTAAGAGAGATGTTAATGTTCTTAATCAAAAAAGCTTTATAGAACTCCCATGAATTATTTAGCAAGGGTATCATTGAGAAGTGTCTTTGCTGATTTACATGTAATTAGTTGCATTGAAATGTCTTCAGAAGGCTTAGGTGGCATAGTTTGCAAGAAGTCCTTTTGCTCAAGGAGGTCACCTAAAATCATTACCTGATAGACATGTAGGATACAGAAACCCATAACATTTAAAATAACTAGGAAGCAATGTGGTAAAGATTATTGATGGAAATGAAGTTGGGGCTGAATCCTCTGAATGAAAATTAAAAATTTGATAGATAGATAAAAGCTGATAGAACAGTATTGTTTTTCTTCTGCGCATCAACAAAACAGTTAAGAAGCAAGGTCATTTTCTTTTTTGAAAATATAGCATGTGACAGTCATTAATAATGATTTTAGTGAAGATTAGTCATATATCCAAAATTCAGTCTCAAGAATTGTATGGATTATACCTTGCAAAGCTGAGTCATAATCAAAGTTAATAACAGTAGGGGAATGAACATAAAATGGCTAGCATTCAAACCAGGCAGTAACCCAAGAAAACCAATGGATGAGCCCTAGTGGAAGAATCAGCTTCCAGCAGGAATTGCAACATCCTGGAGCTATAGGCGCAGCAATGGCAGTTTTAAATTATAGCGTCCCAGTTCTTTGTCTGATAAGTGTAATGGAAGTCCCGAGAAATTTATTGCATATTTCCCCTTGAGTCCTGAGATACTTTTTCTGTAAATCACTCTCAAATAGAATTTATAACTGATTGATCCAAGAAAATAAACAGCCATAGATATTATACCAGTCATTGAGTGACTGAAGCTTTCAACAATGACTCCAAGAAAGGTTGCTTCCACTTTTATCTTCAGGGACATAGAATAATAGGTTTGGAAGAGACCTTGGAAGTCTTTGAGTCCAAGTCCCTGCTTGAGCATGAGACCCTTTACCATTCTGGATAAATGGCTGTCCAGGCTCTTCTTGAAATTCTCCAGCAATGGACAATCAGCAACTTCCAGAGGCAAGCAAGTCTCCATTTTGAAGACCACCACATCCATACCTTCTCCTCCCACTGCTCCTTTTCTCAGCTGCTGATGCCTTCTCATCACCCCAAGCTTTCCTAAAAAACAACTCTATCCGCAGTTAATCCTCAAAAAACTAGAAGCACAGTCTAGTAACATCACTTTTGGACCAGATCCATGGTCCCTGTTGTCCATCACATAGTTTCAAGTTATCCAACTGTCTGGGAAGCCTCCCAACATATCTGTACTCCTCTTCTCCTGTCCTTCTGCCCTTGGCATTCATACCCTTTGCACAAGGTTATGAGTTGCTGACTAAGCCCTCCTGAATTGGGCTCACTCAAACCTCTGGCTGGCAACCCTCATGCAAAGATGATGATGATGAAATGCAGTAGCCCAGGAACTCAAATGTGTGTGAGTTACACATTTACCGGAGAACCTCTACTTCTTCTTGAAAAGGAAGAATCAATTAAAATGTCATCTAAAAAAAAAAAAGACAAACTGGGCCATGAAATCCTGGAAGGTCTCATTCATCAGATTCTGAAAGAACCTGACGTTGAAAAGACCAAACAACATCCCAGAGTATTTAAAGTGGACATGAAAGGTATGAAAAGCAGTTTTCCACTCATTACCCTTGTCAATTTATAGCAGATTAGAAGTCTCTCCAGGTCTAGTTTGGTGAATATCAATACTTTTCAAGTCGTAGCAAGAAGTACAAATCTAGATGATGAATTGACAAATAGTCCTAAAGTAATTTACTTTTCTCTTTCAGAAAGGGCTGGAATTTATTGAAGGAAAGATTAATTCCAGTCTTAAGGCTGTTGTTATTATTTGAGATTAAGTCTTTCATTGCTTCCATTTTGAAAGGAAGTAGACAAATGGAAATTTTGGTCTAAGAGATCACATCATATAATATATCCATAGGTTTCTAACACATACACATACACACACACACACACACACACACAGAGAGAGAGAGAGAGAGAGAGAGAGAGAGAGAGAGAGAGAGAGAGAGAGAGAGAGAGAGAGAAATCCTCTATTGTAGACATAACGTCCCGCAATGTATCAGAACTTTTCCTCCATTGCCAGCAATGGGGTGGGCAGGGTTTCCTCATGCCACATCTGGCCCACGGGCCAGCAGATTGACACCCCTGCTCTATTACTATGATTTCTGGAGTAGCAGAAATAAAACAGGAAAATAATTTTTTGTTCCTTTTTTCCCATTTGATCAAATAATGTAAGGACCAGTCTAAAGCTATTCTGTGGCATGGTTGAATTGTTCAACAAATTTTGCCAAGTCAGCAACTAAATATTCTGTTGGTGGCTTACATTACCAGATAAGGTGCTCTTCTGATTCACAACCTTTCCTTCACCATCCAGATTCTTCAAGTTCTTTTGTTACTGAAGTGATCACTTTTGATTTTGAGCTGGGAACCTCTGTGTGTGTTTTTGTGCCTATGTGTATTTTTGTGTTAGTGTGGATTCCTGGTAACTGCCTGGACAAGCAGTTTGCTTGGCAAGATTTCAAAAGTAGTTTGCCATTGCTTCCTTCCTAGGGCTGAGAGAGTAATTGACACTCCACTGGTTTTGTACCTAAGTTTTAGTTTCATTTAGGTACAAAACCAGTGGAGTGTCCTTGGGTCAATTACTTTTTCTGTTTCTAACCTGATTCCTAAACTACTGCACCAAGCTGCTTAAGCCATTTTATAACAGACAAAGACTTATGTGATCAGTACTCTTCAAGACATTAGCTGCTTCTTCATCAAAAGCAATAGATAGAAAGACCTTGAACTTTGTCTCTGGTTATAAATTACCCATGTGGCTTTTGTATCTCTGTCTGCATTTTTAAACCTAGTTTTGTAGAAGCCTGATACATTCATGTTGATACAGAGGTTATTGGATGAGATTTCCAAACAGAATGGGTAAAAGGTACTAGTCAGGTTTACACAAAAGATCTTGAACACTTAAGAGAAGATTTTGGGAATAATTTCATGATGATAGAACTTTAAGAAATGGCAATGTTCCAGAACTCTTGAAATTGTAAACAATTCCCATTTTTAATTGCAAAGCAATTTAAGTCAAGGTTTTACTGGGTGAAATTTTCTCTTCCCAATCATACCATAGATTGAGTCATTTCTCCTGTACCCATTTACAGAAGCTTGAGCATCCACCTCTTATTTTCACCTCTTGGGATTTTATTTTTCACCAGTAGATGTGAAAAAGATTATATAAGGATAACCTTAAATTATCAAATCTATGATTGAACAGATTATAGTGTAGAGGGAAATAAATGACCTGAAGATTAATTTTTCAATGGCATCCCTATTGTTTATGAAACGTGATTTTGATCTTACACTCTCATTTGTTCTTAACTTTGCCTTCTATATCAGATTTCACTTTCTTAGAGCAGGATTAATTCAAATCAAATTAATAGAATGAAGGAAAGAACATTTATTTCGGAAGTAAAGCCAGGATCTATTCATCCTTAAGTCCTTGGCTGATATGAAAGGCAAAATTGGCTTTCTGACATTTTTTTTTAAAAAAGTATAATTTCCAATTGGGAAGCACTTCAAGTCTTAATGAAAAAAAAATGAATCTCAGTATAACAAAGTTTGCAATTGTTCTCTTTAAAGAAACACCATTCTGTTTTGTTGCTGTTCACTTGATCCATTTTTTTTTTGTTTTCTTTTCAACTACTATCCTATCATTAAAGCCTTCTTGCCATCCTTTAAAAATAAATGTTTTAAAAATTGTCATTTCTTATTCTGCTAAAATGCAAAGAGCCAAGTTGAAGTAAGCCAGCTACAGAGAATGGAGCCATTATTAAGAACTTGTTCTAGAGAAGTACCAAAGTACCAAATTTAATCCTTAAAAAGCATTACTAAAATTACTAAAACCTCCTCTATCTTCAACATATATTAGGATCTTTGTGTCATTTCCATTTCTGCTTCATTGCAACTTTTGTTATGTGCATGTTTATCATTAATGAATACATAATTTTATAAATGACTTGTTAGGTTGCAAATAATTCACTATACATCTTTTTATGCAAAAATAATAGACTATACACTGGCTGCTATACACTATACACTGGCTGCTTATAGGACCTTTTAGAATCATTGCTGCATTTTAATATGTCTTTGAAGGCCAATTAAGTCATTGTTTTAACTACTGATTTTGAAAAATATAAGGATAGGAGACTACTGGAGATGTTCTGGATAAATTGTCCTGATAAAATAAAACAGAACATCTTGGCTGATCTTCAAATGCTAAGCCGGGTCACATTTTAATGATACTTGGATAAGAAATTACTTTCAGAGTTTAGACTAGCTTGGGATGTCAAAAACTATTTTAGAAGAAAGGAATGACAAAGTATATTTATAATGTTGCTAAGAAAATTACACTACTGTATCCATCTAGTCACCTAGAGTTGAGTTCCTGTTGAAGGAAACATAACCTTATTGTCAGGAATATAATAAAATATAAGGGCTTGGCAATATTTTATCACAGTAACTTAGACATGTTTGTTACTATACTTAAAGTGGCAGACCATTTCTACAGTTTTAACACTGTGGTATCAGCACTATATGGCTATGTGGTATGTTATTGGAGAGAAGTATAGTAATATATTTGCTATTCATGTGAATGGCTCTGATTGCTTTCTCCTGACATATACATTGGAAAATATATGTTACATTTGTAGTGGGTTCTTAAACAAATTGTACCTTTTACTGTCCTTATGTGCAATAACTAAATAAGATACATTTGATTTAAGGAAATACTAATAGGTGTATACTCCAGTTTTGACAAGGTGTTAGGAAGTCTACAATACTGTTATTTTTTTTACACAATTAGAATAATTTTAAAACTGAAGATGGGTTTACCAATGACCCAGTACAATAATACAGTAATATCTGTGTTCTCTATATTAATATGACTCAATATTTCTTACTAACAATCAATTCATCTTGATTATTTTGGAATTTTATAGATGACAATTATAGGCTATTTAAAATGTATGAGCCAAATGGCTTTGCAGTCTGGTATCTTTCTGCAAGTTTAGTATAAAAAGGTTTACTTATAAAAAGGAGATAATTGAAGTAATGACAAATATTAAATTTAAGAAGAAGGAAATTGAGAAAACCTTGGTGTATTTGTCTATGATTACCACTGTCAAAATTAATTGTACACATGAAATAGTATGTGTGTTTTTGTAATATATTAAGTTTGAAATTTGAATTTTAGGGGAAAGACATGAATAGTAAAGACCATTTGTTGCTTAGTGAGGGATTTCTTTCCCAGTGACAGCTGAAATTAAATATGAGTTTGATGGCTTCTGCATAAGGTGCTTTCAGGACATCTCACAGCCAAGTGGAAATAGATCAGATTAAATAAACTGACTTGCTGCTCCCAACCATTTTACAGTCTTGGCTTGCATACAGACACTTTGGAATAACTAAAATTAATAATGATAATTTGCACTGCATAATTGTTTGCATAATTCAAGCAGTCTCATAGGTGAAGAAGTCACTTACAAATACTAATGCATTAAATTTTTGCTGTGACCTGCTGAGATGAAGTCATAGAAACAGAATATCTGATTTGTTCCAGTAGAGGAAATATGTGCTCAGCATTTGGGAGTTGTAATTCTCCGCAACAAAACAAATGAGAAATTAGAGAATCTAGCAAAAGGACTCTGAATTCAGCCCTGTGTAGCCCAGTGATATAAAGAGAAAAAAGAAGCAGACCTTCAATTCCAGAGAGAGCATGCAAAGAGAAAAAGCAATCTCTACAATTCATCCACCAACATTTATGGTTCAGCGCAAATAGCTGCATCAAGCAAAACCAGATGCTAATTGATAGAGGTACCAAATATCAATAGATGGTTTGGTTTGCATTTTGCTACTTTCTTAGTGAAAAGAATGGAGAACTGGAGAAATTCTAAAATCACATGGCTTTGCTAATCAACAAATTTGTCAAACTAATAAAAGAGAATATTTGTAGATCAGGGTTGAACTGTTGGGTCCTTGTTACTCTTTGAGTTTGGTTGTTTTCTTGCAAATGTTTCATTACCCAACTAGATAACATCATCAGTGCTAGATGTTGTCTAGTCAGATAATGAAATGTCTGCAAGAAAACAACCCAGATCAGAAATATGGCAAAAGGAAAAACACCTCAATTATCGTGCCAGATAATGGCACAGAATATTTAACATTAAAGAAGAAATTTTGTGGCGATAGGATTTTACATCAGAGTATATGCCTTGTTTGCCAGAATGGTGTGGTGTAACAGGGAGGGAATAGACAACTCTTTAATAGAAATTGTGAGGTGAATGGGAGAAAATTGGTTGAAGTCATAGAGGTCTACATATGGTGGATACTAACCAAAGCATCATGCTGTGAGATTCAATTTAGTCTCCATGCACCTTGTGTCTGGCATCACACAAAGAGAGAGGCAGAGGGTAGTTTGACTGAAATAATCTTACAAGTCGGAAGAATCGCCTAATAAGACGCACAAGCTAACAGATTTGATAAAAGACTCTTTCTTCTGAATTGGCTAAAACTCAACCCTAGGGATAAGTCAGAAACATTAGGTCTTAACAAGTATAGATTTCCCAACTGATTCCTAGCAATGGTAGGGAAGTTGGTCCCCAGATAAGCAAGAGATCCGATTAGCAGTAAAAGAACTGGGGCACAGAAAGTTGTTGTGAGCTGCCTAGTATTATTTGAAGATAGGCAGCCATAGAAGAAATAACAACAACAACAACAACAACACCTAACAATTCTGCCATTTCTTGTAAGAAGCACTCAAGAAAGATGAAGGGATGTTTTTGGCTAACACCAGCATCCATAAAACAAATATTGCTTCAATTTTACTTGCAATATTGAAACATTTTTATGTGTCTGATTGGTTTCCTCTTCCAGGACACCATTAAATATCCAGCTAGTAATCAATAAAACAAGAAAGAAATATAAATATCTTCCGTTTCCTAATATAACTAGCAAACAAACTTGAAATGTGTTTCCCCATGTTCTTTGTCTTTTCCTGTTTTGTTTAGATTAAATTTCAGCTGATTATACTGACTAGGGCTGAAATACAGTGAAGTCTAAAGCTCATTACTAACTTTGTTTGCTGCTAAGTTTGTGTCTTTGTGGGATGAAAAGGTTAGATATTACACCACCTGTGATGTTTCTTCCCCCTCATCTTCCTCATCTTCAAGAATTGCTTCTTTTTCTCTTGATTCTTTATATTGTCCCCTGAAGCCCTGAAGCTCTCAGCTTTCAGGAATATTAAAAACCCCATAAAATATTTCTAATGGTTCAGATCAAACACACAAAGGTTTGTCTCTTGCCCATCCCTCAGTGCATAAGGTCTATTTTGAAATGGACTGCCCTCAGCAGTTTCTCCTGTGATCTTACCACATAATTGGGCTAAGATACGAACTAGTAGCCATTATATTTCATAATGACAGTCCTTGCATATCCAGATATAGTAGCTTGTTTTATAATTGTATATATGAATTATTTTTGCACAACGTTTAAAACAAAACAAGATTGAGCCCTAAAGAAGATGTTGCCCTTTTGCAACATATGTTCATGTCCTCCTGGCTGTATTCAGAGCCTCAACCAATGCTAATTGCCTTTTGTCATTATCTGTTCTCTGCCAAATTATTATATGTTACCCGTAAGGTCTCTCGCTAAGCTCTTTCTCTTCTAAGAAAGAAAATACCCAATTTCTTTAGCAGATTAAGAAGCTCTCTGATTTCTTGATGCATAGGTTACTCTTTATGATAAGATTTCTCGATCTTTGTAGCATTTTAAAATCAGGAATGGAGCTTTACAGATTATTCCAAAGACAGCTTCATGGAATTTATATATGATCTAACTGCAATTTCTGCATTTATCTTGTTTCTAATGTCAGTTATGTTGCTTCTTAACATGTGAAATTTGAAACAAAGCTCCAAATCTCTTTTACACTAATACATTTCTAAACTTAATCATTAGAGCGTATGTATACCTCATTCTCTGGCTGTACCATTTCCATTACATTGTTGTAATATTATGCCATGATATTAAAGTAAATCCTGTAATAGGTGAAGATCGCTTTGCTGCCTTTTCATTGCTCATAATTTGGATTCCTAATATTCATTTTAATAAGTTTTCAAAGTTTCAGCTAGGCAGCCAAGCAATCCATTAACTTTCCCCACCTTTTCTATTTCTTCTTTGCCCTTCATTCATCAGTTATTCTTTCCCCCTCTGATATTTTAGATCTTTCTGTACCCTATCTGTAAATGACAGTCTTTCCATTCTTTTGTTGATATCCCTGTTGAATCATCTTCACGCTGAAAGGATAGATACTTGGATAATAAGTTCACTACTGAAGTCAGTTAGTCTTTGTAACTCTATGTAGTTGAGCTTTGGAGACAAAGTGAAGAATAGTCAGATACAGCAAGAACATAGGAGGGAAAAAAAATCTCAGAAGGTTCCCTCCTTTCACAGGCTGTAAAGGTGACAGGGGAAAATTGTACTTTTATTCTTGCAAGTTTCTGTTAATGTAACCTTACAGTAAAGTAGAATTAATTCTTCTGGCCCTGTTCCTGTTTGGTCAAAAAAGTCTTTTCAGCCTTCTCTGAGCAGCACCTCTGACAATGCTTCATGTTAATTAGAAGCTATCAAATGTCAATGGCAATCCTTTAGAAAAGTCACAATCTGTTCTGAAAAAGCAGAGGGAAGGTCCAGTCCTGATGTGACATTTTGTGCCTGCTAGTTGAGATTATTTTTGCAACTACAGCATGTGAAATCAATGAGGCTTTCTTTGAATAAATAGAAAACCTGGAAAGAATAGATGGATGGATGGATGGATGGATGGATGGATGCATGCATGGCAGGCAGGCAGGCAGAACAAGTTTATAATATAGTATAAGTAAACTGTATCTATATATTCTTAATTCCTTAATAAGTTATTTAATCCTTCCTAAGAATAAATATGGTAGGGTTTACTTTGTGAAGGCTATAGATGTAGCTATACTATGAGAATATCTTAAAACATTATTACATTTAAATTTCATATAGGTCTAACCTGAAGCCACAAGCTGTTTCTCAGCTTGTGTATTTCAATTCTCTGAAATATTTCTGAAAACATTGTTTTTCTCATTTCTTTAAAACTGCTGGAGAATTCACCCCTAATTCTAATTCTACTCAAGGAGATTACTTTCGCAAAATAGTCAATGCTGGCTGTTATATTTAATGTACACTTTTCTATCATAGATCAATTCTAGTATATGCAATGTCACTTCTATGTTGAACAGTCCCTGTGAAACTGGCATTGAGTATAGACAAAGGTAGCCATATTATTTTGCTCCTTACACCACATTCACAACTGAAGAAGTCAGTCCTCTTTTTAAAGATGTTTTTTTCTCTTTCTCTTGAACTGAAACAAAGTGAAATACGTAAACAAGCTAATTATTATGGTAACAAGATTTTAACTTAGATAGACCACATATAACCAAGGGGCTGGAGAGCCATGGCTAATTTGCAGCCAGATCTCTTCTATTAATTCAGGAACTGAGAAATTCTTCATCTTCTTTAATAGATTCTTGTCTATTGAGTTATGTAACAAAAAGATTTTACCAAACATGGCCACAGCACACATGCACACCTGTATATAGTATATACAGGTAGTCCTCGACTTACAACAATTCATTTAATGACCATTTGACGTTCCAATGGGACTGAAAAAAGTGACATGACTGTTTTTCACATTATTATGACTGTTGCAGCATACTCATATAATCTAAATTTAGATGCTTGGCATATTTATGATGGTTACAGATTCTAGGATCATGTGAGCACCTTTTCCAAACGTCTGACAAGCAAAGTCAATGGGGAAGCCAGATTCACTTAACAACCGTGTTACAAATGTAAGACATAAAATGAGGCAAAAGTCACTTAACAATTCTCTCGCTTAGCAACATAAATTTGGGATTCAAATTTGGATGTAAGTCAAGGACTATCTGAATATGTATATATGTATGTGTATATGTGCGCGTGCACGCACATATACACACACACACACAAACATACTCTGATGGGAAAGATTGTGTATTATTTGTTCTCCCTCCACTAGGTTTCAAGTAAAGCTTCTCCTCTTCCTTATCCTTTTCTCAGTTGTTAAACCCAAAACACTTCCCTAAGTTTGACACTATCTATAAAGTGCTTTGTAATATTGAATTTAAACATATGAAAATGTTTGAAAACCTCACATTTTAAGTCATTGCCCAAGGAGAAAATATGTTTATGTTAAAATTCTAGGCAATTAGAAAATATTTTATAAAGTTATGTTTTCTAAAATTATTGATTCAGTTCTTCAGGTTATACCAGATTGCATTTTTTTAATTTCCATTATACTGTTTTGAGACTATGTCCATTAACACTAGCTTACACTCTTCCTTCAAACATGTCAAACACAAATATACTCCATCTGCCTAGAGCTGCCTTTATTTTTAACTCTTTGGCTAAATAGTAAGATGATGGCCATATACAGGGTTTATGTAGTATATTATTTTAGTAATTATTCTATCACAAAATAAACCCATATATGTTGTTTACTTACTTATTTATCTATTTGTTAAATGTATTTGACACCCATCTTGCAGTGGAAAAATAATTTAAAAATTACACTATCATCTATTTGCCCATTATTTATACCCCAACCCATATCAAGAAGTCTGTCAAGAATAAATGTAGAGCTATAAATTCAAATCTCTCCACGTAGAAGATAAAGAATAAGAACATTTCATAGATTCACCCCCTCTTCAAAAATATACCCACACTCAACAATTATATAAAAGGCCCTTCTAACTGCTTCATGAACATAGACACATGCAGGAGTGGAATCTATGAATTTATGTGTATATAGTTATATCTCCACTGGTGACCATCTTTGTCTGACCTTCCCTGGATTCAAAAATTATATAGGATTGGGCTAATTCGTATTTTGATGAAGACTGACAGAGAATATTGGGAAGCTAGCAAGATATCCTGAAAGAAGGCAGTATCAAATTACTTCTGTATTGTTGTCAAGAAAGCTACTTAGATGACATCATAAAGAAAACATCAGGAATTATGTTGATATCAAAGGAAAATTAATTGATGGTGCTTTTTATACAACTATACACAAAGAAGCAGACAAAAAGGCATGGTGCATTTTTGAAATTCCTACAAGGTTGGAAGTTATTACAGCTGCTAATTTCACCATATTTTGTTCCTAAACAAAATTATTTCCTTAAAAAAAAAAAAAGAAATCAGTAAAAACACACAGCAATATTTCTTTACCACTACACTAATTTCTATAATTGCTGACAGGGTACATCCCTTCCTTAAGCTTTAGTTTACCTGAACATTTTGTCCCATTCTGCTGAAAAACCCAATTAGTTATAGCTATGGGGAAAAAAGATGGGAAAATTGAATTTTGTTATCCAGATTTCCATTCAGATCCAGGAAGTGAATTGGATCTGAGTACAAGAAAAGAATGATTGCTCATTTCTGAAGCTTTGATTGAATTGCCATTTCGTCACTGCACATGTTAGATTCAGGGACAAATTGGACCATGAGGATAATTTTCCATGCAGAGGTACCATGTGCAATAAAAGAGAATGGAGATCCCTGGACCAGGCTTTCTTTTGGATCAGGGTTAATCAATTTTATTTAAGTCCAGACAATATAGTATATTAGGGTTGAGCTTCATATTCTGCCTTAAATTCACTTTTTTAAAAAAAATAATCAATAGCTGCCAGTCAAAAAAATTATACTTCTAACCTCAGTGTCCTCTATATGCAAATATGAACTGAAATGGCTTTTAAAGGAAAAAAAATAGAGGAATCTGTGATAATAATTTTAAAATGGAGAAAAACAATAGACTTGAGTCATGCCCAGTTAATGCTGTTTAAAATGGAGATAAAAACAGACTTACAATTAAACATTCCTTTCCTAACTTCTGGACCCATTGTTCAAAAATATCCTTTAATATGTCCAATGTTAAAATATTTTGCTCCATTCTGAATTAAGTTAAATTTAAGTGCTCTTTTCTTTTAATTGCAACATTTTTTTCTTTCTAGTTCTCTCCAGTGTTTAGCATTCAAAGTCCCATCTTTTCATTTTTTTTTCCTAAAAGAATTCAAAACAAAAACATTTTCCAACAGGAAGATTCTTATAATTCCAAATTCTATCTGGACCCTTAATCTGTTTGTTACTTTCTAAAATCAAACTTCTAATCACACTTCTGCTGGTTAATAAAAAAAATGTTCTTAAATTTTAAACTTTGCATTAGTCTTTCATTAAGAACTTAAGGAAACTCATTAGTATTTTCAGACTTGTCAATCCAAAAGTTTCTAATAGCTGAAAAGCAGTTTATAAGCAATTTCTAAAAGCGATTAGAAAAGGAAATATGAAAATCCAGTGTCCTTTTGAAGATACAAACCATGGTTTGAACAGAACTCTAAACCTGCCAAAAACTGCTATTTTGCAATATCCTCATGAGAAGCAACTCTCTGAAACATTTGTGGGTGATCTCAAGTCCTCTTCTTATCCAGAGAGAAAATATGAAGAGCTGGTCGACTTCCAGCTTCTTCACTTCATTGAGGTTGTCAGCTCTATTTTTGTGGAACCATCTTCAATTCGCTATTTCTTCTCCCAGCATATTAATTGAAATACAAGGTATGGCTCTCATTCTTGTATATTCTTGATTTAAATACCAGTCTTTCACATATGTCTTTGTGTACGTGTGTGATCTAAGTAGACATGAATGTTATCTCCCAAGAATAATATGGTTAAACCGCCTATATACTGCAGTGTTAAGGTTATCAGAAATAGATTGGACTTTCAGAAGAGAAATGAAGGTATTTAGAATATTGGCACTGAGGTATTTCCAGTTGATCTGAGACATATTTAGGATGAATATGTCTGTGGTCTTGTTAAGGGCATCCATGCTGTTCATATCAGTCTTCCTTTGGCAGGACATGTCAGAGAATTATTAATGATCCTTCAGGAAGAGAGGCTGAATTAATATACTTAGAGCCAAGAATACAAATTTTTCCATTATGAAAGACAGAGAGAGAGATAGGTGAAATCTATACTTTGTCCCAAATGTACATATTAACTAATGAGATGAGCCCTTTAGTTTTGCTCTCCATTTTCACCAAATATTATGTATTTAAATACCTATGTTCCAACTGCAGTTGTTGCCTCTTCTTCTATAATATCATAAACAATTACAATTCATACACAAGAAATCTAGCCCTTCAAAAATCCTGAATGTAAGATACTTTTATTGTTGCCAGAGTCTGTATTGTAATGTTTACATGTGCTTTTCTGCTATGTTTACAATGATGACTGGGAGAATTTAAACAGGCAGGATAAAACGCAAACTCCACCTTTTGGAAAACATACAACATACATTGAAAGTCAGACACATGGTTTGTACTGCAATGCAAGATCCAGCATCCACACATTTTAACCTGTTCTTACTGATGTCATTGTTTCTTACTGTACCACCTTGTACTAGGAGTGAGTTGCATTTAGAATTTGATGGTATTTAATGGGAAAGATTGAAGGCAAAAGAGAAAGGGACAGCAGAAGATGAGATGATTAGTTGGTGTAATCAATGCAATGAACGTGTATTTGAGGAAACTCTGGGAGACAGTGGAGGACGGGGGGTCTGATGTGCTATGGTCAATGAGGACATGAACAGTCAAAATGACTTAGCAACTGAATGACAACAAATCACAGAAATAATTCTAGGAATGAAAGTACAAAGATCTTGAAATACACACACATTTAAAAAAGTATTTTATTTCTATTTATATAATAAAACTTCTCCCCTTCCATTGCCCTATATTTGCTGAAATTTGGCTATGTTGCTAATGAATGTCAGCAGCATTTTTTAAACCAAACCAAATAACAACATTGGAAGGGACCTTGAGCTGAAGACCCTATACCATTTCAGACAAGTGGCTGTCCAGACCTTCTTAAAAGCCTCCAGTGATGTAGCACCCACAACTTCGGGAGGCAACTTGTTCCACTGATTGATTGTTCTAACTGTCAGAAAACCCAAAGGTGCTTTCTCAAGAGGCAACGGGACTTACATTTCTCTTCTCATCCAAGAAGCTTCTTCAGCTCTCATCCATTCTTGGATGAGAAATGAAATGTCTTCAAAGAAAAACAAGTAAGTCCAGTTGCCTCTTGAGAAAGCACCTATGGGACAACAATAGAATAGAATAGAATAGAATAGAATAGAATAGAATAGAATAGAATAGAATAGAATAGAATAGAATAGAATAGAATACCATACCATACCATACCATACCATACCATACCATACCATACCATACCATACAATCTTCAGGGTCTCTGCTCAACTAGACTTTTGGGGAAAATATGAAGCACCTTTCAAGTTACAGTTCATGGTTTGTGGTATCATTTGATGAAGTTAGGAGAGTCTGAGGATGTATGACCAAGCTGAAATTATGTTGGCAACACAACATGCCCTGAATTCTGTTAATTAGTATGTTGCCATCTTACATAGTGCAGGACCTGAAAAACTGAAACACCATTATCGAACGCCTTCTCTCCATTGACTACATGTCTTCTGTTTAGACATTGTAGTGTCTAGTTCAATATCTGTTGTGACACTTGCATCACTTAGGACTGAATATGACAAGCTATAGATCATAGCTGGAGAATCACAACTTATTTCCTTTTGGAATAAACTGCAATAAAGTTACAGCCATACATGTTGATATCATGATATTCCAATTTATCCATTATATTATATTTTATCTTCAGGATAGGGAAGAATATGTGTGTTATTTTAATTTTAAGGCCGCTTTCCTGGTGAACTTTTCTCTCCCTTTCATATCAAGGGAGAGAAAAAACTCTGACCTTTCATAATTTGGTTTGAATGTTCAACATTTTTATTTTAAAGCATAAATATACATACTTTTATACACACACACACACACATACACACATACATATACTACACACTCAAACATACACACAGACAGACAGACACACACATACACACACACACACATTTCTGTATTATGTTTTATATTGTGATTTATGTAAACAGCTGTTGACCTTTAAAATGTTCACTTTTATTGGGTGCATAGTTGCTTGCCCGCTTGGCAAGAGAGCCTGTTCAGAGTGCATCTTTATTTACTTCTTATTCTGGTTCTCTACTTGAGATCAATGTCTAAAAAGTTGACACTTGCTCTTAAACTTTTCCCTGGGACTGGCCCAAGATGTATAAAAAAGTACCCCTTCTCCAAGATCATGATCTTTCCTGACAACTAATTTCCTTGGGAAAAATGGAACTGTCAATCTCCAGAAAAAGAGCTCAGGGTAAGAGATAGAACTTTTTTTGGAAAAGGGCCATTGGTTATTAAATCTGTTCTCTGAAGAAATCAGAGTAATCAGCATGGATGTATGGGGGTCAAATTTTTCAACCCAAACTTCCCACAGATAGCTTATCCTCTTCCTTCTACTGTGCCCTCAATGTTTGGCAGAGAATACTTGGATATAAAAGGGAGGCCCATTATTGTTATTTTGCTATATTGGTTATCCTAATTGAAAATCACCTAGAAAAATAGACTTTGTGGAATGTTTTGCTGTTTTATTTTATGTTCATTTATGTGACCATGCCATCTTGTAGCACATAAATCTGGGTGGCTAATAACGGTTACACAACACAAACAATAAGAACAATATGAAAAGAAAAGAAAATGAATAAAACAAATAAAGAAAACCAAAGTGCCCAATGGATAATCACACCATTCATTTATTCAATTTCTGGGCTCCAACTTTAGCAACTATTCAAATTTACACTTAAAAAGTGACTTATGACTGGTTCTTGGACATACAACCATCATAGTATCTCCATGGTCACATGATCAAAATTCAGGTGATGGCAACCATCATGCATTAGTGATGGTTGCAGCATCATGGGATAATGAAATCACCATTTGTGACCTTCTTAGCTGACTATGAGCCCTAGTGGCACAGTGGTTAGACTACTTCCACATTGGCTCAAGGTTGACTCAGGCTTGCATCCTTCTGAGATCAGTAAAATGAGGACCCCTAATGTTGGGGGCAATAGGCTCACTCTGTAAACTGCTTAGAGAGGGTGTGGAAGTGGAGTATAAGTCTAAGTGCTATTGCTATTCTAACAAGTAAAGTCAACAAGGGAAGCTGGATTCACTTAATAACCACATGATTCCCTTAACATTTCCAGTGATTCAGTTAACAACTGTGGCAAAACAAGGTAATCAAATCAGGCATCACTTATTTGACATGCTTAGTAATGGAAATTCTGGTCCCAACTGAGGTTGTAGGTTGAGGAATATCTGTATCCATGTATCCACATGGAGGGAAGTAAGCAGTGGGACATCACGACACAAGGCACCGTCTTAGGCCCAGTACTCTTCAATATCTTCATCAATGAGTTAGATGAGAGAATAGAAGGGGATGTCATCAAATTTGCAGATGACAGGAGTAGCCAACACCCCAGAAGACAAACTCAGGATTCAAAAAGATCTTGACAAACTTGAATAACAAAGTTTGAAAATGAGTTTCAATGTGGAGAAAAGCAAAGTTTTATATTAGGCAGGAAAAATCAAAGGTACAAGTACAGATTGGGTGAGACATGGCTCAAAAACAGCAACTGTGAGAGGGACCTTGGAGTCCTAATGGACGATCACTTGACTATGAGCCAGCAGTGTGCAGCAGCAGTCAAAAAGCTAATACAATCCTAGTTTGTATAAACAGAGGCATAGAATCAAGATCACTCAAAGTATTAATGCTGCTTTATAAAATCCTAGCAACACTACACCTGAAATACTGCAGCCAATTTTAGTCACCATACTACAAAAAAGATGTTGAGAGTTTGAAAAAAGTTCAGAGAAGAGCAATTAAAATGATCAAAGCCCTGGAGACTAAAACATATGAAGAACCGGCTGCAGGACTTGGATTTGGCTAGTCTAAAGAAAAGAAGAAACAGGGATGACATGATGGCAGTGTTCCAATATTTGAGGGGCTGCCACAAAGAAGAGGGCATCAAACTATTCTCCAAAGCACCAGAGAGCAGGACAAAAAACAATGGCTGGAAACTGACCAAAGAGAGAAGCAACCTAGAATTAAGGAGAAACTTCCTGACAGTGAGGACAATTAACCAGTGGAACAGCTTGCCTTCAGAAACCGAGGGCGCTCCATTACTGGAGGTTTTTAAGAAGAGACTAGACAGTCACTTGTCTGAGATGGCATAGGTTCTCCTGCTTGAGCAGGGGGCTGAACTAGAAGACCTCCAAGGTCCCTTTCTATTCTATTCTATTCTATTCTATTCTATTCTATTCTATTCTATTCATTCTATTCTATTCAGATATAGATTCACACCCAGATACACCCACACACACACGCACACACACACATACACACACAAACAGGGGGCTGGACTAGAAGACCTCCAAGGTCCCTTCCTATTCTATTCTATTCTATTCTGTTCTGTTCTAATCACATATAGATTCACACCCAGACATACACACACACACACACACACACACACACACACACACACACACATGTACCTCTATGTAAATACACACACATTCACAGATACGCACAGGTATTTGCAAACAAAATAGCTTCTATCATAATTATTATAATCTTTACAACCAGTAAAATATTTTCTGTTAAGAATTTTGTCAGCGTACCTCTTTGAAAATATTCCACATACCAAAATTGCAATACCCTGAAACGATTTTGGATTTGATTTAGGGGTTATTGATTCTGAGCTATTCTACTAAAGAAACAAATAAACGTTATTGATTATACTTTTGATAGAAAATCCTTAAAAAGCCCTTGCTCTTGCTATGAGCAAAAGATTTGAATTTGAAATGTTTTTATATGTTGCCATGTTATCAATATCGTAAGGGGAATTTCTGATTTATTTTTATCCAGATTGGAAGGCTCGGCAAACAGCGAAGCTGCAGATTGTGAAACAGATAATAGCAGCAGCAACCATACAATTAATCTCTGCAACAACAAACAAACAACAGAGCTTCCACTACAAATAAATTCAAAGCACTAAGACAAAATTATTTGAGAATTCATGTCTTGGATATGGGATTGGATTAAGAGTCCTCTAAAGTCCATTCCAACTGTACAGTGAAAAACAATCTTCATTCTCAAGAGAAGAAAACAATTGAAAAATTGGAAAATATTTTTGAAATAGTCTTCTGAGCTGCTGAACAATCTATGACATTCATTGTGGTGATGACATGGCAAATGGGATCATTCTTGATGACCGAATTGTACTGAACCATGTACAATGACTCATGCAAAGAAATGACCCATTTCCAGAACATCATTATTAAATGCTTCAGGTGCTCCTAATTATAGAAAATAGCTTCATTCTTCTCCTACCTTTCAAATTCCCGCTCTCCATTGTTAAGAATGGAATGAAGACTTTCCTCTTCAACCACCTGATCTCCATTTGAATTAGAGACAAGGCAGGACAAGAAGCAACAGATGGAAATAAATCAAGGAGAGAAGCAACCTAGAACTAAGGAGAAACTTCCTGACAGTTAAAACAATTAACCAGTGGAACAAATTGCCTCCAGAAGTGGTGAATGCTCCAACACTGGAAGTTTTTAAGAAGAGATTGGACAGCCATTTGTCTGAAATGGTATAGGGTTTCCTGCCTGAGCAGAGGGTTGGACTAGATGACCTCCAAGGTCCCTTCCAACTTTATTATTATTAGTTTTGATGTTGGCTTTAACTGTTGTAACATTAACATTAACAGTAACATTTCGTTCTATTTTTAATTTTAAGCTATCTATAAACAGAAAGGTAAGAAAAAATCAGAGAAATGAAAAATCAATAATTATTTATCAGCTTAGTAACTGCTAATTAACAACTACAGAGGATATAAGAAGTGTACACACCCCTGTTAAAATGCCAGGTCTGGGAGATGTAAAAATAAATCAGACCAATGGTTGAGATGAGGGTCCTCAGTGTTGTCTGAGCTTGGTTGTTTTCTTGCAGACTAGGTAACATTATCATTGCTAGTAGGGAGAGAAGGAGAGTGCAAAAGTTGGCTTGAAACTCAACATTAAAAAAACCAAAATCATGGCATCTGGCCCTCTCAATTCCTGGCAAATAGATGGGGAAGAAATGGAGGCAGTGACAGATTTTATTTTCCTGGACTCCAAGATCACCTTTGATGGGGACTACAGCCAAGAAATTAAAAGACGCTTGCTACTGGGGAAGAAAGCTATGGCAAATCTAGAAAGCATACTAAAAAGCAGAGACATCATCCTGCCAACAATAGTGCATAATAGTCAAGGCCATGGTTTTCCCAGTTGCAATGTATGGATGTGAAAGTTGGACCATAAGAAAGGCTGAGCGCAAAAGAATTGAGGCCTTTGAACTATGGTGCTGGAGAAGACTCCTGCGAGTCCCTTGGACTGCAAGGCGTTCAAACCAGCCAGTCCTAGAAGAGATCAACCCCGACTGCTCTTTAGAAGGCCAGATCCTGAAGTTGAAACTCAAATACTTTGGTCACCTAATGAGAAGGAAGGACTCACTGGAGAAGGGCCTAATGCTGGGAAAGATTGAGGGCAATAGAAAAAGGGGACGACAGAGAATGAGATGGCTGAATGGAGTCACTGAAGCAGTAGGTGTGAACTTAAATGGACTCCAGAAGATGGTAGAGGACAGGAAGTCCTGGAGGAATGTTGTCCATGGGTTGGACACGACTTCTCAATTAACAATAACAACAGTAGGGAGTGAGGTTTGCTCTTATTTAAATTCTTGCCCTGTCAGTGTTGGTGGGAGGGGTCTTGGTGGTTCTTTGGTTGGGCTGTTTACTTTTAGCTTGTTTGGCAGTTCCTTGATCAGGGTATTGTTTGCTGCTTGATTGTGGTCTAATGTTAACCTTGGTATTAATCTCTGCTCGTCTGGGTGTTGATTGCTGGTGAGAGGTGTTCTAGGTTTTTTTTTATTCCCTTTGTTGATTGTTTTTTTTAATGGTATATAAATGTTGTTTATACCTATGTGCCTGTTGATGGTTGATTTGTCAGAGTATTAGGTTTTCAGGAATTCCCTAGCATTTTTTTACTTGGCTTGGTCTAGGACAAACATGTCAAACTTGCGACGTCACGTGACCTCACGTGACCTATTGGGACTGTTTTGTCATTCCTGGCAATGGGGTGGGTGCAGCTTCCGTGTGATGCATCCGGCCCGTGGGCCGGCAGTTTTGACACCCCTGGTCTAGGATGATCACAATTTCCCAGTTGACACTATGATTAAGTCTGTTCAGGTGTTGTGAAATTAAGGAGTTTTAATAATGTCTTCTAACTGCTAGTTGGTGTTCATGGATGCATTCTGCTAGTCTTCTGTTTCTCCTAGATACTGGCTGTTGCAGTCTTTACACTGTATGTTGTAAATTACTCCTGATTTTTTCTTCTGGAGCTGCTGGGTCTTTTAGTTTATGTAGAATGTTTTGAAGGCTTTAGTTGGCTTGTGTGTTATGCTAATGCTATATGGTTGTAATAGTCTGTTTGTGGTTTCTGAGATATTTTTGATGTATGGCAGTATTATCCTTTTCACAGCTTGCAAACACTAAAAAAGTTTTTTTAATTGATTCGTACAGTTTATATGTTAAATTAAAAGTGGAAAAATTGTGAAGTCATTTATCCTGGTCTGATTTTTCTCAAAAACCTGGCTTTTTAATAATGAAAAGTAGACATTTTATATCCAGTGTAGTATTGTTGGCATTAATATGATTGCTGCTACTTATGCCATTGGATAAACTAGGAGAGAAACTGCAGGGTAATAAAATTGAAAATGGTTTTCTGTGATAGCATGTGAAATGGACAAAAAGAGAAACCCTGCACATAAAAATAAAGTTGTTCCATGACTCACACATATATAACAGTCAATAGCAAGTAAAACTGACATTTTGAATTAAGCTTGTATTCTATAAACTTTATGGACTTGTCTACTGAGTTTTCATGTCTACAGAGATGGTTCACTATTGACTTTTACAATTTTTTTAAAAAAAATATTTATTTAACTTTCCAGTCTGGTGGTCTTCTAATCAAATACTAACCAGACACAGTTTTTTGAGATTAGCCAATATTGGCTACCACTTAATTGAGTTCAATATCAATTGTTGAATGACTGAGGAAGAAATAAAATATTGGAGAAGGCATCTGCTGAGGTGCTGGTAGGTTATGGTTAAAAACCTCAAGATGGCAGTGCTGCATGTAAAAAGCAGATGAAGCAAAAGTATTGCAACATTGTGCTGCCATCTTGAAGCTTTTGGTCATACTTGTGAAGATCTTTGCATCACAGCAACAAACTACAAATGTGTTTTGCCTCAAAAATAGCCAGATATTTTGATCTCAAAACTACTTTGATTAGTTAATGAATTCACTAACATTCATTTTAATTAATGATTTTTAAAAAATCCTTGCTCTTAATCAGTGTGTCAAACTGCCGGCCTGTGGGCTGAATGCATAACGAGAAAACCATGCCCACCTCATTTCCGGCAATGGGGGAAAATTTTGATATGTTGCGCGATGTCACATACATCACCAGTTTGACATGTCTGCTCTTAATGTTCTGTGGTCAATGGTATTTGTACATTTTGTTAGTGTGGTAAAAAGTTATGTTTTCAAAAAAAATTCCCTTGCTGCCAGCTTGTAACAAAGTTCTTCTGGAATCTTCCCAGGGCTGTTAAGGAATCTTGAGTTTGTGCCTCAGGTGACCCTCTTATAGCTTTTTATTATTTCTCTTGCAAAATATTCAAAGGAATTATAGTCTCAGAGGAACATGCTGCCAGAGATGTTTATGCCACTGATGATTCAGTGGAATACTTAACTATTCTGCTTTCCTTTATAATAAAGAATGGTCTGACAACTCCTCCCAAATTTGTCAGCATTGGTATGAATGTGTAGATTTTTGCATCCTATTGAGATCCTATTATATATCACTTATAAATGAGAAATTATTGAATGACACAATAAATGAGATAATAAATGAATGACAAGTATTAGGCTTGGTATGATTCTCAGCCAAAAAAATATCAGCCTTTCCAGACATTACAAATAGTCCTCAACTTACAATCATTCATTTAGTAACCATTTGAAGTTACAAGGGAACTGGAAAAAGTGATTTATGAGTGGCCTGGAAACTTATGATAGTTGCAGCATCCCCATGATCACATCAAAAAAAAAATAAAATTGAGTGCCTGGCAACTGGCATGTATTTATGATGGTGGCAGCATCCTGGGATCACATGATCTTCATCTCCCAGCCAGCTTCCAGCAAGTAAAGCCAATGGGAGAAGCCAGAATTTCTTAACTGCCACGTTTCATTTAATCACAGTCATTCACTTAACAACCAATGTAAAAAAGATTGTAAAGTCATGTACAACTCTTTTAACAACTACCTTGCGAAGCCATGGAATTTCTGGTATCAATTAAGGTTGTCAGTTGGGGACATCATTGGGATAATTGCTTTTACTACCAGTAGTGGTAAAATTAATTCTTCTAAATACATTCCTCTATTTTCCTAAGTTCAGTCACTGGCATGACAATCAGAATGCTAGGAGAGTTTTCTTAGATTTTCAGTCCTAGGTTGAGAAAGAATAGAATAGAATAGAAAATGCAGCAGCGCCTGTATTTTCTGCATTGCATGAGAAAGGCACATCTTCCTTCCCCTGTCCTAACCACTTTCTACAGGGGGATGATCGAGAGCATCCTGTCATACAGCATCACAGTCTGGTTTGGAAGCATTACTGCTTCAGACAGGAAGGTGGTGCAGAGAAAGGTGAGAATGGCCGAAAAGATCATTGGCTGTTCCCTCCCTCCCATCCAGGACATAGCACAGAAGTGTTGCTTGAGCAGGGTCCATAAGATTATCTGGGACACTACACATCCTCTTCACAACCTGTTTTCCTTGTTACCTTCTGGGAGGAGACTTCATGGTATCCGTAGCAGAACATCCATATTCAGCGATAGTTTCATTCCATACAGCATTAACCTTGCGAACTCTCAAGCCTTTTCCTTCCGTTATATATTCAAGATGGACAGTATTTAATATTTATTTGCTTTGTATGTGGGGTGGGGGTCTATACATATGTTGTACATAGTATTTTTATACGTGTGTCATGTATGTGTTTCACTTTGAGAGCGGGCAACTAAATTTCATTTTTGATGTGTGCTGTTGTGCCCATAGTAAAAAAAATGACAATAAAGGTTATCTTATCTTATCGAATAGACCTTGGAGATCTTCTAGTTCAGGGGTTCCCAACCTATGGCCTGTTGCCCACCGTGCCACATGAGTGGCTGTCCAGTGCACACGTATGTGTGCACCTACTCATCTCCTACTCCCATCAGCGTCTCTGCTAGCATCACAGAAGTGCTAGCATCTCTGTGAGCGTCATATGGGTGGGATCATTGCATGCATGCTTGTGGCCCCGTTCACGTGTGCGCATGAACACGTAAAGGCAGCTATCCCTCCCTTCTCTCCAGGATCTCTGTTCTAGTCCAACCCCTTGCTCAGGCAGGCTACCCTATACCATTTCAGACAAATGGTTGTTCAATTTCTTCTTAAAAACATATATGGAATGGAAGATAGCACTGCAGACAGGTAAGTGCACACCAGTGCTGCTCTTGCTGCTTCTGCTCCTGCTACTACAAACGTACAGGGACATAAATGTGGGAAAGAAATCATAAGAGCCTTTTATTTATTTCCAAGAACCCTACCATTAGGATTAAATATGAAAGTCCTAGTAATACCATAGCATTTAGATTTATATACCAGTCATAGTGCTTTATAGCACTCTCTGAGCAATTTACGGTGTTAGCATATTGCCCCACTGATCTGGGTCTTTATACCAACCTCAGAAGGATAGAAGGCTGACTCAACCTCAAGCTGGTCAGGATTGACCTCCAGGCTGTGGGCAAGTTAGCCTGCAAAGTTACATTTCCATGCTGTGCCACCACAGCTCTACTGATAAAACTACTAGCTGAAAAATTATACTCCTTCTCCAGCTTAATCTAATCAGGATATGCTGATCTTGGGAGGAAATGGGACAGCATCTGCAATATTTCCTTTCAAATCTATTTGGACCTAATTATGATGCATCATCTCAGTTTCTTGCCATCTCCCTACTAGGTGTCGTTGTGTGTAAAACTTGGTTTACTTAAAACAACCAAATTACTTTGAAGTATTTTTTAATATAAATATTTTAAGCATGAAAGCAATTAACATGTATACTGAGCTCCCAGCAAAGCATAGCAAGCAGCCTGTTCAAAAGCAGAACCGGAGCTTATATACTTTTGGCCTACAATATTTCCAAGGAAATGGCAGACGCAGTGGAAATTTTAACATGACTTTTAGTAAATATTTGTTTAATATTTCTCATTATTTATCCCTTCCTAGTAGGTCAGCATGCTCTCAGATATGGTCAGGGAGAATACACATTATATTTTACAAGTGCACTTCGAGCAGTTCACAAGTATAAGAAGTGGTTATCTCTTAAGTTTGGTAGTTGACTCATCTCACATGTGTAGGGGCACACTGTTTACCAGCACATTATATTGATATATTGTGTTTTCTTTTTTAAAAGATAAGGAAATAGGGGAAGAAAGCTTCTTTAACTATTCTATTCACCCGAAAATTTATCCTGTAAGCCATATAATGTTGTAGCAGCACTAAGTGCTGTTTCAGAAATGCAGGCTAAGAAATTATAGCATTTCTTTCCATCCCATTTCATCTTTCTATTCTGGCATCTGACATGTTATAGATGTCAGATGCCAGAATGGACTAGCTGCTGTTCATGACTCGTTTCTTCTTCATCTTCTGTTTAATAGGGCCACATAGGTTCTTAGCCTCAAAAGAAGTATTTGAAGATCTGCTGCCTAAAACTATGTGTCATCAGTACACATGGAAATTATTTTTCTGTTTCAAAAACCTCTACCACAGAAAAAGTTCTATGTCTTACTAATAAAATGCTATTTTTATCCAGACAAGGAAGTTTCTTCTTATTGTCCTTCTCCTGGGACATTTAAACAACTATCCCATGAATTGTGAAGTACAGAGATTAAATTTCTGTACTTTCTGTGGCCAAATAGCTTCCAAGTCTAAGTACAAATTGCAATGTAATATTAAAATGGTAGTTTATAGGATTCAGCAATTCTTTTTGTTATCATTTTTAAAATATCTCTGCAAAGTTTTCTATTAAAAAATATGTGATATTTTTAGTGGGCTTTTTATTTTAGGTTTAGGCTGCATCATTTTAGCAGTGTTTGCATTGTTTAACATGTTTGCTCTGTGAGTGAGATGGGGTGGTCTCCAAATTTGATATATAAATTATGTGTGTTTCTGTGGGGGAGGGAGAGAGAGAGAGAGAGAGAGAGAGAGAGAGAGAGAGAGAGAGAGAGAGAGAGAGAGAGGTTGACCTCAATTCCAGCAAGACATGAATTTTGCCTTACAATTCCTGATCTCTTCCACTTGTTTCTTGATAATCTATAGTGGGTCATTATTATTTCTGGCTGAATGTGGGAATTGAATTTGCTACTAGAAGACTGATAATATTACTTCAGTGTTTAGCTCTTATTTAACTTTGAAGTTGTTAATGTACAAATATATTTAAAAGAATATATTCTGGTCATAGGATTGTGGAATTACATTCAATTGACACAGCCTGCTTACCTAATGCTGGTGATTCAGAGTAGGGATACCTTTCTTGCAGAGACATCAGAGAAAAATTATGGGACTTGAATTGCTGTGCTACATAGTTGTATGAATTTTGGCACCTTCAGACAGTTTGTCAGTTGGAATTGGAGCTCTTCTTGATATGTATGTGTGCAAAGTAAGTCAGCTAAATCTCATCCTACTGAATATATGAAACAAGCAAATTTCATTGAAATATAGTCCAAGTTCAAAGAGATTTTCTTTTGTCTAGAAAGGATACATAAGTCTGAGTACATTGGGGATTCCTAGTTCAGTATCTCAAAGAAGTACAGTATTAGTTTTAGTTTTCAAAAGCAGTTTTATTTTGGAATTAAAAACCTGCTTATTAAAAAGTTTGAGCATGGCATCCATGTACATACAGATGGATGGGAAGCTGCTAAATCAAAGAACAATGCAGATGACTACATGGAAGAATTTTGGGTTATCACCTCTTGTTAATGATATGAAGAAGTATTGTGATATTCTTGAGGAAGCATGTGTGCCTTTTGCACTTATTTCTTTAAAAATTGACCCCAACAAAAACTCCGTGTTGTATTTTGAGCCCAGAATCTTATTGCAGATACTGTTGTTTTCCCCCCCTCATGCTAGTTTATTCTATGTATATTAAGCTTTCATAGAAAAGTGAGTTGATATAACTTTCTGCAGGTAAGGTGTTTCTTTCCCTTTCAGTTAGGAATGGATTCTCTCTGAAATGTGATCATTTGACTTGCAGCTGGTTGTTCTCATCTTCAGTTACTTCTGCAGTGTGAAGCAAAATCAACCTTCATTTTCATTTTAGGAAAAGCAACAAGAGGCTCAAGGTCCATTTTTCCGCTATACTCCTTGCTGCTTTCAGATTTCTGAAAACAGCAGGCTATTGGTGGCAAAGCCGAATGACTTGCGCAGAATCACTGTTCAATTTGGGAATGTGTAAACACTGTTATTTCATAGCAGCCAGGTACCTCCAAAAATATTGCTGTTCTGCGAAGCATTACATGGGAACAGCAGCTTGGAAGCAGATTTAAGGCAGCAATTTCTTGGTCATCTGTCAGGGCACAATATGGTTCCACCAGAGGAACTAAAATGAGATAAATTTGGCATATTAGAATTATCTCCCATTCCATACCTCACACTCCATATGGCCCTTATCCTATCCTCTTATCTCCACCTGTACACATAGTATAATCCTATTTTATTAAAGTATGCCAGGATTCCAAGGAATAAACAGCTACATATATCCATAACAATAAAGGGCAGTCCTTTATTTCAGAAAACTGTCCTTTAGATTTATTTGTTTGTTCGTTTGTTTGTAAAACCTTATTTTCCTTCTTTATTTTGGTCATTTATCTTTCCTACCAATGATGCCACTTAATGTATAATCTTTCACATTTGAGAGAAAAATATGAAAATTGAATTTTCTTTTAAATACATTTACACATACTGTTGGATATTTTCATTAGAACATGCATTTCTATCATTTTTTCTTTGTTTTTCTTCTGAATTTTCCTTTGTAAAGCAAAATAATAAACGTACAATATTCATCCCCCCTTTTAGATTAGCCACTTTTCAGCCTGTATGCTTTATTTTTTTCCCCAAGAAAAATAGGGTCACCTATATATATTTATTTATTAAATTTATGTGCTGCCCATCTTGTCAGAGATGATTCTGGGTGACTTGCAAACATTTAAATTATTAGAAGTTAAAATAACAAAACAATAAATAAAAACAATAATAAATACTGTGTTAAAAGATTTGGAGGAGGGGAATACTAAGCACACAAGGAGAGTGTGGTCTTTTCTAATACAATAGCACTTCTGAATGGTGCATCTCCATTGGGGCTCCAGGCCAACTGGAAGAAACAAGACTTCAGGTTCTTATAAAAGATCAGAAGGGTGAGTGTAGATCTAATCTCAGAGATGTGATGTTCCAAAGGGCAGAAACCATGGCAAAAATGGCTCTTTTTCTAGACCTCTCTATTGAAAAATTCTTGACTGATTGGGTCTGCAGCAGGCCCCCTCTACTAGCATGAATGGAGGTGAGATAAAATGATTCTTCAGACAATGTGGACCTGGTAATCTGAGGTGAAGGGTGAGAGAAAGGGACCAGAAGTCTCACAAGCATAAAATTGTAGTATTTCCAGGAAGTACTGGAGTTTTAAAATGTTTCTGGCCAGAACTGACTCAACATAAAAGGGTGAAGCTACAAAAGAAAGGATATCCAAAACTATTAGCAGGCTGAATGAGCATCTTCCCAGTAATATTATAAAAATTATATAGCAGTGTTCCAATATATAAGGGGCTGCTAACAAGAAGATGGGGTCAATCTATTCTCCAAAGCACCTGAAGGCAGGACAAGAAGCGACAGATGGAAACTAATCAAGGGGAGAACCAAGCTAGAACTAAGGAGAAATTTCCTGACAGAACAATTAATCAGTGGAATGACTTTCTTCCAAAAGTTGTGGTTGTTCCAACACTGGAGGTTTTTAAGAAGAGATTGGACAACAATATGCCTGAAATTGTATAGGGTTTCCTGCTTAAGCAGGGATTGGACTAAAAGATTTCCGAGGTCCCTTCCAAATTTGTTATTCTATTATCTATACAATTATGAGTGTGTGGCAAGGACTGCAGCATTTAACCAACCATAAGGGCAATACGAGAAACACGGTGAACACCGATGCCTTGCTGGCAGAAGAACTGAACATCTTCGCTCGTTATGAGGTGAATGAACCAGACCACATAGCCCCTGCTGGCCGGCCTTCTGATTCTCAGCCACTCATCTTGCACAAACATCAGGTGAGAGCTGTATTGAAGGTTGTGAACCTCAGCAAAGCTGCAGGCCCAGATGGGGTACTGGGGACTGTGGTAAAGAATTGTACTGATCAATTAGCAGGGGTCCTGACAAGGATCTTTAACATCTCCCTGTGAACAGCCTGTGTACCGTCATGCTTGAAAGCAGCTACCATAGTCCCAGTTCCAAAGAAAACAGCAATCAGTTGCCTAAATGACTACAGACCTATTGCACTAATGTCTGTAGTGATGAAATGCTTTGAGAGATTGGTTCTCCAACATCTTAGGACATGCCTCCCACCGGATTTTGATAAACACCAGTTTGCCTATATTCTGTAGCAAGTCATTTGGAGAAACCTGGAAGTTATATCAGGATGCTTTTCATTGATTATAGTTCGGCTTTTAATACTATTCTGCCAGCTATTCTTATTGAAGAGCTGACCGACTTGAAGTTCCATCCCTTTATGTGATTGGATTAATGACTTTCTGAGGGACTGGCTACAAACAGTGAGGGTTGGGTCTGTCTTATCCACCTTCCTGAAGCTTGGCACTGGCTCGCCACAGGGCTGCATGCTTAGCCCTACCTGTACTCATTGTACACATATGATTGTGTATCATCTGATCCATCCACTGCGATCATCAGGTTCGCAGATGACATCATCATGGTAGGTCTCATTACAGGTGGAGATGAGACAGCATACAGGGGAGGTACAAAAACTATCCTGATGATGCCTAGAGAACAACCTGGACTGGACATTGGCAAGACGAAGGAGATGGTGCTAGACTTCCAGAGGAAAAGAGAGGAACCTGCCCTACTTTACATTGGAGGGGACTGTGTGGAGAGAGTTTCCTCCTTCAAATTCCTGGGAGTCTACCTCTGTGAAGATCTTACCTGGAAAACTAATACAGCCCAGGTGGCCAGAAAGGCCCAACAGAGACTCCACTTCCTCAGGGTTTTGTGGAAGAACAGGGTAGAATGATGACTCATGACCTTCTACCGGTCTACTATTGAAAGCATTCTCACATATTGTATTGTGGTTTGGTATGCTGGCCTGACAGCTGCAGACAGGAAAATATTGCAGATGGTGGTGAGCATGGCACAAGACATCATGGGCTGCTCCCCAACTCCACTGGATGACATCTCCAGGGCCCGTTGCCTTGGCAGAGTGAGGAAAATTCTCAGGGATGACTCACACCTTGGTTGGTACCTTTTTACTCTCCTACCATTGAGTAGGAGATACAGAAACATAGCCAGCCATACCAACAGGCTGAGGAACAACTTTTATCCATGGGCTGTCAGGCTTCTGAGTGGGATATAACTTTATAACTTTATGCATGACAGACTCGTGAGGCCGGTGTGATGTGCAATTAGTTCATAGGGTGAAATAAGTTGGGGGGTTGTAGTCACCATGAGTTTGTGGTGAGGGGGGGCACAGAGGGAGGCTCAGCCAATTTCACTGTATACATGTTATACTTTGATAATAAAGGGTATTATTATTATTATTATTATTATTATTAATGAATGTATTAGATCACAGGGAGAGAAAGAGTTTTTGCTTATGTCCTTGCTTTTCCTCAAAATATTAGAACTTGAGATTGAAATTAAATGCACAGAGATTTAGGGCTGACAGAAGAAAATAGACTTTCATAGAATATATAGTTAAACTGAGATTTGCTGCCAGATGTTTGGACATAGCAGCTTATGAAGTGGACTATGCAGCTTCATGAGTCACCTAGACAATACACTTTAAATATTGGTTGACAGGAAGCAATTATACAAAGTACTATTGTTCACTATAGATTTCTGAACTTCCCAATATGTATCCAAATGGCCATTATCTAACCGGCCTATGGCTTCCTCCAGCACTGTTCTTCATATCATCTTATGTCTAAACTGAAGAACAACCCATATACGAAAGCAGCAACAATTCAATTCTTAATACTACGGTAAGTATACAGTAGCATCTTCTCTTGCATCCAGATGGAATAATTTTGAACTGAACACACTCAAACCTGTAGAGATGATAGTAGATTTTATCTTATTCTACTACCTATTACTGTGTTGGAGTATAGATAACATAGTATCAACAGTAAATACCTTAAGGTTTCTAGGATCTATAATACCTCAGGACTTAAAATAGATACCTAACATCAAAAACATCATCAAAAAAACACAACAAAGAATGTTCTTCCTGCACCAATTCAGAAAGTTTAGATTGCCTAAAGAGCTGCTGATATAGTTCTGCAAAGGAATTATTGAGTCTTTCATTTGTACCTCTATAACTGTCTGGATTGGCACAGCAACCAAACAAGTCAGACACTGACTTCAGTGGATAGTTAGGACAGCAGAAAAAACAATTGTAGCCAGCTTGCCTTCCATTGAAGACCTTTCTGGCACGAGCAGGAAAGAGGGCTGTGAAAATATCTACAGGCCCTTCACATCCTGGACATAAACTGTTTCAACTTCTTCCTTGAAGACGACACTATAGGGCATTGCATGTTAAAACAACTAGACACAAGGACAGTTTTTTTTTTCTCCCATGCCATCACTCTGCTAAACAACTAATTCCCACAACACTGACATATGCCCTGGGCCTGGGATATCAAATCACCCAACTGGGCTGTATTCTTCTTCTTCTCATCTTTCCTATTACCTATTTCCTTAGCTTCTTATGACTATAACTTTGTTGTTTGTGTCTTATGATTTATGTTGATTGCTTTTATTTGGTATCCTATTATGATTTATGTTGATTGCTTTATTTAATATCCTATGGTTATCACTGAGTTTGTATCTTATGATTTATGATGATTGTATTTTATGATTTTTTAAAGAACTTTTTTTTATTTTTCCCAACTCTCCCCTATATATATAAACAAATATACTGCAATGTTTTATCACGTATTAACATACATTCTTTTTACATTCTTAACTATCAGATACGCTTAATAAAATAAAATAAATAAATTTTGGTGTTGTTTGCCCATTTCTCCTTTCACTGTATCCACACTCCTACTCTTTCTGCCCTCTTCTCTACCTTCTTTCTCCCTTTCTTCTCTTTCTTCCCTATTTCTCTCTTCTTCCTGTCCTCTCCTCTTTCCTTACCACTCCTCTCCCATTTCTCCCCACTTCTCCTCTTCTCCTCCAACCTTCCTACTTCCTTCCCCCTCCTTTACTCTCTTTCCCCTCTCCTCTCCTTTCTTCCCTCTCATTCCTCTTTAGATACAATCAGGGGTAGTGTCCGAGCAACTCCTCTCTCTAAATTTCTCTATATTATATATAATAAGATCAATTTTCTATTACGTTAATATTTCTATTTATCTGACCTTCTTGGTATATACTTTTATAAATATTTATACGACCTCCAGTTATTCAATACTTTGTCGCCTGGGTCTCCCTCCTTATCTCCTTCTTTTTCTTCCATCTAAATTGATGTTAACTATCTTTTAACCATATTCTCTTTTCACCCAATCATAAAAAAATCCCCAAATTTCATAATACTCTGATTCTGTCTTATCTTCAATTATCATTGTTAGTCTATTCATTTATGCACATTCCAGTATTTTCCCAATCACCTCTCCCTCTGGGGGGGGGGGCTTTCAGTGCTTTCCAATTTTGTGCAAACACAATCCTGGCTGCAGTAATTATATGAATAATCAAATATATTTTCTCTTTATTATATTTCTCTGGTAAAATACCCAGCAGGAATATTTCTGGTCTTAGTTCTATACGTTATTGTATCATATTTTCTATCCATGTTCTAATTATATTCCAATCATTTTTAGCTTCTACACATGTCCACCAGATATGATAAAAAGAACCTGGTATTTGATGACATTTCCAACATTTCATAGATCTGTCCTTAAACATTTTAGCTAATCTTTCTGGAGACATGTGCCATCTATAAAACATTTTGTACATATTTTCTTTATACGCAGTAGCCATTGTCAGTTTATAGTTTCTTTTCCATAGTTGTTGCCATCTTATTCAATCGTATATCCAAAATTCCTTGTCCATTTTATCGTTGTCTCTTTCACTTGTTCCTCCATTATGATCTTGATAATGATTTATCACTTGTTTCATGTATGTACACTGAGACGTTACACAATGGCCAATAAAGAAATTGTCTGTCTGTCTGTCTTCTTCATCATCATCATCATTATCATCATCATCATCATCATCAATAGCTTCAGCTACTTCAGGTGGCCATCTCCACCAAGACCTTACTGCTAGATCTGAATGTCTACTTTTCCACATCCAGACCATATGCTTGGTGATTTCTTCTGTGACCTGTCCTTCATATGGACATTCTCCAGTGTTGCAAAATCATCTAGGAAAATAAGATTGAAATGACAATTTTCAGCTTAGTGATATTTGTATTGTTGTTATTGATCTATAGGTAAAATAAAAGTCAACCAATTCTTACTGATTTAAGAGTAACTCCTGAGACATCCCTTATCAAGAACCTTATTAAGCTGCTTAGTTTTGGTTTAGTACTTTCTAAAAAGTACTAGAATGTAGGAGTTAGAGATTCGGGAAAAATATAGGTATGTCTTCACATAATACCTAGTTTAATTGTAGCACCACAATATGTGATAGCAATGGCTGATCAAATGAGGATTAGATAAATCCACGGTTAAGAAGGATTTTATTTCAGAACTAGTCATGATAACAATATATTGTCCCCAATATCACAATCAATAGTTCAATGAATACCATTTGTTGGAACAAAATGCAGGTGGAAAGGTGCTATTATCTATTTGTGGACTTCAGTTTAAGCATCTGGCTTATTGTGTATTAACAGTATCTGCCAGAGGAGATCAGTTTGGCTTCTGTTTTATTATATTTCTGTACAGGCAAGATAATTTATATTTATGGACATATGTAAGCAGTTTGAAGATGCTGAGTTGCAAAAGATGCTGATGATTCTTCTTATTTTAATGGGGTTTTATTATGTTCCATTTATTCTTTTTCATTACTGTAAGAGATTTTTCCCGTTATTTCTCCTTGGCTGTTTTCTTTATAGGTAGAAGAATGAATGGGAACATAAATCCAACTATGGGTTGATGGTTCCATTTAATGGATAGCAGCAGTAAGGAGGTCCACATAAACAAAATATTCCTGAGATGCTATTCAAGGCACACTGTAAATGCTATTATTAAATTCAGACTAAAATTAACTTTTTGGACTAATCGCCTTCACTGATTACTTACAGAGTCCAGCATATATTTCGATTGCTTTTTCCCTGCAGGGAAAATATGCCCATTGAAATCAATAGTTTTCATCAGTGTAAAAAAAGATAAGATAATACTGCTTTATATTGCACTAATAAGGCTACACTTGGAATATTTCATCCAATTCTGGTTACCAAGATACAGAAAAAAGATGTTGAAGTCCTAGAAAGAATGCAGATAAGATCAGCTAAGTTGATAATGGGTCTGGAGGATAAATCAGAGGAGGAACCATTAAGGGAATTAGGTATATCTAGCTTAATGAAGAAAAGGTTTTGAATTGACATGATAGCACTTTTCCAATACTGTACTTGAGGAGTTCTCATAGAAAAAAAGGGGTTGACTTATTCTCCAAAGCACCTGAAGAGTAGGACAAGAAGCAATCAGTGGAAACTAGTCAATGGAATCAATGCCAACTTGGAACTAAGGGGAAATTTCCTGACAATGAGAATAATTAATTAATGGAATAGCTTGTTGGTACTCCATCATTAGAGGTTTTCAAGAAAATGTTGGACAACCATTTATCCAGGATAGTATAAAACCTCCTGCCTTGGACAAACGGTTGGACTAGAAGATGTCCAAGATTTTATCCAACCCTATGAATCTATGTCAATATCTGAACGCTCAAATCTGATAACAGACTATTTTCTTTCAGAGGGAAATGTTGTTTCTCCAGTATAGCTCTTGATCATATCATTAGAAAATGAAAATCTCATTCTTTGCCCATTCTTTTAACTACATTTTAAATATAATTGTTTCCTATCGGCTTGAATCAGTATGTTGCAAAAAATGCAGAATATTTATTTGGCACTGATTCCATTGAGTCACTGACTGACTTGATAAAACAAGTCAAGTTGAAGGAAATTGTACAATGGTGTGTTTGAAAGTCTTTACATTTGCCATGTTGCATAGGAAAGAAGAAAACAAACTACAATAGAATACACTGTAGACGAACACTTTTTCCTGTTATTCTGTAACAACAGCGTATTTTAAGTTCAATCTATTTTCTTTTGACCTTCTGTATTAAGCTAATCTTTTACTCTATTTTTCAAAGAGCTGGCAAAAATGAAAATAGGAAGAAGGAATGCAGTCCTTGTACACAAAGAGCTTCATTAAAGTCTTTGTATTTCCTTTCCTTTAAAAAATGAATTTATTTCCTTACAAATTGAGCTAATGATTGGTTCTAAAATCTGTTTCAAAGAGCCAAGCTGTTAAAATGTGAAACAGAAAGAATCCCCCCCCCTTTTTTTATTTGCTGACTAATTTGTTTGCCAGTTTTCTTCCTGTTCAGTTTTGCCCAAATAATGAAGCTTACACCAGCCTTGCTAAATAATTCCTTCAACTTTACACAGAGTGCCATCTAATGGCTCTCTTATCTCAAGTGAAATGAATTTGTACATTAAAAAAGAAAAATGCAAACTAAAATAACATTTTAGTGGATTTTAGAATTTGATTAGTAGACAACCCAAACAAATTTGGAGAAGTTAATAAAAACCGGTATATTGTTTTTTTATATGCTATTAGAACTCCACTTTTTAATGTACTGGCAGTATTGCATATTACACTTAGCAGTGAGCTGCCTAGAAGGGCAAGAAAAAATATTGTACACTGTTAGTTTATAATAATGCGTTTAGCTAGATTTCTGCAAATCTACATGCTGGTTTATTTATTTATTTAAACCTATATTCCACCATAACTTAAGGGCTCACTTTCCTGGGCAAACAGGGCAAGTTGCCAGGAAGCAAATTAGCAGGCTATAAATCTCCAGCAGGCTAGACATAAATAAATAAGCTTTATTGTAGTTAGCTGGAGTCAAAGAAGCCATTTGAGGATAGTGAATCAGACAAGCAGAGATCAAGACCCATGAGCTATCAATCAGATGAGGAATCCAAAAGAGAAGACACAAGGTCAAAGAAAGTCCAAGGACCAGAGAAAGCAACAGAAGATATTAATACCCAAGAGTTGAGGTTTTGATAAGTTGTTCCCATCATTGTCTCTAGGAAGTAAGGGTAATAAATAAGCCACACCCAGTGTATAGCTGAGACACATCAAACACTCAGCTACAGAGTATATTCCCCTGTTAGTACTCACATACCTTTTGACTAGCCTTTCAGATAAACAAAGTTCAGTTCTGGATCATCATGAAGTGCTTTGTCTAGGGCTATGTGGCTGAATCTCTCATCCTAAATTAGTGTCAGTGGGGGTGCAGTTGAGGGATCCTGTGAATTTGATGGGTTTGTCAAAGTCAGAGTAGGGATCGCTGGCTCCAGTATTGCTGGTATCTCCAACAAAACTGTTACTACTTATTTACTTGATTTCTATAGCCTCCCATATCAACAAATATTTCTGGTTGCTTTTGACTCTGTCTTCCCACCATCCTCCCTATCTCCAAGTGCAGACATGTCAAACTCGTGACATCACGTGACGTCGCACAACGTATCAGGACAGTTTTGCCATTGCCAGCAATGGGGTTGGTGCGGTTTCCGCGTGGGCTGGCAGTTTGACAAAAAAGGAAAAAAATTGGATCCAGGAAATTACAGACCTATCAGCCTGACCTCAATACCTGGGAAGATTCTGGAAAAGATAATCAAACAATGAATCAGCAAACACCTAGAGGCAAACAAAGTCATTACTAAAAGCCAACATGGGTTTGTCAAAAACAGTTCATGCCAGACAAATCTTATTGCATTCTTTGACCAAGTGACAAAATTAGTGGATCAGAGGAATGCTGTGGATATAATTTACTTGGACTTCAGTAAGGCATTTGATAAAGTAGATCACAACCTACTACTCAATAAGATAGAAAAAGGTGGGTTAGACAGCATCACCACTAGATGGATTCGTAACTGGCTGACTGGCTGTACTCAGCGTGTGGTCCTCAATGGAACTGCATCTACATGGAGGGAAGTGTGTAGTGGGGTGTCCCGGGGCTCTGTTCTAGGCCCAGTGCTCTTCAACATCTTCATCAATGATTTGGACGAGCGGATAGATGGGGAACTCATCAAATTTGCGGATGACACCAAGCTGGCAGGCTTAAGATAAGGAGGACCTGGACAGACTTGAACACAGGGCACTATCTAACAAAATGAAATTCAATGGTGAAAAAAGTAAGGTTCTACATTTAGGCAAGAAAAACCAAATATACAGGTATAGTATAGGGGGTACCTTGCTCAATAGTAGTAACTGTGAGAGGGATCTCGGAGTCCTAGTAGACAATCACTTAAATATGAGCCAGCAGTGTGCTGTAGCTGCCAAAAAAGCCAACACAGTGCTGGGCTGCATTAACAGAGGGATAGAATCAAGATCACGTGAAGTATTAATACCACTTTACAATGCCTTGGTAAGGCCACACTTGGAATACTGCATCAAGTTTTGGTCACCATACTGTAAAAAAGATGCTGAGACTCTAGAAAGTGTACAGAGAAGAGCAACAAAGATGATTAGGGGAATGGAGGCTAAAACATATAAGGAACAGTTGCTAGAATTGGGTATGTCTAGTTTAACAAAGAGAAGGATGAGGGGGGGACATGATAGCAGTGTTCCAATATCTCAGGGGCTTCCACAAAGAAGAGGGAGTCAAGCTATTCTCCAAGGCGCCTGAAGGCAGGACGAGAAGCAACGGATAGAAACTGATCAAGGAGAGAAGCAACTTAGAACTAAGGAGAAACTTCCTGACAGTTAGAACAATTAACCAATGGAACAACCTGCCTCCAGAAGCGGTGAATGCTCCAACACTGAAAGTTTTTAAGAAGAGACTGGAAAGCCATTTGTCTGAAATGGTGTAGGTTCCTGCCTGAGCAGTGGGTTGGACTCGATGACCTCCATGGTCCCTTCCAACTTTATTATTATTATTATTATTATCGATCATCGCACAGTCAGCCAGATGTTCAGACTGGATTTGGCATTTTGTCTACCTATCGAGTCCTTACCCAGGACCTGGGATAGGCAGATGTGGATGTTTGATGGTATTACAGGTATCGTCGCAGGATGGAAGCAGTTCCTAGTAAGGCCGCCTTTTGCAATTGACTAATAGCGAATTTGTCAATGCCAATGGTGTTCAAGTGGTGCTCCAGTTGTTTTGGGATTGCACCCAAGGAGCCTATGACTATTGGTACTACCCTTGCTTGCTTTTGCCACAGTCTTTCTATTTCTATTTGTAGGTCTTTGTATTTTGTTATCTTCTCCAGTTCTTTCTCTTCTATTCTGCTATCTCCAGGCACTGCCACGTCCACTATCCAGACTTTTTTGTCTTTCTTATCGACAATTGTTAAGTCTGGGGTGTTATGTTGCAGGTGCTTGTCTGTTTGAATTCTGAAGTCCCAGAGCAGTTTAATTTTATCATTTTCTATGACTTTCTCTATTTTATGATCCCACCAGTTTTTGCTTACAGGCAAATGATATTTTTTGCAGATCTTCCAATGCACCATTGTTGCTACTTTGTCATGCCGCTGCTTGTAATCAGTTTGTGCAATCTTCTTGCAACAGCTTACCAAGTGGTCCACTGTTTCTTCAGCTTCTTTGCATAGGCGGCACTTACTGTCTGTTGCTGTCTTCTCAATTTTGACTTTGTATGCATTTGTCCTTAAGGCTTGGTCTTGTGCAGCCAGAATTAGTCCCTCGGTCTCTTTCTTCAATTTTCCTGCTCTTAGCCATTGCCAGGTTTTATTATTATCTGCTTTCCCAGCTATTTTTTTCATGTATTGGCCATGTAGTGCTTTGTCTTCCCATGCCTCTATTCTGTTCTTCATTTGGTCTTTCTTGTAGGCCAGTTTGGTCTCTCCAGTAGTCAGTAAGCCTTCCTGATATACTAATTTCAGTGCATCTTCATCATTGTTCTTCAGATATTCTTCCAAAGCCATTTTTTCTTCTTCAACCATCTGATGTACTTGTAGCATTCCACGCCCACCTATTTGCCTTGGTAGATAAAGTCTATCAATGTCACTGCGTGGATGAAGGGCATGATTCATTGTCATTATTTTTCTGGTCTGCCTATCCATTGCTTTTAGTTCTGCTTGAGTCCAGTCCACTATTCCAGCTGTGTACCTAATGACTGGGATTGCCCAGGTGTTGATTGCCTTTATGGTATTTCCTCCATTGAGTTTGGACTTTAAGATCTTCTTCACTCTCTTGATGTATTCACCTCTCATCTTTTTCTTGACTTCAGTGTGCTTGATGTTGTCAGCTTGAAGGATACCCAAGTATTTGTAGTACTCTTCCTCATCCAGACTCTTAATGTTATTTTCGTGGGGCATCTTGATTCCTTCAGTTTTCATTATTTTTCCTTGTTTGATAGTAAGTGTGGCACATTTGTCCAAGCCAAACTCCATTACAATATCTTGGCTATATATACGGACAGTGTTGAGCAGCGATTCTATTTCAGATGATGTTTTTCCATACAGCTTCAGATCATCCATATAAAGGAGGTGGGATAGTCTGGCAGATGTTTTTGATGTTTGATAGCCATGTCCTGAGTTATTCAGTATTGTTGACAGAGGAAACAGTGCAATAACAAATAGTAATGGTGATAATGAATCTCCTTGAAATATTCCTCTCTTGATATTAACCTCTCCCAGCCTCTCACCATTGATCTGCAACTGTGTCTTCCATTGTGCCATCGATCTTTGCACAAATTTTCTGATGTTTCTACTGACTCCTGTTATTTCTAGGCACTTTATTATCCAATCATGTGGCAGAGAGTCAAATGCCTTTTTGTAGTCAATCCATGCCACATTCAGGTTGGTCTTCCTTCTCTTGCAGTTTTCCAAGATCATTTTGTCTATTAGGAGTTGATCTTTTGTTCCTCTGCTATTGGGGCGGTTTCCTTTCTGCTCAGGTGGAAAGAGATTGTTTTCAACTAGATGCTGTTGTACTGCATCAGCTACCACACCAGTTAGTAATTTGAAAGTTGTTGGTAAGCAGGTAATTGGCCTGTAGTTACCTGGTGTTGCCCCTTTTGCTGGATTTTTCATTATTAGGTAGGTTTTCCCAGTTGTTAGCCACTTTTCAATTTCTCCTCCTTGTAGTATATTGTTGAACTGTTTGGCAATGAGTGGGTGTATAACAGTTAGATGTTTCAACCAAAACCCATGCAGTTCATCTTCACCTGGTGCTGACCAATTTTTGATTTTCTTTGCTCTTTTTTCTACCATTTTTGTTGTTATTACTAGTTCTTTCATTTCAACTTCTGTTTTATTTGCATCCACCTCTTTTAACCAAGCCGCATCCTTGTTGTATTTCTTTGGGTTATCCCATATCTGCTTCCAGAACTGCACTGTTTCTTCCTTGTCAGGTACTGACTGATTCCTTGCAGTTTCTCCATTGATGGATTGGTAGAAACGTTTCTGATTGGATTGAAATTGGAGGTTCTGCCTATAGTTTGCAATTCGAGCTTCATATCTACTGATTTTCCTGGCTATAGCTGTTATTTGTTGCTTTATTATTTCCAGTGCTTCCTTGATCTTCCTTGTTTCTAAGTGGTATTTCTTGATTAGGTATTCTTTGGTCTTCTTGTTCTTCAGCTTCTTTTCTTTCATCTGTTCTAGCTTGCTTGCATGTGATCTTAACTTGCTGATCTTATTTTCTAGTCTAACCTTCCATTTTTCTGGTGCACTGTTTGTTTGTTTTTCTTCTTTGTTGATTTTGCATCCCAGGTATTCTGTTATAACTGCAGCTGTGCTGTACATTAGTTGGTTTGTTTCTTGCAATGAATTGGTGCTTATACTTGATATTGCAATATTTGCATCTTTTAATGCTTGTGCTAGCTGTTTCTTTGGAACAAGCTTCAATGCAGGTAGCCTTATTCTGTTGTTTTTGTGCTGTTCTAGATGCTCAGTTATTCTTTGTTTCAATTCTTTTATTTCTTTAGTTAGAGGGTTTTGTTCTTCCTGAGGTAGAGGTGCCTGGTTTCCAAATGAGAACAGTTGTATATCTCTGCTAGATTCCTTCACTGCCAACTCCCCCTGGTTTGCCTCTACATTCTGAATTACTTCTGGTAAGGCTTTGATTTCTTTGCCCTGGGTAAACCTTTGCAGTTCGTCCAATTCTGTTTCTGTGAATACTTTATTTCGTGTTATAAATCGGCGTTGATCTGCTAGTCTCTGTTCTGTTATTTCTGATTCTGGATGTTGTTCTTTCCAGAATTGGTGCATTCGTTTTAGATATCCTCTTCTTGTTGGACTTGATCTGTAGTAACAGATCATTATTTCTTTGTTTTCCATCACTGTGTATCTGCGACGGGTAAACACCTTTTCTTCCAGTAGTTCTGCAGCTGCTGGCCCTGGTTGCTCAGCCAACAGTCCTGAGTCCTGTAACCCATTTTTCACCAGATATCCAGGAACTCCAATATCTAGTGCGGACCTTGTTAACCCGGGCGACGTCCGAGCCGGTATGGCATTCTGAAATTTACGTCTCACCATATTTTTTATGGGAGAGACACTCTTTGTCTGACTCCTCTGATGAGACCTGTCCAGTATGGTTGAACCTCTGGCATAGCTCTCATCTTCCTCAGAGTACACAAGCCCCACAACCACGTCAAGGTAGTGCCTCACTGGGGGATTATTATTATTATTATTATTATTATTATTATTATTATTATTATTATTATTACTTCATTATCTCTGTCCTAGTGGCTTCCAACAGGGTCATAACACAGTTAAGCAACAGCTATCTAATATTATGTTCTTGCTTATCTCTAGTAATCCAAAGCTCTTCTATGCAATAGATCTAGAGGGGAATCTCACATTTAATTAAAATATTTTTCTCAATGAAAATATATGGATAGGAAATGATGAACTCTTTTCAAGACTGAAGTTGCAGTTTTATTCATGTATAGCAACATTTCTGCAGCATACATCTCAAAAGGCTTGGGGATCTGTTCAACGTTGACAAAGATAAAGCCAACTACAATCAGCATACAACAAAATTAAGGAATGACAACCAACAAAGATACTGCAATGCTGATAACACTATTCCTTCTCAAGAGGAACCAGGCAACTGCATTTTGAACCAATTGCAGCTTCTGAGTCATTTTCAGGGACAACCTCACATATAAAGTATTGCTTTATTTTAAACACAGGGTGATAAGGATGTGAGTCATTACAGTGAAGTTTATCCAGTGCAACAGTCTGCAGCTGGCAAACCTGTCAGGGATGGGAGAAGCTCCCTTGGCCTCAGCCTCCATTTTCCAACATCATCAAGTCATGGATCTTTCATTCATTCATTCATTCATTCATTCATTCATTCATTCATTCATTTATTCAACCAGAATCAATTTGTGTTGCTCAGCTAAGAACAGGCACTCAGCCATGCAGGATTTGTAGTTTTCTTATTATATCCCATCCAGTCTTCAAAGTATATAAACAGCAGTCAGAATCTCCACAGAGGAATGTAGTATCATTGAGATGACAACATATGTTAGAGTATCATTATGACACCTGGCTCCAAATAAATGGATGGCCTCTCTCAGGAGTTTTATGCAGAAGATGAGTTAAATTAAGGGAAAAAATAAAGTTCTGTAACATACCACACTCAATAATGAATGACTCAATAATTCCTCCCAGACATATACCACCAGATGAAACTGCTCTCTTTATAAGGAGCAGAAGCCCCTCAAAGGGTGTCTGTTAGGTCTAACTATTACATTTAATACTGCTGAGAGATGCAATGGGTACAATATTAACCAAAGCAATCAATGCTATTTCTGTCTCTTATCCAGGACTGAATCCCTATTGGAAGAAATCCAGGTAATCTGTTAATTTATCAGGCATCCAGATAACCCTTACTTTATTTAGCTGCTTTATTTAGCAAATGGAGATGAGAGAAAGAGAGACTCTCTTTTATAATGAAATTCATTTGCCAGCAATCTTTGAATTTTCTGGCTTGCCATGCTATCTGCTATTGGTGTTTTCTGTCACAGGTTTCACTATTAAAGAGGTATTTTTCCCTTGAAAAATTACTGGATAATGTTGTCTTTTGTTAAAGAAATCACCCAACTGCTTGATTTTTTTCATTTAGTTCATACAAGTAGCCTTTTACTTACAACAGTTCATTTAATGCCTGTGTTTGAAATTACAATGGCATTGAAAAAGTGACTTATGACTGTTTTTCATGCTTATGATTGTAGCAGTATCCCCATGATCACATAATCAAAATTCAGATGCTTGGCAATTGACTCATATTTATGGTGGTTGCAATGTCCCTGATCATGTGATCACCTTTTCTGACAAACAAAGTCAATGGGGAAGCCAGGTTCACTTAACAACTGTATTACTAACAACTGATTCACTTAACAATGGAGGCAAGAAAGGTTATAAAATGGGGTGAAATTCACTTAACCACTGTCTGACTTAGCAACAGAAAAGTTGGGCTCAATTGTGGTTGTACGTCAAGGACTACCAGTACTTGATAAAACCATCTTCAAATTTCCTATTCCCTAGAAAATTAAGTTTCCTCTCTTTTTGTCTATGATGGATACAGCAACCTTGTAAAAACATTAAAAATACTTTTTCTAATTATGAAGTTATATCAATAAACCCCAATTTCTCATTCTCAACAGTAAATTGAGAATCTGCATTCCTCTGCATACTAGCAAAAACTCACATTAATCGAAAGCCTTTTTAAAAAACAAAACAAAATACCATACATTCAGTGTTTAATTCAAAATAGATTTTCTTTAAATCATGTGTTAAGGGGAATCTAAACCATAGCACTCTAAAAATCTACATGGTTGTTATTGATTGTACATAAGGAAGGACTTTTTAAAAAAAAAAACAGATGCAAAATGCATCTCTGCTGATAGAGCAGATCTGTAATTATGCCAAATCCTGGATTGTGTATTTCTGCTGAAACATCAGTTTAAAGTAATGCAGGCCATATGCAGAAAACTTTGCCAAAGGTGACCTTTCTTTAGTAAATAAAGAAAACTTCTGATGTCTTCCTACACACTACATCTCCCCTGTTCATCTATGACAGGTATGTCAAACTCCCAACGTCAAGTGACATTGCGCAATGTTGCACAACTTTTTCCCCAGTGCCAGCAATGGGGTGGGCGCAATTTTGGTGTAACACATGTGGCCCGTGGATCAGCAGTTTGACATGCCTGATCTATGACATCCTGCTCAGGCTTTCATTTGATTGTAGATATTAGCTCTTTTCAGGTGTGTAGAAAGTCCCCTTGTCTGTATGGTACACACTGAAGAGTTCATAATCATAAGTCAGCACAAGACTTAATTTTAAAATCCTATTCCAGCCAGTGACAATTACTTTCATTATGTTAAATAACTACTGGGGGTTATTGTCTAAGGCAAAGTTTTGAAAATTCTTTGTTATCAAAAAATACAGTATCATATCTGGAAGAACAGTCTGTGTATTTTTCAAATAACAGCTGTTTCCAGTGGAGGATTCTGGACTTGCATGCATAATTAGCAAACAAAATATTAACCAGGCTTCTTCAGTCTCATGTGTGTTAAGCACCCTTATAAACACATCCATTTCATCCTCAGCTATGAATTATATGAAAAGATAATTACTTGTGGTCCGGGAGCTGACTTTCAAGGAAGAGGCTAACATTGATTAATTTTCCAAGGATCCCCAGAGAGATAGGCATGGGGAACCTCCAACCTATAGATTTTATCTAGCCTATCAAATGGCCCATCTAATCCATCTAATCCATGGTTATCAGTAAGGACATTGCTTTAATCTGGGTTCTCCTCAAGATGTTCCTTATTAGGGTTATGAAACTTGAACCAACATATATAAAATCTAAAATTTATAGTCCATGTATAAATTGGCAGAAAGCATTCTCCATTCATATAATTATGCTAGCAGGATACACATATCCCATAATTCAAAGTTTCCAAATCATTTTAAAAGACTTTCTATGTATTCACTAAGCATGATTTGGTGTTGATCTGAGACTTAAATGAGCCAAATTCAAGCCCTCACTTAATTATTTAGCTTAGGTAATCAAGTGGACTAGGAATTTTGTTTTGTTTCATTCCAATAACATGTTCAACCAAGTTATTGAATTAACCCACTTTTGCAGTTACTATATTGAATCACAAATAAACCAAATGAACTGGGTTTACACCATTCACTTAACAATATTTAGAACACTTAAGTGCAAAGTCCAATGAAATCAGTGGGAATTATTTCTAAGTAATCATGGTTAACATTATGCTATGTAAATGAAGCTGTATTGGTGATGCTAAGGAAAAAAATCTCATTTCCCATTTCTTCTGCTGCAATTTAGAGCAGAAGTATTCTCAATTGTTGCCTAGCTTAGCCATTAAATATTTACTATTTGTATTATTTGTTGCATTATTAAGTATTCAATTTGTAAGTGATATTTTCATTCTATCTGTCTACTTATTGAAAAGCTTTCCATATTTTTAATGAACTGGATGGAAGGGAGGAAAGTAGAAAGGAAGGAAGATGAATGAGTACCTATAATTGTGTTTGGATTTAACTATGTATATGTTTGCAAGGGAGATATGCTGCTGACAGTCTTAATTTTCAACTCATTATCAGTTTTTACCCAGCCCAGCATGTGAAATAGCTAGTGAGCATTTTGTAAATATAAGGCTCTCTTCTTAAAGAGGAGTCATAATTATAAATTCTTACAATGTAAAGGGTTCTGTAATCACTCTGTCCCTGGTGTAACATTAATGGGGTTTGTTTAATAAATCAGGTTTATGGCTCATTATAAAGACACAGTGTTTTTGCACTGTTACATCTTCAGCTGCATTGCATGGTGTAGTGGGCTGTTTTACATCTCATTGTATCCTGCTGTAAAGGCATAAATAACCATTACATAACTATGGAACTTAGGGAACTGGATGCTTCAAAAATGGGATTATAGCCCAGTTTACATCAGTCAATGCCATTGCAAAACTATCTAATGGCGCATTACTTTCTCCTGTCTCCAAAGAAAATATTCATAACTCTTTAATAAACTATTTACAGTTATGATCAGTGGAAAGGAACAACTACAGATGAAAGAAATATGATCAGCTCAAGATCTCTGATGTACAAATTTAGAACCAAACATTTTATTTTAGACAGCTATGTAGAAATACTTTTGAACTAGGGAAAAGAAAAGTCTTGTAGAACCTTAAACAGCATTCACTGTAATATGGCCTGAATGTTTATCAACTATATCTACTTCACCATTGGATGCAGCTTACAAAACTTCATGACATAGTATATTTGTCTTAAAAGTTCTAGTTCTGATTGTTTTTGCTGCAACATATTAACAAGGAAATTGGTATATACTTACAAGCAGTAACTATTTGGATTGCAGGAATCATCTGGGATTTGAAACTAAAAGGATCCGATGCAGTGGTGGGATTCAAATATGTGAACAACTGGTTCTCTGTGTGGATGCCACTTCTGGAAGTCCATTCTGGGCCTGGACAACAAAAAATTAGCTACTGGTTCTGCCGAACTGGTGTGAATTGATTGTATCCCACCACTGATCTGATCTGAGGCAACAAAAAAACCCCACTCAAATATTTGCCCAGCCCTAATTACCAATAAAGTCTTGATAACAAAATCAACACTTAATGTTTGTCCCCAGGCTTTCTGTATGAATGAAAGCTTGTGTTTTAATTAAGGCTTGAACTGTTAAAGCAATGACCTAGTGGGTCATTGTGTATCTTATACAGAGAACAGCCAAGGTGCATTTCCAGTTAAAAAACCAGAAGTTTGCTAGTGGCGAGAAAGACATTCGCATAATACCTTGGAAATCTGTTACCCATTAGCCCAGAAAATTGTATTAATGGTCCAATTGTCTAACCTATCATAATGCAACATCACTGATCTTTCCAAAGGATAGAGAGCTGGTATTAATCATGGTAGCTTTATATAGAGATTCTCACTCATCCTGGTCATGGTTGTTCCAAAGTTCTGAAGAAGCTTCTTGGATGAGAAGTGAAATGTCTTCAAGGAAAAATAAGAAAGACCAATTGCCTTTTGAAAAAGCATCCTTGGGATAATCATAGTAGCAGAAATATTTTTATTTATTGGACCCTTAAATTAAAAATTGCTTCCAAAGACTTAGCCAAAGTAGATGTGGCTAAAAAGAAGATATAGTGATGAATCAAGAAAGGACTATGACCACATTCACTATCCTGTGCCTGAATCAGTGGATGGAAAACAGAATCAGGAAGGTCTGACAATGAACTACAGGAAATAGGATATCATCAACAGCTGCTTAGCCATTTTAAAAGTTATGCATGCATCATTCAAATACACACTCTTATGATTTTATTGATGAAAGCCTCTGAAGTATGTTTCCCATCATAAAGAACCCCAAAATCAAATACCACAGAAGATTCCTTTACCTGACAGTTCTAAAAAGTAAAAGAAACTTGAAGGTAATAGAGGAGGAGGATGGGAATGAAAAATCCTCAGTCTTATAAAAGTTTAACTTAAATTAATGCAATTGAAGATTGCAGTTAGGCATTTAGAGAGAGAAGGTCATATTGCATCATTCAAGGCTAAGTTCGAATAATCTTGGATATCATTGATGTATGTGTGTATGTATGTATGTATGTATGTATGTATGTATGTATGTATGTATATATATATATATATATATATATATATATATATATATGAATAAAAGAATAAAATACGATCACTGGGAGGGTTAAAATAAGAATACTTTACTAAAAATATACTTATACTAAAAAGTGCAGCAAGAGAGTCTCCCACCCCAACATGTGGACGCTGGAATAGAGGCTACGGACTCCCCGTGCACGGAAAAAGAAAGGGAGGGGGCACCCAATATGGATGATCTACGCACTGCCCAACAACTCCATGTGAGGCTCACACCCCCCCAGGAGGGAGGAAGCGATACCAGTGGAGCTGGACAACTAAAAGACTTGTTAAAATCTTGCCCATAGCAACGAGGAGGAGCGTCCCATATGGAGAGGGGAGAGAAAGCATAGAATGACAACCCGCTCGATCAGTAAGGGGAGGAGTAATGAGAGCGGTTTGAGTGCCAAACAATGGGAGGGAACGGATGTAAGGAGGACTGGGGTGGGGAATAAAGACATGATTGCTGAGGCATACCATACTCAGATAAGAGCTGTTGACACGACAAAGGAGGAAAGAGGTATACAATTGGGAAGGGATATTAACCCACAGTTAGTGGAACCCTATCCCCATCACAAGACACAAGAAAACATCAGATTGAATCTTCCCCCCGATACGGCAGGTGTTGGTATTATCGGAAGAGGAGGGGATGCAAGGTTACTAACGCCTCCAAAGACCAATAGTGGAGGGATAGGGAAGGGCATCCGAAGAGAAGAACATAACGTTATAGACACATCTTGGTTATCAGCTGGCCAATCAGGGCCAGTAACACAGTCTAAGAGCCATGCGCAAACGTTACTTGAACCTACTTAAACCACCTTTATTGTAATGGCCTTTTAGCCCTGACGATGCTGGGGAGTTCCCCCAGTGAAAGCTTGGCAACTATTTAGTATAAGTATATTTTTAGTAAAGTATTCTTATTTTAACCCTCCCAGTGATCGTATTTTATTCTTTTATTCATAATTATGCCTGGGAGTCGCATTTTTACCAATATTCTTGAATATATATATATATATATATATATATATATATATATATATATATATAGGTCTTTGGTTGTTCGGGTTTTCTCCCGCGTAAAATTGGAAGTGTCTTGGCAACGTTTCGACGAAGTCACATTCGTCATCTTCAGGCTGGTGTTTTTAGCTTCTTGCTTTGAGCAGCAATGTGTGGTTTTAGCTGTTTCTTCCTTTTAACTGCCAGTGAGGGTATGAACTGATTGGATGGGAGCTTGGCTGTGTTCTGATTGGGTGGAGGTGTGTTCTGAATGGTTAGGGGCTTGGCTGTGCTCTGATTGGCTGGGGGAGTGTTCTGTTTGGTTGTGCTCAGGTTAGTCTGAGTTGCAGAGGGGTTTAAGATTTTGGGGTTAGGGAGTCGTTTGTCAATAAGGGCAGGTTTCCAAATGGCTGGTAGGCGGGAGGTATCATCTCGCTTGTTCATGCTGTGTGGGCGTTTTTCTATCTCGATGGCTTCTCTGATTATTCTGTTATTAAAATGTTCACTTTTGGCAATGGTTCTGGTATTTTTAAAGTCAATTTCATGTCCTGTGGCTTTAAGGTGTTGGACCAGGGAAGATGTTGGTTCCTCTTTTTTGACTGAGTTCTTATGTTCTTCAATGCGTGCACTTATTCTTCTGTTGGTTTGTCCGATGTATGTGGTGGGACAAGTGGTGCATGGGATTTCGTATACTCCTTGATTTTCTAATTCAATTTTATCTTTGGGGTTTCTAAGGATGGTGGATATTTTTCTGTTTGTGCAGAATGCTGTTTTGATGTTGTGTTTATGGAGGATCTTACTGATTCTGTCTGTGGTGCCTTTTATGTATGGGAGGAGGGCTTTGCCGTTTTCTTGTTCTTTGTCTTGGATTTTAGTGGGGGTTTCTTTTTGGATTAGGTTTGTAATCTTATTTCTATGGAATCCATTGGATGTTAGTACATTGGTGAGAGTGTGTAGTTCGGGTTTTAGGTGTTGTTCGTCAGCTAAGCGTTTTGTTCTGGAGATGAGTGTCTTGGGTTAGGGTTAGGTTAAGTTAACACATTGAAGAACATAAGAACTCAGTCAAAAAAGAGGAACCAACATCTTCCCTGGTCCAACACCTTAAAGCCACAGGACATGAAATTGACTTTAAAAATACCAGAACCATTGCCAAAAGTGAACATTTTAATAACAGAATAATCAGAGAAGCCATCGAGATAGAAAAACGCCCACACAGCATGAACAAGCGAGATGATACCTCCCGCCTACCAGCCATTTGGAAACCTGCCCTTATTGACAAACGACTCCCTAACCCCAAAATCTTAAACCCCTCTGCAACTCAGACTAACCTGAGCACAACCAAACAGAACACTCCCCCAGCCAATCAGAGCACAGCCAAGCCCCTAACCATTCAGAACACACCTCCACCCAATCAGAACACAGCCAAGCTCCCATCCAATCAGTTCATACCCTCACTGGCAGTTAAAAGGAAGAAACAGCTAAAACCACACATTGCTGCTCAAAGCAAGAAGCTAAAAACACCAGCCTGAAGATGACGAATGTGACTTCGTCGAAACGTTGCCAAGACACTTCCAATTTTACGCGGGAGAAAACCCGAACAACCAAAGACCTATATACAAATACCCGCGAAAACCTCAGAAAAAATATATATATATAATATATATATATATATATATATATATATATATATATATATATATATTCTGAGGTTTTCGCGGGTGTTTGTATGGAGGTCTTTGATTGTTCGGGTTTTCTCCCGCGTAAAATTGGAAGTGTCTTGGCGACGTTTCAACAAAGTCCCATTCGTCATCTTCAGGCTGGTGTTTTCAGCTTCGTGCTTCAAGCAACAATCAAAGACCTCCATATATATATATATATATATATATATATATATATATATATATATATATATATAATCTCTGCATATTTCAGAGACTCTGTAAAAATGCTGCCATTAAAGAAAAAATCACCATCTTAGTTAAGAACATTAGAACAGAAGCAGGAATAGGCACACACAGGAAGGAAAGAAAAGGATTGGCAGGGTAAGTTATGTAGGAACTTTGAGACTTTTTTCTTTTTATGATCCTGTAAACCCTTTTATCAGATTGGAATCAGGGTGACTGATTGAAGCTGAGCATTTACTGGCTAGATGCCCTTCCTGATGCCTACATGGAGTTTGCAGCAGATATTTTCTCTTTGTTCCCTGATAGAGAAAGATCTGTCACCACCTAGGATTGAACTCTCAGCTGAACCATCCGAGTGGGAGGGTAGCATCTTCACCTATAGTCCACTGTGCCGCTCAACTGTGAGACTATTTTAGCTAATGAAAAAAATAGTAACTGGAAAAAGTGAAAAACAAGAAAACAACATATTTGGATTAATGGAAATACCCCTTGAGCCCTGCATAGGAAAAGAAGCCTGAAGCATTTCAACACTGGCCACAAAGTATCTTCCAAAATCATCAGACATAAAAGAATAAATTTCAATAGCCTCTGGCAAAGATGAAGATAAGAAGACTGGAGCATACCAAAAAGCTGCCTAGGGACCTAGTCTGAACGAAGATTCAATTACAAGAAACAAAATTGCTTGGCTTGTTCTAGCATTGCAAAGGAACAATTGAGCGCTTTATGAAAGGAAACTGCATTGTCAGTAAATGGGATCTTTCTATATTTCTATTCTCATTTACAGTTGTAAATATGAACCTTCTGTTAGTCCAGAATAAGCACTGGATGGGCATTCCTTTTAAAGCTAGCTTTTTGAAAGCTAGAACCATGAGATCAAATCTGGTTCAGTTAACAAAATTAAAGCCGGTTATCAACACTTCAGGAGACCTGAAATCAGAGGAGCAAAAAAAAAAAAGAATCAACACTTAGTCAGAGAATAAATTAGTAGATATTTAATAGAAATGAGGAGAAAAAATAAAACAGTAACAATGATCTGTTGCAAAATAATATTCCTTTACTCCAGAGGAGGGCAAGTTTTTTTAAGATCAGATAGCTGAAGATTAGAGTAGATGACACCTGGATTTTCACTGGACTGCTTGTACATTTTTAGCTGTGTTAAAGTGTTATTTGGTTTTGTGCACTACCCAGAGTCCATTGGAAATAGGCAACACACACACACACACACACACACACACACACACACATATACACACACACACATATTGAAAATGAAGTGTAATATTAAAAGTGCTTGGAGGCTGCCTTATGTCAAAATGATGGACGTGTGCTTAGTTTCATGACATATTCAGGAAAAGGGAAAACAAACTTAAATCAATAAACTGGCAATATCCCTCAAAATAATAATAATAATAATAATAATAATAATAATAATAATAATAATAATAATAATAATAATTAATCCAGAATGTAGAGGCAAACCAGGGGGAGTTGGCAGTGAAGGAATCCAGCAGAGCTATACAACTGTTCTCATTTGGAAACCAGGCACCTCTTCCTCAGGAAGAACAAAACCCTCTAACTAAAGAAATAAAAGAATTGAAACAAAGAATAATTGAGCATCTAGAACAGCACCAAAACAACAGAATAAGGCTGCCTGCATTGAAGCTTGTTCCAAAGAAACAGCTAGCACAAGCATTAAAAGATGCAAATACTGCAATATCAAGTATAAGCACCAATTCACTGCAAGAAACAAACCAACTAATGTACAGCACAGCTGCAGTTATAACAGAATACCTGGGATGCAAAATCAACAAAAAAGAAAAACAAACAAACAGTGCACCAGAAAAATGGAAGGTTAGACTAGAAAATAAGATCAGCAAGTTAAGATCACATGCAAGCAAGCTAGAACAGATGAAAGAAAAGAAGCTGAAGAACAAGAAGACCAACGAATACCTAATCAAGAAATACCACTTAGAAACAAGGAAGATCAAGGAAGCACTGGAAATAATAAAGCAACAAATAACAGCTATAGCCAGGAAAATCAGTAGATATGAAGCTCGAATTGCAAACTATAGGCAGAACCTCCAATTTCAATCCAATCAGAAACGTTTCTACCAATCCATCAATGGAGAAACTGCAAGGAATCAGTCAGTACCTGACAAGGAAGAAACAGTGCAGTTCTGGAAGCAGATATGGGATAACCCAAAGAAATACAACAAGGATGCGGCTTGGTTAAAAGAGGTGGATGCAAATAAAACAGAAGTTGAAATGAAAGAACTAGTAATAACAACAAAAATGGTAGAAAAAAGAGCAAAGAAAATCAAAAATTGGTCAGCACCAGGTGAAGATGAACTGCATGGGTTTTGGTTGAAACATCTAACTGTTATACACCCACTCATTGCCAAACAATTCAACAATATACTACAAGGAGGAGAAATTGAAAAGTGGCTAACAACTGGGAAAACCTACCTAATAATGAAAAATCCAGCAAAAGGGGCAACACCAGGTAACTACAGGCCAATTACCTGCTTACCAACAACTTTCAAATTACTAACTGGTGTGGTAGCTGATGCAGTACAACAGCATCTAGTTGAAAACAATCTCTTTCCACCTGAGCAGAAAGGAAACCGCCCCAATAGCAGAGGAACAAAAGATCAACTCCTAATAGACAAAATGATCTTGGAAAACTGCAAGAGAAGGAAGACCAACCTGAATGTGGCATGGATTGACTACAAAAAGGCATTTGACTCTCTGCCACATGATTGGATAATAAAGTGCCTAGAAATAACAGGAGTCAGTAGAAACATCAGAAAATTTGTGCAAAGATCGATGGCACAATGGAAGACACAGTTGCAGATCAATGGTGAGAGGCTGGGAGAGGTTAATATCAAGAGAGGAATATTTCAAGGAGATTCATTATCACCATTACTATTTGTTATTGCACTGTTTCCTCTGTCAACAATACTGAATAACTCAGGACATGGCTATCAAACATCAAAAACATCTGCTAGACTATCCCACCTCCTTTACATGGATGATCTGAAGCTGTATGGAAAAACATCATCTGAAATAGAATCGCTGCTCAACACTGTCCGTATATATAGCCAAGATATTGTAATGGAGTTTGGCTTGGACAAATGTGCCACACTTACTATCAAACAAGGAAAAATAATGAAAACTGAAGGAATCAAGATGCCCCACGAAAATAACATTAAGAGTCTGGATGAGGAAGAGTACTACAAATACTTGGGTATCCTTCAAGCTGACAACATCAAGCACACTGAAGTCAAGAAAAAGATTAGAGGTGAATACATCAAGAGAGTGAAGAAGATCTTAAAGTCCAAACTCAATGGAGGAAATACCATAAAGGCAATCAACACCTGGGCAATCCCAGTCATTAGGTACACAGCTGGAATAGTGGACTGGACTCAAGCAGAACTAAAAGCAATGGATAGGCAGACCAGAAAAATAATGACAATGAATCATGCCCTTCATCCACGCAGTGACATTGATAGACTTTATCTACCAAGGCAAATAGGTGGGCGTGGAATGCTACAAGTACATCAGATGGTTGAAGAAGAAAAAATGGCTTTGGAAGAATATCTGAAGAACAATGATGAAGATGCACTGAAAATATATCAGGAAGGCTTACTGACTACTGGAGAGACCAAACTGGCCTACAAGAAAGACCAAATGAAGAACAGAATAGAGGCATGGGAAGACAAAGCACTACATGGCCAATACATTAAAAAAATAGCTGGGAAAGCAGATAATAATAAGACCTGGCAATGGCTAAGAGCAGGAAAATTGAAGAAAGAGACCGAGGGACTAATTCTGGCTGCACAAGACCAAGCCTTAAGGACAAATGCATACAAAGTCAAAATTGAGAAGACAGCAACAGACAGTAAGTGCCGCCTATGCAAAGAAGCTGAAGAAACAGTGGACCACTTGGTAAGCTGTTGCAAGAAGATTGCACAAACTGATTACAAGCAGCGGCATGACAAAGTAGCAACAATGGTGCATTGGATCTGCAAAAAATATCATTTGCCTGTAAGCAAAAACTGGTGGGATCATAAAATAGAGAAAGTCATAGAAAATGATAAAATTAAACTGCTCTGGGACTTCAGAATTCAAACAGACAAGCACCTGCAACATAACACCCCAGACTTAACAATTGTCGATAAGAAAGACAAAAAACTCTGGATAGTGGACGTGGCAGTGCCTGGAGACAGCAGAATAGAAGAGAAAGAACTGGAGAAGATAACAAAATACAAAGACCTACAAATAGAAATAGAAAGACTGTGGCAAAAGCAAGCAAGGGTAGTACCAATAGTCATAGGCTCCTTGGGTGCAATCCCAAAACAACTGGAGCACCACTTGAACACCATTGGCATTGACAAATTCGCTATTAGTCAATTGCAAAAGGCGGCCTTACTAGGAACTGCTTCCATCCTGCGACGATATCTGTAATACCATCAAACATCCACATCTGCCTATCCCAGGTCCTGGGTAAGGACTCGATAGGTAGACAAAATGCCAAATCCAGTCTGAACATCTGGCTGACTGTGCGATGATCCATAATAATAATAATAAAGTTGGAAGGGATCTTGGAGGTCATCTAGTCCAACCCCCTCCCAGGCAGGAAACAAATGGCTGTTATGCTCAGCTCGTGAAAAGAAAGTTTCAGCATAATTGACAAAAGAGATCGTGCTTATATTGAAATATGATGGGACAGAAATGCAGCTCATGGACATCTGAAAACATTACAGTTAAAGAAATATGAAGGAATGAAGAAAACCAAACTCTGATCAAATATCTAAGATTCCAAGTTGGAAAAAAAAACAACCGGATCCTGGAAGACAGAGGAAAGTGTTGATTTATGTCCAACTGCATTTGAAATACATTTTATCTCCCAATCCGAAAGAACTAATATAGGTTTGTTCCATTTTCATCACAAATTCCTGATTTTGAAAACTTTTACAAGCATTCATTTGGAAACCCAGAGAAACTGGAATGTGGATCTGAATTTCCATAATAACATGGAATCTTCATTTCCTGAGAAAATCTGTTTGAATTTCTATTGGCTAGTTTCTAAAGGCGTCAGCCAATAAATGAACTTCTGCCTGAACTTAGACAGATGCTCTTTCAAGAAGCTGCAAGCAAGCAGAAGCGATGGTGTACCGTCATTTACAGTCAGTAGAGAGAGCTCTTTGAAAAGGGGCTAATCGGGATGGGATGGAGGGGGGACGTGATTCACAGGTTGCAATAATACTAACTAGACATGGCAGATAAAGAAAAAAGAAAGAAAATGCATTTTTCAAAAAAGGTAACCAACAAAGGTATTGCTTTGCATAAAAATTCCCTAAAGTGTACAACAATTTATAATTTGTTATTATATAAAAAATAATAAAAAAAACTGGGCCAGGCGGGCAGGAGAACTCAACTATTATATGAAATTGAAAATACTGTTTCAGGTTGAAATCATACGTGTATGGGAGAAGCCATAAAGATTTCAAAATGACATCATAGTTATCATGATGTCATTGTATAAATAGCATACAAGGTGCATGAGGTAAATGATGCAAGCATGTAATTCATGCCAGTGACACAGTTCCCTCATTGTGCTCACTGTCAGATGATGCCTGTGACTGGAATTTATATTGTGGTACCGTAACTTGATTTAGCATTGCATGTTTTGTATCGTGTTGCTTGTTTTTTTGAAGAATCCACCACTGACAGATATCTGATCCTACATGCCTCAGCAGATTTCAGTGTATGACTTTTTGGAATTTGTTTGTAACAATTCCCTCTTGTTTTTGAAAACCTAAACATCCCATTACATTTTCCTAGCGTAGAACAACATTTAATGTAGAGAAGAGTTTTTGGAGGGATAGTGGACTAGATTAATTAACTGGAATATAATCTGATGCTCTGTTTTATTATTTGTTGTTAGATTTGTATACCATTTTTCTTCCCATTTGACAAACAAAAATAGCAACCATTTTTTTAAAGTAAAATGAGTAATATTAATGCAATTAAAACCCACATTAAAAAGTAAGCATTAAAATGAATGATATAGAATATGAATTGATAACTAAAAATTGGATAAGCCAGCAATTTTATATACTTCTTTTTTGAGCCTGATGTGAACGAATCTCCACTTTTAGTGTTCATATTCTGGGTAGCAAAGTATCTTGCCAAATTAAGAGACTGTTTTCATAGACCAGAAATCATGTTAATGTATCCATGAAGCCTAAATGCTTTGCAGAAAGTCTCAACATATTTAACATCTCATATCAATATATTTCCAAGTGACTAATGATGATTTTTTTTCACTTAAGATTTAATGATTTCTCTTTTTCATGTTACTAGTAAATAATAATTTGTTTATACATGGGCCAAAGGATGGATAACATATATAAAATCATGTGCTAACAATTACCATTGTACTATGTTTATTTTTGACAGTTATATTACAAAGTTAGATGGCAATAAAGACCCACAGCAAATTATTTTTGCTGCCATTCAGATGTTTGCAGTCTAGGCTCAAGATTCCTTTGGTCTGATGTTTGGAATTAGAGGCAAGTTCTCTTAGCATCCAAGAATGGAGGAGATGCTGCATAGAGAGCCAGAAGATGCATAGTGAAGGAATGGCTATCTATCACAGAAGATTTAGAATAAGAGGTGAATCTTTGCATGATCACGGGCCAGCAAAATCAAGTCTTCAGGTCTTCAGCTAATGCTGGATAGGGTATAACAAGGGACAAACATTCAAGTCTATGCAGAAGTAGCTGGAAATTTTTTTGATAACAGTTGATCTTTGTTACAGAGAATTTCTTGCTGCTTATATGATTCCTTGATCTAAGTATTGATCTATATTTGATCACTGCCTATGTCTCACCTTCTGAAAACTTGATGTCAAACTGATGGAACTCTAAATGCTGTGCTTACCCAGCTCCTTGCAACATTGATGAAAGTCTATGGTCTCATTTACAATTTTATGGCCTGGCTTGGTGATAAGTGAACTGATTTATGAAGTTATCTTAAATTCTGCATGAATTTCTATTAGACTATAAAAATAGAGGCAGAAACCTTCAAGAATTCCTTAATTACATTGCTTAGTTCTGTTTTTTTCTTCCACCAATGAAAAACATAGTTATTTATACTGAGCAGTTACTTGAAAGCAGCTTGTATTTTTGCTGTGGTTTTTTTTCAAAAAAAACCCAAACCAATGAATCAAGTGTAACATATTTGTGATTTTGTACTAAATATTATACTGGATTTCAAAAGAAACTTTAATAATAACTCTATTTAGTATTAACATGGGATTGACGGACTAATTTTTCTTTATCCTTTTCCCCCTTTCCATCTGTATGTCACTAATCATAGTAGTTTGTAAAATAAAAATGTCTTTAGATCTATAAATACATTTTGAACTTGTTTTATAGAATAAGTACAAATTTATTATCTTTGAAAAGATATCTTCATATTTCCCTTTAAATGTGGTTTGGAAATGCAATACAAAGTAACTCAAGAATAGGGAGCTGCACTCAATGAAATGTCAGGTAAGTATGTCTAGAACTGTTGTATACTTAGTTAATGCAAGGAAGCAAACTGCATTAACTGAAGTTTGTGGATATTTGGTCTTGTGATTAAGACATCATTCTAGAAACAAAGAAACTATGAGTTCTAATCTCCCCTTAAGTATGAAAGCCAAGAGGTGACTTTGAAACAGTCACTCTCTTTTATCCCAACTTACCTCATAGGACATTTGTTGTGAGGAAAAGAGAGGAGGAAGGAATATTATATGATAGCTCATATAAGTATGTTTACTATCTTGAATTATTTATAAAAATAAAAAGGCTGGATAAAAAAATAGCATGTGATCAATAAATCAATTATGGCTATATCCACTAAATCTATTATAACTCCATAAACCCAGAAAAGCTTACTTCTGAGTATGCATCTATAAGATTTCACTATAAGCTTATTGTAGTGATTATGCAATAAAACATCAGATGGTTATCCTTCAACATTTAACCTAAAGAGCTACAGTAAACCAAAGAAATTGTTCAGGAATTTCACATAACTCTATATTAGTTGTGAACATGTTAAATACAATTCCATGGCATACGTTACTTGATTTGTTCATTCTAAAAGTCATCAGACTATATTAAAATCCTGACATGGAAAGAAATACAGTCATCAAGTCTAGTGAGTCAGGTCTAGAATCTTAATCAACTGCTTAAATTAATCTGCTTTCCATTTTCAACCTATTTGTCTGCTGCTTTTCCATAGTAGGAGCTCACCTAGCTGGAGAGGATGTTTTCCTTCCTGTAATTATTGTGAATCTCTCAAGTCAAGAGCTTCACAATAAATAGCAATTATGCCACCAAAGAGGAAGAGAAAACTTATTCATTGAAAGAGAAACTACTCCAACAAAAATCAAAGTTAATGTGCAAATCTAGGTATCTAGAATTTCAGAATCTAATAAGTAAGTTATGTTCCATAAGAAATAACTGTCAAACTAGATCTTTTTTTGAAATAAATAGCTAGTAGTTAACTGACTGAGTTCAGGCAACATCCTAAATTAGGATACAGTGAGATTGAAGATGTGGCAATCTGCCATTGCCATTAGCATGCTGTGTGAGAATAATCATATTGCTCTTTAAGCCGTGCTATTTTGTTCATGTTATATTAACATATTTTATTAATCTGAGTTTAGTATGTGGTGTTATCCAGGTCCAGCCTTTAAAAAAAAATGTAAACATGGAGGAATGATTGCAATCACAGCATACATCAACACTGTATAAAAATGCTGTCCCAGACAATTCAAGAACAATAAAATGAATGAAATAAAGCCAAACATCAATTAATAATATTTCTTTTCACAGAAATTTTGTGAAAGGCTGAAAAGTACACAGATTTGGTGCAAAATGTATGGCATTTCGAGTAGAAGAATTGTTGCATGAATATAAACTTTAGTTCTGAAAGCTTAATCTGATAAACCATAAGCAATGGAACAGTACCATTAGGATGTGTGTTTGCATTCTTTTTCTTTTTTAGGATTCCAGTGTAACTGGAGAGACAGAGACACAGAAATGAATAATAAGAAATGTTTCTGAACTAGATGAAGAGTTTTAAATTATCTTTCCTGGCACATTCCACAAAGGTTAATTTCTTCATTTTCCCCATCTATCTTAAATATTATTACCTTAAATGTTATGATTTACAGTTTAGTTTGTACTCAGCAACATGTTGAAGAAAAACCTGTTATGTTTGATCTATTTTATGGTAGTTAATTGGTAAAACAATTTGTACTTGTTTGAGATACAGTATTCAGATTCTAAATTTATTTCTAATAAAGAAGCATAATAAAACTGGCCCTATTTTTGCTGCAGTATAATGCATTTGTGTGTTTATCTTTTGATCTTCATCCACAAGTAGTTCTTAGAATAGAGTAGAGCTGGAAGGGACCTTGGAGGTCTTCTAGTCCAGCCCCCTGCTCAAGCAGGAGAACCTATACCATCTCAGACAAGTGACTGTCTAGCCTCTTTTAAAAAATCTCCAGTGATGTAGCATCCACGATTTCTGGGGGCAAGCTATTCCACTGGTTAATTGTCCTCACTGTCAGGAAGTTTCTCCTTAATTCCAGGTTGCTTCTCTCTTTGGTCAGTTTCCAACCATTGTTTATTGTCCTGCCCTCTTGTGCTTTGGTGAATAACATGACCCCCACTCTTTGAGGCAGCCCCTCAAATACTGGAATACTGCTATCATGTCTCACCTATTTCTTCTTTTCTATAGACTAGCCAAACCCAAGTCCTGCAGCTGTTCTTCATATGTTTTAGTCTCCAGGCCTTTGATCATCTTAGTTGCTCTTCTCAACATCTTTTTTGTGATATGGTGACCAAAAATGGCTGCAATATTCCAGGTGTGATCTTATTAGGATTTTATAAAATGGTACTAATACCTCGCGTGATCTTGATTCTATGCCTTTGTTTATACAACCCAGAATTTTGTTAGCTTTTTTGGTTGCTGCAGCACACTGTTGGTTCATGGTTAAGTGATCATCCACTAGGACTCTAAGGTCCATCTCACAGTTATTGTTTTTGAGCAAGGTCTTGGCCAATCTGTACTTGTACCTTTGATTTTTCCTGCCTAAATGTAAAACTTTGCTTTTTTCCACATTGAAACTCATTTTGTTGGATAGCACCCAATGTTCAAGTTTGTCAAGATCTTTTTGGATCCTGAGCTTGTCTTCTGGGCTGTTGGCTACTCCTGCCAGTTTGGTGTCATCTGCAAATTTGATGAGTTCCCCTTCAATTCCCTCATCTGAGTCATCTATGAAGATATTGAAGAGTACTGGGCCTAAGATAGAACCTAGTGGTACCCCACTGCTTACTTCTCTCCATGTGGATATAGTGCCATTGAGGACTACTCATTGAGTATGGTTTTCTGGCCAACTACAGATCCATCTGGTGGTGATGTTGTCTATTCCACCTTTTTCTAGCTTACTAAGGAGTAGGTTGTGGTCTACTTTATTAAATGCTTACTATACTTGGCTGTAAAAGATCATCTTCTTTGCATAGTGTCATGTCTCTAGCATATAATTTGGGTATTTTTATTGCCATTGTTCTTTAATGTGTCTTGAGCTCTATTTGGTGGCCAAATACAATCCTTCATTGTTTAGAATGTTGGTTTTGGTAACATTTTGACCTTACTGAGTACCCATACTGTACTGAGAAGCCATTTTGTAATATTCTGAGGTAACAGAAACATCTAGAAGAATCCAGCTAAGTCTGTGACACTGTGAAAACAAAATGCACAGCATCATTTACCTTATACTGTTCTTTAATAAAGCATCAGAATATTTGTACATTGTCCGGTTCATTAAAAGATAGGAGGGTTTAGCTGAATGTTGAGCTACACACAGGGTAACATGTAGTGAGTACAGAACACATACTGTATTTGATACACTATCATATGACATTTAAAATGTTTATAGGCCACATTCTATCCAAGAGAATGATTAATTCAGCTGTAAATACTAGGAATCTTGGACATGAAATATTGACTCAAAGGGTGATAACATGATGTGTGAGAGTTAATTTGATAGAGAAGTTAAAGACTTTGGGTAGAAACTAGGAGAAATTACTTCCAGTCTGGCCTTAGGCAGAAAGCCAGCAGGTGACGTTGGGCCAGTCACTCTCTCACAACTCTTCACAGCTGTAGGGAGAAGAGAACGTGAAAACATGTCAGGGAAATTGTAGGGGACTAATCCAGACAGTTGCCAGAAGTCAAGATTGACTTGAGGGTTAAAATACTAAACAAACATCATGATATATGAAGAACAAAGAAAAAAGCTCCTCAGATTATGCTTAGCTATGGTTAACTATCTGGACACATCTATGTACCTTTTTTTGGCAGGAATACATAAATGATTTGCTTCTGATTCATTCCAGTGAGTGGAGTCCTTGGTACTCTCTGGACTTGGTTATTTATCATAAGTAGTAATTATGTTACTTCATTGGGTAATGAAATATCTGCAAGCAAACAACTAAGCTCAGAGAACACCAAGGACTGTGCAGTTCAGTCCTGAGCTACATATATTATCTTTTGTTCAAATTTAGTTTAGATAGAATTTCCTGGTGTTCCTCCTCCCATGTACTAACCAGCTAGCTTTTTGGTGATCCAACAAGGTCAACTAAGTTTTGCCACTGACTATGACAGATTCATCTTAGGAAAGGTGCCTGATGAATGAGAGAATACTTCACTGAATATTCATATTTCACATTTCAGCTTTCATTAAGTGTGATCTGGTTGGTATCTTTGTAACATTAAGATTCAATGTCTCTGGAGATTCTCAATAATCCAGGTCATTGTTGTACCAAAGATGTTTGTTTCAAAAGGCAACTGGACTTGCTTGGGGTTTTTAAAATTTGAAAATGTTTGCATATAACCATCATCCAGAGACTCTCAAAATATGGATTGATTGCCTGCTTTATGCCATATTCATTTTGAAACATGTGTAAGGAATCAACATTTTGACCAGTTTGTATAAAAATTGAACAAGGGAAATGTTATTCACCAACATTCATCACTAACAATCTTTTGCTGTAGATTCGTGATATGGTGGGATTAATCATACAGTGATTAAAATTCTCATTTTATGTTTATTGCCTTTAAAGAAAATATATCCTGCAATAAAGCTTAGCATCAAATTTTAGAAGCACAATATCTTTTGGTTCGCATAATGCACAAAGCCACACATGTAGGATAAAATCCTTCAGGTGAGGAAAAATCCAGAGCAAACCCAACTCAGACTTCAAGTTATGCATGTAACTGCAATCATATTTTAGTAGTGCTTGGTAATCTTTGTTGCTCTTCTTCTTCCAGCAATGTTCTTTTGATCACCACTTCTCCCCCACCCACCACTTCTCCCCCACCCACCCACTCATCCCCACTGGGCAGCTGTCTTCTTTTGATTTGTTTGAAATTGACTTCCATCTGCAGAAATGAGAATGGCCCACTTTTCTTACTGTGTAGTAGAAAACTATAAATGGCCTATAGTTCCAATTTTTCCAAATATCACAAATGACGACTCCCGAGGAGATAACTATTGCAACGACTTTCACTTTGAGTCTCCTTAAGGATAGATATAATTCTCTCGTACAGCATGTACAGTGTGATAACCCATTTGTAACCATCCTTTTAGAGTGAGCCCATTTCAGCAAGAGAGACAGTATTAACAGCAGACAGTATTTATTTCAGGAATCCTTTTGTAAGATCAGCTTTTCATTTTCTTTTTGAAAAAATAGCATTTCAATTTAGGATTGCAGTAAATGAATTATTCTGCATATGAGAACTGTATAATTAAAAGAATTAAAAGAAGTGAAGAAGCAGAAGGGGTATGCCGTGGACCCCATCAATCAATCAATCAATCAAGAACTATGGAGATTCTCAGTCATCCAGGTCATGGTTGTCCCAAATGTCCTTTTTCAGAAGGCAACTGGACTTCCTTTGTTTTTGTGTGAAGACGTTTGGCCTCTCATCCATGGTGAGATCTAGGAGAAGAGCCTCTTCTGACACGGCCCCTGCCCTTAGGAACAACTTGCCACCCCCACTCACTTAGCCTTCTGGAAGGGCCTCGAAACATGGTTCAATCAATTGGTTTGGGGCCCCAGTGGGGGTGCTCTATGTTGAAAATAGCTAGTAGAGTAAGCATAGATTCTACCTCCATACTGCTTATGTACTTGGTTTTATTTAACTCTTGTTGATGTTTTTAAGATATGTATTTTCATTCTATTGTAAGCCACCAGAGTTGCTTTATAAAGTGAGATGGGTGGCATATAAATTAATTAAATAAATAAACAACCACATGGGACTTTCCTGGCATCCAAATATTATCTCTAGAAGCACCAATCTCTTTGTCATTCTTTGTTTGAATTTAGGCATAAGTGCATGTCTGAATAGATGCAAAGAGGATTGTACTTGGTATTTAACTGTAATATTTTAAATTGATTTCTGAAATTTGTGCTATCCAGATGTACCAAACTTCAGTTCTCCCAATTCCTCAGCAAGGTTGAGGGATGGAAATCCTGAAGTGCAACTCAACTGGAAAGACCGAGAATGGGAATTTATTCATTCATTCTTTTGTTTAAAGATATTCCACACAGTAGTGACCTTGATTAAAGAATCAGATACTCTTTATGGGGTCTGCCTGCCATAAAGGCAGATTATCATAATTGCTTCCATTGGGGTTTAAAATGGACCTTCTTTAAGTGCTCTAATTTTTTGCATAGTAAGGATAGCATTGTATTTAAGCAAATGAGAAAACCAACATTATGTAAGGAGTCTATCATAAATCTTAGCTAGATCTGAATTATAGGGTTGTGAGGTGTTGTGGTTTTTCTAAATTTTATTTTGCTTTTCAATTACTCTTAAGCTTTGGCAACAGCCTGGACAAGTCCCTACAGTTTTCTTGACAGTATGAAAGAAATAGTTGGCCTTTGCTTTTTTCCTTGGGCTGAGAGAGGGTGGCTGGCCTGACGCAGCAGGCTTTATCCTTAGGCAGGACTAAAACTGACAGCCTCCCAGTTTCTAGCCTGGTGCCTTTAATTACTACACCAGATGGCTATCATACATGCCTTTTATTATTCAGTAACTGAACTATCAAAAGCCAAGAACATATTGATATGTGAAATTTGATCCTGTGCCTTGCTCATGTCCTCTGAAACCTTTACAGTTCTGCTATAGCTGAGTTGAAACTTCAAGACACAGAGTTTGCAACTGATAAAAACTTCCACTTCACTCCACCTTCTCAGCACTGAAGCATTTGCTCACTTCTTTCCAAACTCAAGATGTCATGGTACCTCACCACCATTTCACTGTTCTTTTGTTATTCTGTTATTCTGTTAAAAAGTTGAGTTCATTTACTCAAGACGATGAAGGGAAGGGAAGGGAAGAGGAGGGGGATGGAGAGGAAAGGAAAGATCTGTAGCATGATGTACAGTTAATTTGGAAAAGTACATGTGGAAAGGGATTTTCCTAGGATCCTAAAGTCGGTTTTCCCAGAATCTCTCTATCTTGATTTCTGGTCATTGAGTTAAATGTATTACCAGAGAGTAATCATCTTGATTATATTTAATTTTAATTACATGTAAATTAAATTTAGTTTTTTTGTCTCTTTTACTGTAGTCCTGCCAACTGCTGCACTTTTAAGAATGCAGTTCATGGATTGCCCCTTTTATGCCAAGAGTGTTACTTGACCTGAATAACATTGTGCATTTTCCTGTTTTAGGAAATAGGAGAGAACCACTTTTCACACAGATATAAGCAATTACACACTAAATTAAAGAACCTGCATGGCTAAATTTGAGTTAGCTGCTTTATTACAATCAGTGATCAAAACAAATAAATGAAAGCATACCTGCGCAATTATCCCAAAGGTGCTTTTTCATGAAGCAACTGGACTTTCTTGTTTTTCTTTGAAGATGTTTCACTTCTTATCCAAGAAGCTTCTTCAGCTCTGACTGAAGTGGGGAAGTCAGAGATGAAGAAGCTTCTTGGATGAGAAGCAAAACATCTTCAAAAGAAAAACAAGAAAGTCTAGTTGCCTCGTGAAAAAACGCCTTTGGATAAAACTATGACCTGGATGACTGAGAATCTCCAGAGACATATTTGCACAATTATTTTTCTAGTGTATGTAATTATTTATTTGTCATAGTTATATGGTTGCCCATCTCATAATCAAATGACTCTGGATGACATACAAGAAACTTAAACACACACAAACACACATATATTAATGTTATCAGTATTAAACATTTTAAAATTATAAAAAGTACAAAACTAAAATAAAGAGAGTTTGGGTGAACAGCAGATATTATTTACTTACTACTATTCATTACTACTGGAGCAATCTCAATATTTTTCTAGTCCCCTGAGGTTCCCAGGCCTAATGACACAACCAGACTTGAGAGTTAAAAAGGATAAAGCCAAACTCACTTTGGAAGAAGGATATTTTATAAAGCAGGGGATACAGCAGAAAAGCTTCATTGACAGTGAAAACATTAATATCATACAGAACACTATATCAGTTTTGTTGTTCTGTTGTTAGGTAATCATAATTTTAAATGATGGCAGAGAAATGCATCACCAAATAATCATCTTGATTACATCTCAGTTAATTAAATCTAGTTTTTGCTTCTTTTGTTGTAGCCCGGCCAAGTATTTTTAGGGATGCAATCCATGAATTGTTCCTTATATGGCAGGCCATTTAAAGACAGGTCTATTCAGTTTTCTTGGAAATAGTTCAATTTTTTTTTTTTTGCTATTGTCTTCTTCTTCTATAAAGTTTATTTCCAACCTAGTAATACAATCATGATATCCTTGGTAATTACTGATCCAATACTGAGCAGATCCAACTGTAGTTAGCTTCCAAGGCAAATTTGTCTTGATGTTGCTATCTAATGACACTGTTCTATACAAAGTATAGACTGTACATGTCTCTGTATTTGTGTGAATCTTTGTATATTTTGATCTCTTAGAAGAAAACGTATAAGTAATAAATAATTTGTATGTTTATATTTAATGATTCACTAATAACAAATTGTATTATATATTTGATGGAGTAGAATGCTATCTGTAAAAATGTATTTGTTGTTGTTGTTGTTAATTGCGAAGTCGCGTCCGACCCATCGCGACCCCATGGACAACGTTCCTCCAGGTCTTCCTGTCCTCTACCATATTCTGGAGTCCATTTAAATTCACACATACTGCTTCAGTGACTCCATCCAGCCATCTCATTCTCTGTCGTCCCCTTCTTCTATTGCCCTCAATCTTTCCCAGCATTAGGCTCTTCTCCAGTGAGTCCTTCCTTCTCATTAGGTGGCCAAAGTACTTGAGTTTCAACTTCAGGATCTGGCCTTCTAAAGAGCAGTCGGGGTTGATCTCTTCTAGGACTGACCGGTTTGAACGCCTTGCAGTCCAAGGGACTCGCAGGAGTCTTCTCCAGCACCATAGTTCAAAGGCCTCAATTCTTTTGCGCTCAGCCTTTCTTATGGTCCAACTTTCACAGCCATACATTGCAACTGGGAAAACCATGGCCTGGACTATACGCACTTTTGTTGGCAGGGTGATGTCTCTGCTTTTTAGTATGCTGTCTAGATTTGCCATAGCTTTCCTCCCCAGGAGCAAGCGTCTTTTAATTTCTTGGCTGCAGTCCCCATCTGAGGTGATCTTTGAGCCCAGAAAAATAAAATCTGTCACTACCTCCATTTCTTCCCCATCTATTTGCCAGGAATTGAGAGGGCCGGATGCCATGATTTTGGTTTTCTTAATGTTGAGTTTCAAGCCAACTTTTGCACTCTCCTTCTTCACCCGCATCAAGAGGCTCTTTAGTTCCTTTTCACTTTCTGCCATTAGCGTGGTATCATCTGCATATCTTAGGTTGTTGATATTTCTCCCGGCAATCTTAATTCCAACTTTTGATTCATGTAGCCCTGGTATAAGTTAAATAGGCAGGGCGACAGTATACAGCCTTGCCGGACTCCTTTTCCAATTTTGAACCAATCAGTGGTTCCGTGTCCAGTTCTCACTGTTGCTTCTTGACCCGCATATAAGTTTCTCAAGAGACAAATGAGATGGTCTGGTACTCCCATCTCTTTAAGAACTTGCCACAATTTGTTGTGATCCACACAATCAAAGGCTTTAGCATAGTCAATGAAGCAGAAGTAGATGTTTTTCTGGAACTCCCTAGCTTTCTCCATGATCCAGCGTATGTTGGCAATTTGATCTCTAGTTCCTCTGCCTCTTCGAAATCCTGCCTGTACTTCTGGTAGTTCTCGATCCACATACTGCTGGAGTCTAGCTTGTAGGATTTTAAGCATAACTTTACTAGCATGTGAAATGAGTGCAATGGTGCGATAGTTTGAACATTCTTTGGCATTGCCTTTCTTTGGAATTGGAATGTAAACTGACCTTTCCCAATCCTGTGGCCACTGTTGAGTTTTCCAAATTTGCTGGCAAATTGAGTGTAGCACTTTTACTGCATCGTCTTTTAAGATTTTGAATAGCTCAGCTGGAATACTGTCACCTCCACTAGCTTTGTTGTTGCTCAGATTTTCTAAGGCCCATTTCACTTCACATTCTAGGATGTCTGGTTCGAGGTCAATGACCATCTCATTGTGGTTATCTGGGATGTTAAGCTCATTCTTGTATAGTTCTTCTGTGTAGTTTTGCCATCTCTTCTTAATCTCTTCTGCCTCTGTTAGGTCTCTGCCATTTTGGTCCTTTATCATGCCCATCTTTGCATGAAACGTTCCCTTCATATCTCCAATTTTCTTGAAGAGATCTCTGGTCCTCCCTATTCTATTGTTTTCTTCTATTTCTTTGCACTGTTCATTTAAGAAGGCATTCTTATCTCTTCTAGCTATTCTCTGGAATTCTGCATTCAATTGGGTGTATCTTTCTCTTTCTCCTTTGCCTTTCGCTTCCCTTCTTTCCTCAGCTATTTGCAAAGCTTCCTTAGACAGTCATTTTGCTTTCTTGCATTTCTTTTTCTTTGGGATGGTTTTAGTTGCTACCTCTTGTACAATGTTGCGAACTTCCATCCATAGTTCTTCAAGCACTCTGTCTATCAGATCCAGTAAAAATGTAAAAATGTATACAATATTATATTTTTAATTTTTAATGATGAACCAAAACTCTTTGTAAAATGGATTATCAACATTTTACCTTGCTGCTGAGCTTTAAGTTTCCTTGATAATTTACTTATAAATAAAATCACAAAAAAGAAAAGCATCATAATCTTCTTGGAATGATTTGCTAGATTTCACGCTGTTTGTGCTAGATGTTGAAGAGGAACATGTGGTTTCCCAGAACGTGGGCATGGCACTGCCAAACAATTTATTAGTGCTGTCAGTTTTTCTAGGATGGTGAAGAAATTGGGAAAAAAACCAGAAGAATTAAACTGATATTCTGGTTCTTCCCTTTCAATTTTCAAATTGATTTAACTCATGACTAATCTGTAGAATTTCATCAGCCATGGTCTGGATTTATAATGAAATGATATACTGTAGTTCAGAGGTGTGCAAACAGTTTAACAGGATAGTGGTAGAATGGAAGAATACAGACTAATTCTTCCTTAGTTATGGGAAAAATCAGTTTCAAAAGCAATTACATGATTGCAACCTGCTCAGAATAAAGGTCACAGTTCCTTGCAAGGTGATGATGATGATGATGATAAGTATAAGTGCCTTGGGTGCAATCCCAAAACAACTACTTGGACACCATTGGCATTGACAAATTCACCATCACTCAATTGCAAAAGGCGGCCTTACTAGGAACAGCTTCCATCCTGCAACAATATCTGTGATAACATCAATTCAAACATCTACATCTGCCTATCCCAGGTCCTTGGTAAGGACTCAATAGGTAGGCAAAAATGCCAAATCCAGTCTGAACATCTGGCGGACTGTGAGATAACAACAACAACAACAATAATAATAAATGGAGTAGGAAGGGTCCTTGGAAGTCTTCTAATCCAACCCCCTGCTCAGGCAGGAAACCCTATACCATTTCAGACAAATGGTTTTCCAGTCTCTTCTTAAAAACTTCCAGTGTTGAAACATTAACAAGTTCTGGAGACAAGATGTTCCACTGATTAATTGTTCTAACTGCCAGGAAATTTCTCCTTAGTTCTAGGTTACTTCTCTCTTTGATTAGCAACCTAGAATTGCTTCTTGTCCTGCCTTCAGGTGCTTGGAGAATAGCTTGACTCCCTCTTCTTTATGGTAACCCCTGAGATATTGGAACACTGATATCATATCACTCCTAGTCCTTCTCTTCCAGCAACTGTTTCTTATATGTTTTAGCCAGTGGTGGGATTCTGTCAGTTCGCACTACTTTTGCAGAACCGGTAGCTGATTTTTTTGTTGCCCAGGCCCAGAATGGACTTCCAGAAGTGGCATCCACACAGAGAACCGATTGTTCACATATTTGAATCCCATCACTGGTTTAGCCTCCAATCCCCTATTCATCTTTGTTGGTCTTCTCTGTACTCTTTCTAAAGTCTCAACATCTTTTTTACATTGTGGTGACCAAAACTGGATGCTGTGTTCCAAGTGTGGCCTTACCAAGATGACAATGTGACTCTTGGAAGTTTGGGTCATAGAGAGCTAGTTAAATCACAGTATAATAAGGATTCATTTTGCAGAATATCAGCTTGAGTGACATCCAACAATAAAAAAACTCAGAATATGTATCACAACTATTTCATTTCTAGCTTTTGATTCACAGTTATGAAGTAGGCAAATGTCATCCCATTAAGTCTTCACCAAATTAATGAATCAATGTTTATCCTAGTGGATGATTTACTAAGAAAATGGAAGCCACCACAAAAATAGATGGAATGTTGTCAGTGGGATCTAGGATGTTGGGTATGGAAGCCATAAAGGAATTCTGTAATAAAATAAACTTTCATAATTTCATAATTTGTATTTCATAAATGCAAACTAGTTTAATGAAGAGAAGGATGGGGGAGGACATGATAGCAGTATTCCAATATCTCAGGGGCTGCCACAAAGAGGGAGTCAAGCTATTTTCCAAGGCGCCTGAAGGCAGGACAAGAAGCAATGGATGGAAACTAATCAAGAAGAGAAGCAACCTAGAACTAAGGAGGAACTTCCTGACAATTAGAAAAATTAATCAGTGGAACAACCTGCCTCCAGAAGTGGTGAACGCTCCAACACTGGAAGTTTTTAAAAAGAAACTGGACAGCCATTTGTCTGAAATGGTATAGGGTTTCCTGCCTGAGCAGGGGGTTGGACTAGATGACCTCCAAGGTCCCTTCCAACTTTTTATTATTATTATTATTATGAATCATCGCACAGTCAGCCAGATGTTCAGACTGGATTTGGCATTTTGTCTACCTATCGAGTCCTTACCAGGACCTGGGATAGGCAGATGTGGATGTTTGATGGTATTACAGATATCGTCGCAGGATGGAAGCAGTTCCTAATAAGGCCGCCTTTTGCAATTGACTAATAGCGAATTTGTCAATGCCAATTGTGTTCAAGTGGTGCTCCAGTTGTTTTGGGATTGCACCCAAGGAGCCTATGACTATTGGTACTACCCTTGCTTGCTTTTGCCACAGTCTGTCTATTTCTATTTGTAGGTCTTTGTATTTTGTTATCTTCTCCAGTTCTTTTTCTTCTATTCTGCTATCTCCAGGCACTGCCATGTCCACTATCCAGACTTTTTTGTCTTTCTTATCGACAATTGTTAAGTCTGGGGTGTTATGTTGCAGATGCTTGTCTGTTTGAATTCTGAAGTCCCAGAGCAGTTTAATTTTATCATTTTCTATGACTTTCTCTATTTTATGATCCCACCAGTTTTTGCTTACAGGCAACTGATATTTTTTGCAGATCTTCCAATGCACCATTGTTGCTACTTTGTCATGCCGCTGCTTGTAATCAGTTTGTGCAATCTTCTTGCAACAGCTTACCAAGTGGTCCACTGTTTCTTCAGATTCTTTGCATAGGCGGCACTTACTGTCTGTTGCTGTCTTCTCAATTTTGACTTTGTATGCATTTGTCCTTAAGGCTTGGTCTTGTGCAGCCAGAATTAGTCCCTCGGTCTCTTTCTTCAATTTTCCTGCTCTTAGCCATTGCCAGGTTTTATTAGTATCTGCTTTCCCAGCTATTTTTTTCATGTATTGGCCATTTAGTGCTTTGTCTTCCCATGCCTCTATTCTGTTCTTCATTTGGTCTTTCTTGTAGGCCAGTTTGGTCTCTCCAGTAGTTAGTAAGCCTTCCTGATATACTAATTTCAGTGCATCTTCATCATTGTTCTTCAGATATTCTTCCAAAGCCATTTTTTCTTCTTCAATCATCTGATGTACTTGTAGCATTCCACGCCCACCTATTTGCCTTTGTAGATAAAGTCTATCAATGTCACTGTGTGGATGAAGGGCATGATTCATTGTCATTATTTTTCTGGTCTTCCTATCCATTGCTTTTAGTTCTGCTTGAGTCCAGTCCACTATTCCAGCTGTGTACCTAATGCCTGGAATTGCCCAGGTATTGATTGCCTTTATGGTATTTTCTCCATTGAGTTTGGACTTTAAGATCTTCTTCACTCTCTTGATGTATTCACTTCTAATCTTTTTCGTGACTTCAGTGTGCTTGATGTTGTCAGCTTGAAGGATACCCAAGTATTTGTAGTACTCTTCCTCATCCAGACTCTTAATGTTATTTTCGTGGGGCATCTTGATTCCTTCAGTTTTCACTATTTTTCCTTGTTTGATAGTAAGTGTGGAACATTTGTCCAAGCCAAACTCCATTACAATATCTTGTCTATATATACGGACAGTGTTGAGCAGCGATTCTATTTCAGATGATGTTTTTCCATACAGCTTCAGATCATCCATATAAAGGAGGTGGGATAGTCTGGCAGATGTTTTTGATGTTTGATAGCCATGTCCTGAGTTATTCAGTATTGTTGACGGAGGAAACAGTGCAATAACAAATAGTAATGGTGATAATGAATCTCCTTGAAATATTCCTCTCTTGATATTAACCTCTCCCAGCCTCTCACCATTGATCTGCAACTGTGTCTTCCATTGTACCATCGATCTTTGCACAAATTTTCTGATGTTTCTACTGACTCCTGTTACTACTACTACTACTACTACTACTACTACTACTACTACTATTATTATTATTATTATTATTATTATTATTATTATTCACTATAATATCCCTCCTCCCTTTAGGGTAAAGAGATCTTAACTTGGTGGCAAATTGTAGAATGAGACACTATAATTAGATCCCTAAAGTTTGGACTGTAGAATTATAAGTTTTGATATATGTATGAGTGTGATTTGTTTCTGCTAAAAATGATAGGAACAAAAAAAAGCCTGTGATGGATGTCTCTGACATACTGTGTAGGAATCAGGAGTTCTTTTTTTACATACTGTGTTTAGAGATCTGAATTTTTTTGTTTGCGTTCTATATATTCCAACTATCACTTCCTCTAGTTTTCCCAACTGCTAATTTCAGACCTCATAAACTCTTCTGGTTCTCCAATAATAGATTCAGCTGAGGTCACTTGAAAAGCATGGGATACTATACATTAGCTTCTCCCAATCCAGTAGTCTCCATATTTTTAATTTATTTTATTTAGCACATGGTGATGGTACGATTAGCCAGGAAACTAGAATCTTAGTACATGGTAGATATTTGGCTGTTGAAGAGTGCTAGTCCTTTTTGTTCACGCTCATATGCTATCCAGGGTGCACCATAGGGGGTGAACTAACTCCACACCAGAAAGAGAAGTGGTGTCCTGCAGTGTATTCTGGGGGCTTCTCTCACCACTGATGTAACTTTGCAGTTGGGCAAGGTCCAGCACCAGCAGGTCCAGCACCAGCAAGGGTCCGATCATCTGCAAGAAATGCTGCCACGTTTCCCACCAAAGTAGTACCTATTTATCTACTCACATGTAGCATGCTTTGGAATTGCCAAGCGGGCAGAACCTGAAGCAAGTGACAGGAGCTCACTTTATCATGCAGTGATATGCTTGAACCTCCAGAGCAGAGACCATCTCCAGTGTCTAGTAGTCTCCATAGATATAGGACACTACATCCCTTTATCTTTGAACAGTGGCCATTTGTGCTGACTGTTTTGTTCAACGTTGTTGAATATATATTATTCAATCGGAAAGTAATAAAGTTGGTAGTATAACTGATAAATGAAATGAATGACTGGAAAGTCAAGTGAACCTTGCCAATGCACTTTCCAGGACTACAAAACAAAGTTATAATATAGTAATAACTAATTCCATCACTGGATGCAAAGCAATATGTTCTCTAGGACTTTATTCCACACCGGTTTCTCTCTACTCTCGTAATTTGTTTATCTAAATCACTGCTCTGTGTTCATTCTCTGCAATGCTGTCTCCCACCTCCACTGTACAATATGCTTTCCCATTTTTCCTTTTGATTGTGCTATTTCCCTTGGAATTACTTTGCCACTTGGGACTGTAAAAGAAAGAAAAGTCTTCCTCCCAAGCCAATGGTTCAGAAACAATTAAGCCAGTATTTTCTGTATGGATATTTGAAAAGTTCATAGAGTGAGCAGATGAAAAGAAGATTTCCTAGAGGACTGACATCCTTATAAAGTATTGTTCTCTCCAGCAACTCACAATAGCTTCTGCTATTTTTTACTGTTGTTATTAAAACATAAAGAACTCCAAAGCAATCTTAACGCTTAACAAGATTAACATTCCTCTCAATTACATATTCTCCTATAAAAACAATATTGCTGAGTGTACCTTGTTCTCTTCCTTAATGCCTAGTGTGCTCTATGTCCTAATTCAAAAAGGATAGTCTTCTGCCCTCACTTTCTAACAACCATCCAGTCTAAATTTCTAGCTAAAAAAAAAAAAAAGCACTGGAAGGAGATTTAAAAGCTCTGGAATCATTCTTTAGATCTGAGCACATAACCATGGACTTCAACATTATGACAAGATATACTGATTACTTCCAAATTGACTATGAAAGCCATGCTGTTCCTTCCTTCTTTTTCATATTCTGAGTAGTAATTTGTGTGATTGAAAGTGTCCAGTCCCAGTCCATCTCAATTTGCTGATAACTAAGATGCCAATGAGAGCCAGTTTGGTGTAGAGGTTTTAAGGCATCAGGCTACAGTTTATGAGTTCTAGTCCTGCCTTAGACACAAAGTCAGCTGGATCAATCACTCTGTCTGTTCTAGGAAGGAAATGTAGATGCATAGAATAATGGTGTTGGAAGGGACCTTGGATGTCATCTTCTAGGTAATGACAAGCCACTTCTAAAAGGAGGCAATGACAAACCACTTCTGAAAAACTTTGCCAAGACAACTACAGGGACTTTTCCAGGCAGACTCTGAGAATCAGGCATGATTGAATGGAAGGAGAAAAGATCTCAGTGTTTAGTTAATTCATTTCATCTTTCACTGTGTTGGGTTTTCCCAAAGGTTTTTTTTTTTAATATATTCTATGTTCCCTCTGTATTTCTGTAATGGCAGGTTCAAATTTTCCTTTTCTGAATGGCAATATTAGCAAGTAGATCTCTCAAAGGTTTTACTCTAACCACATCATAAATATCATTATCATTCCAAAAGATATCATTAGGACTTCCATGTTAGTATGTTGAATAATATCCAACTTCAGGGGCCACCATCCAGTAATATATCATCAGTCATTTTATAATTTCTGTCCAGGTGGTTATCTTGGTAAAAGACACCATTGGCTTTCCTGTGCAATATGAATTAAATCTTTGCCCTTGTAACTAAAGTAATACAACTGATAAGCTTCCCAAGTTACCATGTATGAGTTGGACGGTCATACACATTTGTAAATAAATATAATAACTCTGTCACCAGAATCTTCTTATATTGCTGCAGAGCTGTGTAAGTTCATCTTGCTTCAGATGGGCAGATGGAGTAATCCAGCAACTTGGGTTATCCTGCTGGAAATTGAGTCTGACATGAAAAAAAACTTTATTTTATTCATAGAACAGCAGTATTTTTTTATTTTCCTTTAGTTTTATACTACCTTTACTGTCTAAATGTGCCACAAATGTGTTGACAATATGAAAGTAAGATTCGCCTTCCTCACAATCTTGATTGCACAGAATAGATAGCTACTTAATAGGCTTCAATATTTGCTTAAAATCCAAACAGAAAACTGAATTAAAGGAACTTGATTTATCCTCAGAGTCCAGTATTTTCCCAGAATCGATTAACTAGTTTATTATTTCTAAAACTAAATGATTTTCTGCAGCCTTAAAGCTGGTATGAGCATACAAATCTCAATTTAAGTATCTTCTAATGTTGGGACAAAGAGGTGCAGGTCATACATGCATAGGCAGGTCTGTTTTTTCATTCAGAGGAGGAAATTTAAATATTTCCTTTGCTATAGTTCATGCATTGTGGACTGCCAAGCACTGATAATCCTGTTTTTACATTCAGCTAGGCAGGAAAATAAATTGAGGGTCATGGTGGGGAGGAGGATATTCAAGCCCTGACGTACCATCATGCATTGCCGGTAGTTTTCATTAAACCACAGATTATATATATCCAATAAATGTACATTTTCACAGTCCTTACTGTTTCTTTAGCATGGATCGCAAGAACAGACACATTTCTACTTCATAGTTGAACTAGTAGGTAATGCAGAGGGACTTGAAAATTTCAAGCACTTGACTGCAACATGTAACATTAATTTAGCCATGGCTCTCCAAATAGAAAATCAACTTGACTTTTGGATTCTATAGAACAAAGGTCATGATAACCATTTTCTACTGTGTTATCCTTTTGTGGTTTTGCCCAAGTTCCTTTGGAGAATTTGAGATTAAGCAAATAATTGGTGATTCCATTTCAGACAGATATTCTCAGCTGCATTTCAGACAAAATTCATTTAACCTTGGACAAAACAGTTAAGCTCTTTCTATGGTTCTCAGCAGCTCTGTGATTTTTTTTCTGGTGCCCTTTTCACAATGAACAAGGGCATAATCTGAAGGCACAAGATATAATAAACACTTTGAGGTTGTATCTGCCAAAGTTTACAGTAGTTAAAGATTAGGCAGGAAACTATTTGGTAAGTCTATTTCCTTGAAGTCCACAGAAATAAATCCCTGAATAAATGAGTCTACTCAAGGCAGCTGAGTAGACTAAAACATAATGTAGAAAGCTAAACTAATAGAGATTTCTATGACAGTGGGTGGAAAATTTATTTAGCATCTAAGCATTATATAATTGAATCTAGATTAAGACTTCATCAGAGGATCTTAACGACTTTAGTAATCCCTTGAAAAGATTTATTTGCTTTATAGAGTTTCAGGTAATTTCTTGCCTACATCCCTATGTTCTAATACTCATATTAAATCTAATATTTATGTTTATCCAATTTACAGTGGTTCTCTTACATTTTGTGACTGTTTTGCTATTCAACAGAGAGATGTTTTATTTCTTCCTGATTTCCAACTGCAACCTCACCTTTTGAAAAGCTTCTTTGAACGAATAGTTTCTCAACTACAACAAGCCAAGCTTTGAAGTCAAACATTATTCAAATCATGATATGACTGAATAGCAAAGCAACTGGAATAAATGTACTTGTCAGAGATACAAATGTAAAACCATCCAGTGCTGACAACCAGGCCAGTGACAATAACACAGTTTCATTTAAATGAAATGATCTGAGCCATGGAAGTGGTCCAGTTCACTTTGTTGAAACATAGAGGTCATCCACTTTGCCTCCATGAAACAGATTGTGTTATCTGGAATTGTTTTGACCATTGATGCAGAAGAAGGGTTCTCCCACAGCATTGGCCAATGTTGGGTAATGTCAGGATGGCCTCCAGTCTTTGCAGAAGGTACCAGCCTGGAATACTTTCAATGAATGCTGAGGGACTCCAGGCTGGCATATCAAGACATCTGGGCAGTCTCCAAATCACCAGTCTGTAATTTTACCACAATTTCAGATTATCGCATAATCTGAGCCAATTCAGATAGAAACTACTGGGGGCAATTGAATCTAATAGCACATTTTGGGTTCTCTCATAAAACAGTAACAGAGGAAGATGTTGTAGAAAATGAACCACTGTTTCAAGGGACCAAAGATGCCAGTTATGCTTTTTTCCTCATTTTCTGAGAATGCAGCCAGAGAAAATGCTTTTGAAAGGAGTAAATAGGTAGCTTGCACAAATCATGAAAGCAAATGGTTGAAACAAAGGCAGGAGAGAGGAAGCCTCCACTGTAACTTCAAAAGGCTCTGAGATGAGTACACAGCCCTGTCCTTCTTTCACTGTCTTTCATCTGCTAGCAATCACAATGTTTCTGTCAATGTCTCTGTCACAATGTCTCTGTCTGTTCTCACATGGTAAGTAGGATAGCAGAAGCAGCTCAGTTGATCAAGGATTTTTTTCCTCTAGTTTCCACTATAATTTACACAGAATAAGCTGGGCTAAATAAATCCAAGAATAAACAGTAGCCCATAGATACAACTGAGAATAAAAGCCATTGAAGTCAATTGGATCTATTCCAGTAAGCAATAAGTTTATGCTTGCTGAGCTGAGATTTCTAGTCTCTTCTTCTCAGCATGTGGCTACTTAGTTTACACCACAGAATATATGCATTTGCAGATGGGGAAATGACTTCATTTCATGAATGTAATGCCTAGTTTTACTGGCAATGAATTTTTAACCATTCATTCATTCAAGTGTATTGTTTGGGGGTGTTCTTTCTATAATGTGACCTCTGATCAACATATGTTTATGTTTCTATGTATGTGATAGACTATACACATTTGCGTATATTTATAATCTCTTTATCTATCTATCTATCTATCTATCTATCTATCTATCTATCTATCTATCTATCTATCTATAATACAACGGTGTTATATACTTTTTATTAGAGAGGGACTGCCTGGATAATTAATATTAAGAGTTGGAAATCCAAGTAGGAAAGCTGAGCAGTATACATTTTTTCCATGTTACATTTTTTTCTTTTGTCTATTATTTTTTGGTTGGAGGGGAAGCGTGGGAATGTTTTCATCTTAAATTCAGAATCACCTTCCTAACCAATTACTGTGACTTGGCCATGTTTAACTATTTTGTGGGTCAGAAGATTCTCCTAAAGCAGTGTTGGGATTCAAATATGTGAACAACCGGTTCTCTGTGTGGATGCTGCTTCTGGAAGTCCATTCTGGGCCTGGGCAACAAAAAAATAACTACCGGTTCTGCTGAAATGGTGCCCACCACTGTCTTAAAGTCTATGGAGGAGGTCTTAATAATGATAGAAATTATCCTAAGTTCTTACTCATCATCGATCCACAATTATCAGTATTTTTAGCAAACCTTTGAGAATGCCCTTAATACTCTACAGTACTCTGATATATAATTTTGGACACTGACAGTTGCTTGAAGCATTTGGTCTCATTTCTAAACTAAAAATATCTTGAAAGTATGGGATGGGAGAAGCTAACATGGCAGACAAGTTTGGGGTAAATGTGAAGTGGCTGCCTCCTTTGAATAAGGAGAAAAGAATAGAATAAAAGAGAGAGAGAGAGATTATCTCTAGAGAATCCCACTTGAAAAGAGGATATTAAAAAGATATTGAAAAACCAATATTTGTAGCTCAGGGTTGAAATTAGTGTCCTTGATCTCTAAGCTGAGTAGTTTTCTTGCAGACATTTCATTACCCACTGATGATGTTACCTAATTTGGGTAATGAAATGTCTGTTAAAAAACAACCAGGCTCAGAGAGCACCAAAGATAGGAAACAACTCTGGATATCCTCTCTCATGAATGTCTCACTCAATTTCCTCCCTAAATGCCTATCTTCCATGCCGTGATAACCTTAACTAAAAGTGAGATGATATATTGATCCTGGCCTAATGGATACAACTTTTTAATTCATTGTATAAATCCTACTTATTTCCTAGACCAGGGGTCTCCAACCTTGGCAACTTTAAGACTTGTGAACTTCAACTGCCAGAATTCCTGGCTGAGGAATTCTGGGAGTTGAAGTCCACAAGTCTTAAAGTTGCCAAGATTGGGGACCTCTGTCCTAGACTATTATGAACATGCTCAATACTGTAAATGACACATATGTTTTTAAACTTGGGAGCATTAGTGGTCTGTGACAACCCTTCAAATGGACCTAGCTGCAGTTGGCAAGATAACATTCCTTTTTTATGCCCCAAATATAAAGAGATTAACAAATCTTTATTTGATTTTTCCAATTTTTAAGAACGAAAAAGTCTGATGAGATTTGATGTTAACACACGATTTTGGTCATTTTATCTTTTTTTAAAATTTACTTTCTAATTCCCTGCAGACCTCATTTGGGGTAGGATGTCACACAGGATGAAATAGGGTGAGTTTTCAGTATGCTCTCTGATGGAGCTATTTTCAGTTGTTGGTCTTTGAACAATAGAGCTTGGGAACTTTTTTTTTTTTTTTTTAGATTTTCAATAATGTCTCTAATGTAATATTATTTTAGGACAACAGTGGGCATTCCATAGCTGATGGGTCAGACTTAGTTCTGATCCAGTTTAACTTGTTCATTCAGATAATATTCAGATTCTAGTTAATATGGATTCAAACTGGATTTTATGTATAACCCTATTTAGAATCCAGATGTACAATAAAATCAATATAGACATCCTGAACAGCTTGCATACAAATCTGATAACATGTTTCTATCATTTACTTATTATGGGTTAAAATTAAGATGCCTCTTTCTCCTTGGTTTCTTACTCCCTACTTACTTTGTTATCTCTGGGAGATGGAAGTGTATTTATTCTTCCTAAGCTTTTTTTTTTTTTTTTGTCTCTGGCATATATGCTTTTTTTGCTTCTCATTTTTTAATAAGATAGGATTTTGTCTTTGTTGCTTTACATTTAAATCCAGCAGCTGAAATGAAATTCTTTCCTACAAAAGAAAGAAAAAAGCATTCCACCAGAGCACTAAGGAATGAGTTGTAGCCATTATCCTAGTCTTTAGATAATTCTTAACACTACAAAAGAGAACAAAATGTAAGATTCAACAATAGTACCAAAGCAAAGAAAGAGGTGAAAAGTTCATTTGGGAAGTGACTGTGTTACCTTTTGTGGATGTTACAGTCCTATTGAAAATATTTCTGCTTTGGATTTTTTGTATTTATAGTTTCTCATTTAATTTATAAATGTTAGCATAAGGAAAGCATGATTTATGACTTCACATTTTTCATCTCTTTCCTTTTCTATTATAGATAATTCAGTAGTTTTGACTTCAGACTGCCACTTTTCCTATAGAGGAATACTTGTTCATCAAAAATATAAAGCTAGTCTTTCATCTTCTCTAACCACTTAGCAACACAGAGACAGTATACCAGGGAATATGCTATTGTCAAAGCCACAAGGTGATCCACTATGTTGCCAAGAACATCAGAATTTGCCATTCCATAAAAATCTGCACAAGTCTTATTTTGTATAATTTTATTCTGTTCAAATTATAGAATTCAAAGCACTTAAGCTCCCACCCACTCATCTCCCTTCCATCCACTAGATAATTTATTCATCCACCTTCTCCCAGTGACCCTTTGCCACTTCGGGGTTGTGCAAAATGTCTTTACTGTCACCAGGAGTACAAAAGTGCATGTAGGCATAAATAATTTTAACAAAATGCACCTAAAACTTCACTCTGTATCACACGACAGTGCAGCATACTCATAATTCTAACTGTTTCAGAGAAACAAATGTAACTCCACTCTGAAGTTTTGCAGTTGAAGTCCATCTACTTCCTTTGTTGCTTGTCCTGCGGCTCTGGTTCCATATTTAACCTTGGAATTTATCCTTAATTCTAATCCATCTCATTTCTAACCTTATCACTGACTAAAGCAATGTAACTGTTTCAGGCACCAGATTTTGGGATATAGAAATAAAGTGATAGAGGAGAAAGCTTCATATATGCAGCTTGCTAAATTTCCCTGATGCCTTTTGATGCAGTGGAGATGCTGCCCCATAATTAATAATGATGAATTATGTTTGAACTGCCAGTTAAATTGCCTAGTGTATAAGGAATAGGGTGAGAAACGCTATCCTGTAATTTTTCTCAGACATTAAAATGTTTTGCATTGACCCTGAAGCATTTTATACTCTTCCTTTACTTATAGCTTGTGGTTAATCATCCCAAATTGGATTAGAAAATCAAGTGTTGATGAAATCAATTACTCAGAAAGAGTAGCCTCAACTAGAAAGTCATCTGCCTGGGTTGGTTAAATTTGGATCCTTGCACTGAGGAAGTGATTGGACCCATGGCCCTTTCTAACTGGAAGATTTAATGATCACGATGCAATTAACAAATAGATATGGAATCATGGTATATAAGTGAAACAACTCTTTGCTGTCAGCTAACTCTAGATGATACTAAAGAGAATACATTTTCATGCATCTCCCAGCTAACTATCAAACACTTCTGGTACTTCTTAAATGACTCAACAACAATATCTCTTTTCAGCTATTAAAGCATTAGTCATTTTTATCGCTATATGTTAATACCCTTAATGTTGAAAAATGTCCTCCCACAGCCTTCATATCATTTTTTTTGTACTGTATATCAACCTCCCACTCATTCCCAGTGAGACAATTTTGGTTCATAAATGATTTTCTTTCAATTCTCTAATAGGAGGGAAAGTTCAAATTAGAACTTGAAACATTAATAATTCATGCACTGATCTCCATCTAATTTAAGGGATCAGAGGCATAAACAAGTATAAGTGAAGTATCTGCATAGGATCTAAATTGTGGAAATAACTTTTTCTTCTAAATCAGAGAGAAAACCTATGGCTATTATATTTCATGGACAAAGGCTGTACATGAATGTCCTGCATTTCACAGGATAATTACTTCTCTAGAGTATGTGGCCTCTCCAGTTTATAGGTTCTCAGTAAACCCCAAAGAATTTCACAATTCATTCCCTTTGACTTACTCTGTGTGTGAAGAAAGAGAAAACAGGGACACTTTACCATGAAAAACAAAAAAATTATATAAAATTCACATTATTAACAGCCACCCTTCCAAAGTAAGGTAAGTTTAGAAAAATGACTAGGAGAATTTCAGAAAACAAAAGTCCTCCATCACACTGAGAAGCATATCAAACACAGAACACTTTTTCACAGAAGGGAAAAGAAGACAGATTTCAGCATGACTTTACATGGAAAATAACTTCTCCATTTTCTTAAGAGTAACAGGAATATGCTTCAAGGCTATACCATTTACTCTGATGCTTCACTCAATCCTTGTTTGAAGGGAAAAACCCTTCAGAGCTTTATACCTTTTTAATATGTTCATCCAGCATTAAGACAAATGGATCCATAATCCACGTTAGTAGGACATAAAGTAAGATTCTACACCTTCTAGTTTGAATGAGCAGATATGAAATTCCAGGGGCAAAAATCTATCTCTGGCTGAATTCCATATATTGAATTTTGGATATGTTGAATCAGATAATCTGAGCAATGATCATTTTGCTGCATTCAAATAGCCTATTTGCAAAGCAAAATAAATTATCAATCCAGAAAAGCTTAATCAATTTGGTTGCTTCAAGGTAACTGGTGCTATCTGGAGTTCAATGCAAGATTTGTATTTTATACAAACTTTAAGATTCCAATTCAAGCTTTTATTTATTTAAATGTATTGGTTAGCTATCTCTAGAGGACTCCTTTCAGGAATTGCATACATGAGCATTAGCAAAAGAAGTGGACAGATGACAACAAAGACTAGAATTATAAGTTATAAATGATATATTTTCACATTGGCCTTCACACTAACATTAAGTTACATCCAGATCCTATGTGCCATCTTCCTAAGCAAGATTAGAATCAATGAAATGATGGGATTTTTTTGCAGAAAAAGGCAGAGTTTCTATCAATTCTATAATCTATCATATTGTTCAAAGAATAGTTTACCAATATTAAAAAAATTACAGACATTGACATGCATATATATATATATATATATATATATATATATATATATATATATAATCTGTATGTGCGTATTTAGACATATAGACATATGCTATTTAATATAAAGTGACTTGATCCTTTTATTAATTATCCTACTTATGAATAAACTCATCCACCCATCACACAAAATATTTTACCCTTTTCTTTGGAAAAGCTATTTAAACCATGGGTGGGAAAAAATTGTAAAATGGGAGGTCAAATATAGCTAGTATTTGTGGGTTTGTGTATTTAAGAAAAAGAGCTTTAACAAGTGTGCATTCATAAATTTATCAAGATATCTGCATAGTTCCTTTTCCTCAACATCTATTTTTAATAAACATTTTGTTATTTTAAAAGAAAGAATTGAACAGAAACTTGCATGCTAAAAGGAAAAAAAATCACTGTTATTTACAAAAATGTGTCTTCCACCTTTACCCGCCTATGGCAAAATAGTTGTATTACAGGCATCCTTAGTATATTTAAATGGATACCTACTTGTTTTGTTCAAGAATATGCTCTGTGACCTTTTTATGGCGGAAAAAACTGAAAGGACCAATGAAAGGAAGGGAGCAATCCCAGCAAGGTAGCCTTTTGATATGGTATGACATACAAAATCTGATATTTTGTAATCATCAGGAATTTTGTGAAAATGAATCCTCAGATCGCCGTCATTTGGTGTTTCCAACATTCTTTCAAAATTCCAAATTTGAGGTTTGCAAAGATTGTTTCTGGTGGGATTCACAAACATAAAATTTCCTAAGATCCCTAATGCAATCTATTGATTAAGAACAGAAATGTATTCATATTATGTCATTAAAAACATTCTACTGTGGTTACTTCAACATAGCCAGTCTGTTTTTCAAAATACAGAAAGCCAAGTTTAACTAAGGTGTAACATTAATGCCAGTTACTCAATTTCTGTAGGAAGAGCACTTGAATGTAACTTAATCCTGTGCCTTCACCAGCTGTGAAAAACAGTTCTATATCTTGTATTTTTTGTGTGTGTGTTCAGCAAGGATTGAATTTTAACAGCTCAGAGTGAATTACAGGGTGTTATGTTATTGTGCAGATGTTTAAATAAAGGTATGATTTCAAAGTGATAGTAAGATGATATGGATACCCCATATGATACAAATACTCCAGAAATGGTTGGATATGTGGCTTTTTTTAATTTGCTATATTCATTTTTATGCTTCAGTCTTCTTTTTTTCTGCTTAATTGGTTGTTGTATTCTTTTATGTTTATGTATTATTTGCACTAAATGCTTTTGAACCATGCAGTGATTTGGGGCATTCAGGAAAAGGCATCTTATACCCACCTGAAACTCTTTAAAGCATTTGTAGCTTTTTCTAGGATCATGTGACTACCCAGGCTTTTCAGCTGTTGTGTAATCCCTGATTAAGACACAATTATTTTTAAGAGTCTCAGGCACGCATTGCCATATGCCATTTGGATCTTTTTTTGCAGTGGGATCTGAAGCACTGTATAGCCCTAATATTTATGCATTTCTGAAAATACTTTCATATTTACTACTATGCAGTATTTCTATCATCTAATTAACACAAATAATTTAATAATCTTATTTAATGTGTATATTAAAAAGCCTCACTATGCTAAGAAGGACCGCAAAGACTGTTTCACACTTTCACATTTAGCTAATGAAAAGACTTATTCAAAGTGAGAAGATGAACTTCTAGTTTTTTATAATTGCAACTTTGTGGTTTTCCTAGCAGTGATAAGCCATTACTGACTTCTTGATTTAGTTAGTAGGAGCTTGGTGTTTGCTGGAAAGAAAGAAAGAAAAAAAATTAGGCTGAAAAGAGTGTAAATTTTTTTTCTTTCCCTGCCTTATGCAATATATACCCAAATAGAAAAAAAAACTTCAGTGCTACGGACATGTTTTGCAGTATTTGTGGTTTTATAGAGGGGTGGATGGGTATTTGAAGTTCAAAACTTCAAACTTGAAGAGTTTAAATCAAGGTTTGGTAAACTGCATGTATGAGTTCTAACTGCTATAATCTTTGATCTCTGCTCCTGCTACCTGGGGCTGATTGGATTTTAACTCAAATTATTAGGGGGGTGGACACAAAGATCTGTATTAATGTGTATCATTCCAGGTAAGGTAAATGGTTAATGAACTCTTCCTAAAGTCTTGGGCATCAGGGACCGGTCCTGTGGAGAGAGTTTTTTCCATGGACTGGAGGTGCGTAGTTTTGTGTGCTGCCTGCGTCACATGGATGGGGCTTTGCTTATTTGTGCAGCCCAGTTGCTGGCATACCATGGACTGGTCCTGGTCCACAGACTGAGTCTAGAGGCATAGTCGGCTGAATAAAATAAAATAAATGATGCATTCTTGAATATATTTATCAAAGAAAGTTGTATGTTAAAAGGAGAATTTATCAAATTTTATCTTTTTACAATGACCTAAATAAAATGTTTTCAACCAATGGGAAGATGTTACAAAAAACAGAGCCTGTTTTCAAAATATTATTTGATTTTATCTGCTTTTTAAGCCTAATCTTAACTGCACACACATCCAAATAACATCTGAGGGAAAGACAGCTAACCGGCAAATCAAATCTCTCTGCATTCTGGAGTACATAATAAAGCAATGTTTGCTTCAATCAGACAAAATAAAATGACATCTCTCCCTGAAATAATATAATGAAGCAATGTCCATTTCAATTAAAATAAAGTATCTGAAACACAACAGTCCTCTTAAAGTAACGGTGCCTATCCAAACACTGGACCACAGTCTCTAGTACCTCATAACCCATAACTTTTGTTTGCATTGGTTCTCTAAATCTCCAATATTTGCTAGCATTGGAGGAGAATTTCCAATGACATTGATTCTTGGGCATCTCATAACCTACTGACAACAAGGAGAATGAGGTGGAGATAGAAGACTTACAGATGTACTGTATGTTTCTTTTTTGCCTGTCATTCTGCCTTTTCTTTATCTAAGAGGTTTCTAATTGTAGTCTAAGTCAGGAGTCCCTAACTCCTGGGCCATGGCCTGATACTGGGCCATGCAAGTGGCATCTAAGCACATGAAGATGCATTTACACAAATGATGCACGTGTGCAAAATTTCCCTCCCCCTCCTGCCATTGCCACCACTGCTTGTCTATAGAGCCAGAAAAGTTGGGGACTGCTGGTCCACGTAGTAGTAATTAGTTATATTTTCCCCAACACACTGGAGCACAAAATCTGTAATTTGCTTCTCTAATCATTGTTTAGACCATGTTTCTGTTCTTTGGGAAGCTTATGTGCACACACAAAAGAGAACAGCATGAAGACTATCTACCAGCATCCTTCAGAGTGATGAAAACAGCATTGCAGCATCACCATACAATCCTTGTCTCCCATCCTACTCCTAACGTGTATCACACTATTGCATGCATGTCCTAAAGAGGAAATGTTTCTGGCATGACACCTTAAAATATTCTGGTTGAAAAATCTTTTCAACATTCTGATTAAAGTATTCAGAGCCCACAGATACCACTGGCTTGGTCTTAGGCCAGAAAGATAGGTCAAAGTTGTTCAGCTTACTGAAAACTATTTTAAATCATCGTCCTAAAGATTATAAGGCAAAATAATGGCTGATATTATCTCTATTGAAATTATCTGACCTTAAAAGCATACTTTTTAATTCTGAAAATTCTTCAACCACTCACTATGCAAAGACATTGTTTTTAACAACCCAGATAAAGTGGAACATGGCAGATAAAGACAATTACAAAAAAAATGCAACTAAAATTAAGTGTGGTAGTGAAAGGCCAGATAGCAAAAAAACCTTCTAATTCTTTTGGTACCCTAAATGTGTCCTTATTTTACTTCATAGTTAACTCAGCCCTGGGATTGTTGATGTATTGTAATGCCATTGAGTTGGAACAGGGCATTTAGTCCATTGAGAAAATCTAAACTAAAGCACCCTTTTTCTTTATAAATGATTCTACTTCAATGTGAACACATCCATTAAATAATAGCTAGTTTTGGTGTAGTGGTTAAGCTGCTGACCTAGAAATCAAGAGACTGTGAGTTTTAGTCCTTCCTTAGACATGAAAGCTGGCTGGGTGACTTTGGTCCAGTTACTCTTTCTCAGCCCAACCCACCTCACAGGATTGTTGTTGAAGGGAAAATTGACTATTATATATATTTTCCACCTTGAGTTACTTGTAACATATTAAAAGGAGGATAAAAAATCTTGAACATAAAATAAATATCCTCTGGATATTTAGTTCTACTATCAAACTCCTTTAACAGATGAAAGTTTTGTCCTTTTTCTAATTTTCTATCAAAATCTGCTTTTCTGCAGCTTAAATCCATTATTTGGTCTTCTAGAATGATCGTGAATGAGTCTTGATTCCCTGGATAATATCCTTTCAAATAACACAGAATGGTGTTATTTTATCTTCCTTCACTCTTTTCAACACTAAATATTTTCAGGACTTCAGTTTTAGTCCCTTAATCATTGCTGTCTCTTTTTAAAAATAGTAATTTTATTAAAACGTATATACAAAAAGTAAAAAGAACTAATGCAAAGTATGAAAAAAATAAAAGAGTAAAAATAAAACACAAAAAGTGCAGTGAAAAAAGTAAAAAAAGGAAAAGAATGATAATAGTGGAGAAAAAAGAAAAGAGATAGAAATATATAAAGAAGTACAATTTCAATAATTTATCACCTTTGATACTATCACAAAAGATTTCTTCTTCCCATATTTCATCTCTCATCTATAAACAGATACTTCAAAGCTAATCAGTCCTAATAAAAAAGTCCATTAAGAGCTACCAGAAATAATACATACATATTTTAACCTTAATCAAATAAACCATCTTTAGATTTCTTTTTCTTTCCTTTTAACACAGTAACTGATCACTTTCTTTGAAAATACAGCAAAATAGTTTTTCCTATATTTCATCTCTCTAATGCAGTGGTTCTCAACCTGTGGGTCGGGACCCCATTTGGGGTCGAACGACCATTTCACGGGGGTCGCCAAACAACGCAGTCTGCCATTTTTTTCCCTTTTCCTTAGCTGTGCCCTTTTATTCTATTGGCTTTTGAAAGCCAATAGAATAGACTCTCTTGAATAGAGTCTAATTCTATTGGCTTTCAAAAGCCAATAGGAATTGTCCAGGCTGTCTCTGCCCTGCTGAGCCCGCCAAAAGTCCCATTCTGCAAACGGTGCTGCACCAGTTGAGTAGTCCTCGACTTACGACCGGTTGGGGGGTCACGGCATTAAAAAGGTTGAGAACCACTGCTCTAATGGAATGTATTGGGCTGGGTTCCCAGGAGGGAGGGATATATTTCAGACAAGTAGGAGACAACTCAGTTCAGATAGTTTGTCAACCCCTCCCTAATAGTTCCCAGAGTACATGCTTCTGAAATTTCATAGATGGATGTCATCAGGCCATAGTAATGAATGTTCTGGGATCACCTTGTTTAGAGTACTGTAGCACATTCTATACGGTTCTGCCATTGAGGACAACTTATCAAGTGCACCCTGCAGATCAGTTATCAAAGTTTACATTAAACCTAATCCTAAAACAAAATCACAGTTTGCCAAGATACTATTTTCAGAGTTTTTTTTTAAATTAACCATCATGAATGGTTTACAACCCTTGAGATAGCCCTTCCCTGAAAAGTCAAATGTTCTCCTTTTTAATATTATTATTTTAAAAAAATGCATTTAGAATTTGAAATTGATAGCTTGACCAGGTTTGTAGCTCCTTAAGTTTTACTGTTTGGACTTATTATTATTATTATGTATTTGAAAGTAAGTTATTGAAATTAAATTGCTTGTCTTTATTATTTTCTCTTGCTTTTTATAGAGTCTGCCAAGGAATAAGTTTCTGTGTTCTGCCATGCAGTAGAGTAGGTAGAGTGACATGATTATGCATGATGCCAGTGGTACCACCATCAATATTCCACTGTTAATGTAGGAGAAGAGCAGAGAAAACCTGGGGATGGAGTCAAAAGAGAACTCAGCCTAGAATTGTTATCTGTCCACAAAGGCTCCAAATCAGCCCCCACCCCTTAAATTCCACTAACTTTTATCTAGTATCAATTTACTGGTGACCGTTAGTTGACTGGAGTCTTTTTTTTAATTAAAAAGTTTTATACAGTATACAATATCCAAAAACCCACCCAACCCTAACCCTCCCCCCACTTCCCAGAACTGAGTACAGGGTTACAAATTAATAATCAAATTCTAATTAACATTACCCAACTATATAAGTAACCAAATCCATAAAATACTTTAACTCCCATTTAAGTTAAATATAAGCAAATTAAAACAAAAAGAATAATATAAACAAGTCAATATTAATTAAACCATAGTAATACCAAATCTAAAATGAGTTATTATACTATCAATACTAATCTAAAATTTACTCATAAACTAGATGAAATTTTTTAATCCCATATTTATTCTGAATATAATCTATCCATCTTCTCCAAACCGAAATATATCTTTCTTGTGTATGATCCTTCAAATAGGCAGAAATTTTTGCCATTTCTGCTAAATTTGACACCTTAAACATCCATTCTTCTATAGTAGGCAAGGACTCTCTCTTCCAATATTGCCCTACCGATAACCTTGCTGCTGTTATTAAATTCAACATCAAATTAGTTTCTTTAACATCAAAATCTACAATAATACCCAACAAAAATAACTGAGAGGTAAACTTTATCTTTCTTTTAAAAATCTTTTGAATGTTCTACCAAATTTTAATCCAAAAAGCTTTTATATTTCTACAAGTCCACCAAATATGAAAATAGGTTGCATCCAAGCTACCACATCTCCAACATTTGGGCTGTAAATTAGAATACATACAAGACAGCTTTCTGGGATCCAAATGCCACCTGTAAAACATTTTATAAAAATTTTCTCTTAAATTTTGAGCCTGTGTAAATTTTACATTTCTAACCCAAATTATCTCCCATGTATCCAACGGGATCGGTTCCTGAATATTTTGAGCCCACTTTACCATACCATCTTTAATTAGATCCATTTCAGAATCCAATTCTATTAAAACATTATAAATTCTTTTTATATGGGCCCGATTTTGATCTTTAATCTGTTTTACCAGATTAAAGATCTTATCCCCTAAAGTAATACCAACCTTTTGATCTAAACTCCACCAAACCACTAATTGATTATACTGAAACCAAGACTGTATAATATTTTCTTGCTTTAGCTCAACTAAAGATTTTAATTGCCAATCACTCCCTACCAATTGAAGTAATTCCTTATAAGAGATCCTGTCCAAATTCACACCCCTAGATACCCCTTCTATAGCATGTCCAGGAATCCCCCAAATTGGTATTTTATAATTTAACCTATAATAGTACTTCTTCCAGACTGGAGTCTTATGTATGGGCTTGAGCAATAATCTTTTGCTCTTTATTTATATTTTTATTTATTTATGGAATTTATATGTAATCCTGATTCTTCATACCTGACCATTATATTGAGAAGGGTCTTTGCAGCTGCAGCTTCATGTGCTGCCTACAAAAATACTTTAGTACACTTTATTCCTAATAACTGAAGCAACTGTAAGCAAAGTTTCCATTACCTTTTAATATAATTGAAAATAGCTAATCCTTCAAAGCATGAAGCATTATGGTAATATTTATGCTAGAAATGGACTATCAGTCAAAAATATTGCATTCACTCCTGTTGGCGTTCACCACCTCCAGCAGTAATAATTTAGGACCTCAGAGGTCAAAAACAATCTGTAAGTGATAAGCTAAAAAATAATAATCAAGCAAAAGTATATGTGTGTGTGTGTGTGTGTGTGTTTTCGTACCAAGACCTGCATATATATATGAAATATATATATATTGTAGATTAATGGATTTTTCTCTTTCAAGATTTACTTCCGAGAACTATTCGTATACTGAATTAAATACACCAGAATATCCAAATAGCTTCTGGGTGATATATTCTGCATTGGAAAATAGGAAAGAGGAGAATCGATCATGGTAAGTTATCTTTTAATTTTAAATGCTTTCAGAAAAGATTTTGTTGTGTAATGTTTTAAAGAAGCAAAACAAAACACCAAGGAGAAACTTTGTTGTCACTTTTAATCTGCCATAAGAAATGAAAGTCAGAAGGAAATCTGTTTGGCAATTCAAAATTTCTTCTGCATTCACTAATTTTTTAATTGATTTTTAGAAATTGATTTTGTTTATGTTCTATATTTCTAACAATCTCTTCATTAGCCTTGCATTTCCCTTTTTCCTAATATATGAAATAGTCATATATTAATTCACCCCTAAAGCCTAAATTAGATGCATACAACTGCTCTTGGTCTGGCACTGCATGCAGTTGTGTGCAGAATATTGAATGTTATATTTCAGTAGATGGGGCCAACACCTTAAGTGGATCCAGTTTGGAGTTTTTAAGACATGAAATGAATACTTTAAGCCCATGAATAACTCCACTTACCTATTTGGTCTCTTGAAATCATGACAAATATCAAATACCCACAGGTTTTTTATATTTTTTCAACATATTATTTCCAGGATGCTCTGAAGGTATCAAAGGAATTCTGATGGACAATCTGTGTCCCAAGGACCATATTTATGCATGTTGTCTTATTTTTGTGCATTACTTGGCAGTGTAGAAAAAGATCAAAATTTTCAGTAAGTCCCAATAGTTATACCCAATAGAATAACTGAAAATAGTAACAAAACATCATATCAGGAACCTTTTATCCTTCCTTTACTTTTTAATAATGAGCCAAGAGATTTAAAAATGAAGTTGAGCATTCAACATGCAGTAAACCATTAAAAATAATTTGACACAGCAACAAGTGATTCTCGAGATGCTGGCAAGAATCTGTTTCATTTCTCAGCAACTTTCAAAATCTTCTTTTTTCCTATTTTAATGCAGAACATAATTTCAAATCATCTTTCAAGTCTTCATTTTCCATCTCCTGAATTTGACAAACATGTTTGCAGAGAAATCTGATGAAATATGTTGCTCTTTCCCCCTTGCTTGCTGTTTAAGTCATTTTATTAACATTTAAAAGAAAACTGTACAATGATATACCAATATACATTCCTCTTTTTCAGTAAGATGTCAATGCTGCTAACAGTGGATGTTCTTGCTTTGACAACAGATAGAAATGTAGCCATTTTTTCTCTATCGCTTTTAGAGTTCATTGATGCTGGGAGGGGGGATGTGGATGAGAGTCATAACAATAATAACTCAGCCGTGGGAACCCAAGGTTATTAGGTACAGAGTTGATAAAGATTTGGCAGGCTGGAGAGCTGGGGAGAAAGCCCATGCTTCAAGTTAATTGGGGAATATGACTGTTAATTGGAGGAGGGAATTGTGCTTTGCTACTTTGTGCCAGGGGAGAGGAATTCAGTTTTTGCCTACAACTATGTAGTACTTTATTTGTCGAATAAAAGATTCTTTAAGGAAAACAATATCTTGAAGTTCTTTTGAAGAGATTCATTTGTCGGAACCATGACATAAGCAAGTTAATATAAGTAATATGTTCCTTTTTGACAATGATTGACAATGAAAAATAAAATTAAATCATGGTGAGGAAAACTATAACTTCTGGCTATCTCTGCTAGATATTTCTCCAGTCGAGTTTTGAACAGAAATTGAAGCCACTTGCAATACATTTTGTCTTTCCAGGTGAAAATAGAAAAGAAGGAAGGAAGAAGCTGTGACTGACATTAAGAGTTTATAACCAGCCCAATTTTCACTTGAAGTGACACATTACTCCTACAGACCATAAAGAACTTTGTCTCCCACCATCCCCCTCTTTTTTAATTTAGAAGCAATATGTTTTAGATTTATGGGTCATAATGTTTGAAGAAAAAATATTGTTACAAAAATGAAATACAGTTTCTAGTGCTTTGTTAAGTCTAAATTCTTGCCTGTCATGCATGGATGTTAATCAAAGGAAAATATTTCTTGGGACTCTTAGAAAAACCTACCTCTCATTATTACTGACTCCATTTCCCACCAGGTGGCTGCTAAGTGTATTGGGAACAAACCTTTCCAGTCAAGCATAATTTCTATGTGTTGTTGTCATCATAAAACATTGGAGAAAGCTATTCCCTTATTCTCTTTCAGATATATGCTTGTATTATTTTGTTTTTGTTTTGGCTCTGAGGCACTTCAAATTGGTATTCCATCTTGCAAAGAATGAGTAAAGCTAGATGGATGGATAGAGAGATAGAAAGATGAAATATAGGTGAGATAGAAAGATGAGATATAGATGGGATAGACAGATAGATATATAAATAGACTGATAGATAGATAGATGATAGATTGACAGACAGAAGATTATATAAATAGGCAGACACATGAAACAGAAAGTGACAGAGAGAGAGAGAGAGAGAGAGAGAGAGAAAGAGAAATGGGAGATGGGAGATGAGAGATGGGAGATGAGAGATGGTAGATAGATAGGTTGGTAGATAGTATATAAACACCAATGATTTTTCTAGTCTTTACAAGGGACTTGTATATAGTATATCTCTGAGTTTAATATAACAATAATTTCTATTTATAGTTAGTATTTCAATCCCATAGCATTAAGAATATTGATCATGAGAAGTCAGCTGTATGCTGGGAGACAGCTCTAATCCCAAATCATGTATAATCTTGTTTTTGATCAAAGTACTGTACTGGCCAGTTGGATCCCTTAAAACTCTAGAATCCAGCGAAATGTGAAACAATTATTCAGCCCTTCCTACTTAGTCTCCCAAGAAAAAGATTTACAATTACAGAACTGTTGGAAAATCTAGGATGTCTAGTCTTTTTCAGCTTCTGGTAAGTACTGAAATTACAATGAATATTAATGAATCTTAATAAAAACAAAACAAAACAATTCCCCTTCTAAAAAAATAGAGAAATGGGGAGAGAGATTTCAGCCTTACATATTTCTACCCAGACCAATGTAAATGAATAGGACAAATACTGGAATGATACTTTGGGTTACCTCAAAATTAACCTTTGGATTAACCACAGCTGATTGAAATACATGCATTTACTCTTCTCCTTTAACTGTAGTTGGTCATCAACTCTTTTATCAATGGAGGAAATAACTTTGCTATTCTTCAGACTAAACTGGGAGTGACACCTCTTTCTCAAAGAGTTAACTGGACAACTTGGAAGAGAAGAATCAGCTCTGTGGAGAAAATTGGATTCTCCTAGGCTCTAAGGACAAGTTTACAGCAGAAGTTTGAGGCCAGAAGAGATTCTATTTAGAAAAGTACATTTATTTAGCTGTTATACTGAAAGCATGAGGTGAAAAAAGAACCCATACAAGTCTTTGCTCTTACAGACAGAACTATATTAACTACCAACAGTTTGACCAAAGGCATTGAAAATATACATGGGAAAAAGAAAAGGCCTGACAGCGTTGTTTATTACCCCATGAAAAAACAGACACAAAATCAAATATCAGATGAGGAACATATTTCTCTTCAGCAGAAGGTGAATAAAATGCACTGAGCTATAAAATGGGAGTTACCTGGTTTATTGTTTCCTCACTGGCTTTTTCTTTTTTCCAACAAAATCTATACTATTCTATATATATTTTTTTACCTGTATTAATCTATAATGCAGATTCTGTATTATTCTATGACACGATGTTTCTCAACCTTGGCAACTTGAAGACTTCAACTCCCTGTATTCCCCTTGCTGGCTGGGTTCAGAAACACTGCAATATAATAGCAGTTATCTAGAATTTGTGTCTTAATATCTTAAAGCATGATCTAGAAATTAGGGAAGCCTCTTTTACTATGATACCTTTATATATGTTTTTCAGTGAAAAGTTGCAAAATATTCCTTTTGAGAAATTTAAAACTTTAGCTCTTAGAACTTCAGCTCATGTGGCAAGATGTGATGAAGTGATGGGCTCACACATTACAAAATGGTTAAAAGGGTTATGTTTTTCTTTCTTTCTCTTCATGCTGGCATCAGGCAAACTGTAATATAGACACTTAAAAACTCTCTTCTTAATTAAGACTTGCCTGCTTTTTGATGAAAATAAATAAAAGAGCAGGTGACTTAGGCAAAGGAGGAGATAGTTGGAAATTACCAGTAGACTGTCTGTGTTGTGCTAATTGCAGATGCTGTATAAATCCAGGCACAGCTGGAGAAGGAATCTTCTCCAAAGAATCAAAGGAGAATCACAGCTAGAGGAGGAATCTGCAGCTGAAGACCCAGCGGGATTTGCTGAGCCATCAGGCCAGTGGAAACAGCCTGCAGCATTTTGAAAGGACAGACCAGACATCACTGAGGACAGTTTGAGGAAGGGGTTGGAACTCCAAGAAGCTCAGAAAAGAGTTGTTTTTCTTCTATCCATTCTGTTCTCTATGCTTAAAGAAGAGGTGTCAAACTGCCCACCTGCAGGCTGGATGCATCACACAGAAGCTGTGCCCACCCCAGCTCTGGCAAGGAGAAAAAAGTCATGATACATCATGACACGTCATGGCAATTTTGACACTCCTGGCTTAAAGAGTCATGGTGGTGCAGTGGTTAGAATGCACTTGTTGTTAATTGCGAACTCATGTCCGACCCATCGCAACCCCGTGGACAACGTTCCTCCAGGTCTTCCTGTCCTCTACCATCTTCTGGATTCAATTTAAGTTCACACCTACTGCCTCAGTGACTCCATCCAGCCATCTCATTCTCTGTCGTCCCCTTCTTCTATTGCCCTCAATCTTTCCCAGCATTAGGCCCTTTTCCAGTGAGTCCTTCCTTCTTATTAGGTGGCCAAAGTATTTGAGTTTCAACTTCAGGATCTGGCCTTCTAAAGAGCAGTCAGGGTTGATCTCTTCTAGGACTGACCAGTTTGAACGCCTTTCAGTCCAAGGGACTCGCAGGAGTCTTCTCCAGCATCATAGTTCAAAGGCCTCAATTCTTTTACGCTCAGCCTTTCTTATGGTCCAACTTTCATAGCCATACATTGCAACTGGGAAAACCATGGCCTGGACTATACGCACTTTTGTTGGCAGGGTGATGTCTCTGCTTTTTTAGTATGCTGTCTAGATTTGCTCTAGCTTTCCTCCCCAGGAGCAAGCGTCTTTTAATTTCTTGGCTGCAGTCCCCATCTGAGGTGAGCCCAGAAAAATAAAATCTGTCACTACCTCCATTTCTTCCCCATCTATTTGCCAGGAATTGAGAGGGCCGGATGCCATGATTTTGGTTTTCTTAATGTTGAGTTTCAAGCCAACTTTTGCACTCTACTCCTTTACCCGCATCAAGAGGCTCTTTAGTTCCTCTTCTCTTTCTGCCATTAGAGTGGTATCATCTGCATATCTTAGGTTGTTGATATTTCTCCTGGCAATCTTAATTCCAACTTTTGATTCATCTAGCCCTGTCTTACTCATGATGTGCTCTGCATATAAGTTAAATAGGCAGAGCGACAGTATACAGCCTTGCCGGACTCCTTTTCCAATTTTGAACCAATCAGTGGTTCCGTGTCCAGTTCTCACTGTTGGTTCTTGACCCACATATAAGTTTCTCAAGAGACAAATGAGATGGTCTGGTACTCCCATCTCTTTAAGAACTTGCCACAATTTGTTGTGATCCACACAATCAAAGGCTTTTGCATAGTCAATGAAGCAGAAGTAGATGTTTTTCTGGAACTCCCTAGCTTTCTCCATGATCCAGCGTATGTTGGCAATTTGATCTCTAGTTCCTCTGCCTCTTCGAAATCCTTCCTGTACTTCTGGTAGTTCTCGATCCACATACTGCTGGAGTCTAGCTTGTAGGATTTTAAGCATAACTTTACTAGCATGTGAAATGAGTGCAATGGTGCGATAGTTTGAACATTCTTTGGCATTGCCTTTCTTTGGAATTGGAATATAAACTGACCTTTTCCAATCCTGAGGCCACTGTTGAGTTTTCCAAATTTGCTGGCAAATTGAGTGTAGCACTTTTACTGCATCGTCTTTTAAGATTTTGAATAGCTCAGCTGGAATACTGTCACCTCCACTAGCTTTGTTGTTGCTCAGATTTTCTAAGGCCCATTTCACTTCACATTCTAGGATGCCTGGTTCGAGGTCAATGACCATCTCATTGTGGTTATCTGGGATGTTAAGCTCATTCTTGTATAGTTCTTCTGTGTAGTTTTGCCATCTCTTCTTAATCTCTTCTGCCTCTGTTAGGTCTCTGCCATTTTGGTCCTTTATCATGCCCATCTTTGCATGAAACGTTCCCTTCATATCTCCAATTTTCTTGAAGAGATCTCTGGTCCTCCCTATTCTGTTGTTTTCTTCTATTTCTTTGCACTGTTCATTTAAGAAGGCATTCTTATCTCTTCTAGCTACTCTCTGGAATTCTGCATTCAATTGGGTATATCTTTCTCTTTCTCCCTTGCCTTTCACTTCCCTTCTTTCCTCAGCTATTTGCAAAGCTTCCTCAGACAGCCATTTTGCTTTCTTGCATTTCTTTTTCTTTGGGATGGTTTTAGTTGCTACCTCTTGTACAATGTTGCGAACTTCCATCCATAGTTCTTCAGGCACTCTGTCTATCAGATCTAATTCCTTAAATCTATTTGTCACCTCTACTGTATATTCATCAGGAATATGATTTAGTTCATACCTGAGTGGCCTAGTGCTTTTCCCTACTTTTTTCAATTTAAGCCTAAATTTTGCAACGAGAAGCTCATGATCTGAGCCACAGTCAGCTCCTGGTCTTGTTTTTACTGACTGTATAGAGCTTCTCCATCTTTGGCTGCAGAGTACATAGTCAATCTGATTTCTATGTTGACCGTCTGGTGATGTCCATGTGTAGAGCCGTCTCTTGGGTTGTTGGAAAAGAGTGTTTGTTATGACCATCGTATTCTCTTGACAAAATTCTATTAGCCTGTGCCCTGCTTCATTTTGTTCTCCAAGGCCAAACTTGCCTGTTATTCCGATTATCTTTTGGCTTCCTACCTTAGCATTCCAATCCCCCATGATGATAAGGACATCATTTTTTGGTGTTAATTCTATAAGGTGCTGTAGGGCTTCATAGAACCGGTCAATTTCATCCTCTTCAGCACCAGTGGTTGGGGCATAGATTTGGACTACTGTGATATTGAATGGTTTGCCTTGGATTCGAATTGAGATCATTCTGTTATTTTGGGGATTGTATCCCAGTATTGCTTTTCCTATTCTTTTATTGACTATGAAGGCTACTCCATTTCTTCTGAGGGATTCTTGCCCACAGTAGTATACCTGATGGTCATCTGAGTTAAATTCACCCATTCCTGTCCATTTTAGTTCGCTGATTCCTAAGATGTCGATGTTCAATCTTGTCATCTCTTTTTTGACTACGTCTAGCTTGCCTTGATTCATGGATCTTACATTCCAGGTTCCTATGGAGAAAAAATCTTTACAGCATCAGACTTTCCTTTAGAATGCACTATTGCAGGCTAACTCACTGTTCACTCCAGGAGTTTGATTCTGACCAGTTCAAGGTTGACTCAGCTTTCTTTCTTTCTGATGTCAGTAAAATGAGGACCCAGGTTGTTGGGGGCCATATGCTAACTTTATAAACTGTTTAGAGACGGCTGTAAATCCCAGTGAGTGTAAGTCTAAATGCTAGTGCTATTAAAAGCAAGCTTGAGGAGTGTAAGTGCTGAAGCTGTCTAACAGAATTGTCAAGTGCCAGGGAAATCAGGAGATTCAGGCAGTTCAAATGAGTATGAAGATTGTAAGCCTGAGCTCTCTACAAAATCTGAACTACTTATGGTCAAGAGAAATGAGTGGGAATTAAGAGGCATTCAAAGCAGGCTGGACTTATATCTCTTGCAGGCATGCAGGGACTTGTAATGCATTTGACTCCTCCCTTGGACTCAGCATGATCATCTCCTATACAAATGAACATATCACACTTGTGATAAGGACACTTGTGTGAATTAAAGTATTTTTATGACCATTCAGCTGCAGGAGTGCCTGATAGAGCCATGGGGGAGAGGTCATGGAGTCTCACAACTCAGATAAAATGGTGCAGGATTTTGATCACATGGTCAGAAGTACCATCTTGGACATTTTGACCTTCTCTCCCCCACAGATGCTCCAAGGGTCTGAATGGGACTTCCTACTTTGGAATGGCTACCAAAAATAGTCATAAGAATTGTCGTCTCATAAGATGAGTATAGTGTTAAAAACAGTGTCACTCCAGATATTTGAAATTCCCTACCCATTTAAAAAGAAAGAGCTTTTATTTCATACCTCCAAGCTGAAAGGATGCAAAATTCCTCAGAATGATGTAAATACAGTACCACTTATATCGTATGATACATCATAACTGTGCATTTCACAAAGTATGGAATATATGCTAGAATATTTCGAGGAAATTCCTTTTAAAAATAAGAATTCACGTAAAGAATAGCTGAACATAGTAAAACTAGCAAAAAAATAAAATGCTTATGCTTTCAAACAAAATGAAAAAAGTAGGTTTAATTTAGATAATTATTTTCTTAATTGCTTGAAGTTTCAAGAGTCTCAGAGTATGCGCAAAGAAGTAAAGATTCCCTAAAAAAATATTAGTTTCCTGCAGAATTAGGGACTGCAGAGAGTGATAATATGGGTTGCATTCAACAAATAGACAGGTCTACCTCCCTCTTTTTCATATATATTGTAGGTTGTCCATATACATTTTTCTTTGTTCCTGATGCTGTGATGAGTAGGAAGCTTTTTCCTGAGAAACAGCTGCCTTAAGTTTTTCCAGTTACAGTGAAGCAACTCACAACTACCTTCCTAAATGAGATGAAAAGAACTTGAGATGTTGCAAATATGGTAGTTAGGTCCAGCTCATTATTCATAAACACAAATAATTTTTCCTTTGTTGTTATTGTTGCAATTAAAAGGAAGCTGCTTCTTCACAAACAAGATGCTTCAAGGTGTTCCAAGCGCATTGAAGCAATTAACTAGTTTCCTCATAAATGAGATGGAAAAAACTTGAGATATTGAAAACTCAAATGAAGGATAAAACAAAACTGACAGACTCTTCACCCTTAACTACAAACAAGATGCTGTTTTCCAACCTTTCCTATGAAAAATGTACATGGAGAAATATGAAGGGGCAGCTACCAATGAAGTCAACCCAGCTCTTTATTTTCTTAAAGACAGAAACTTCAGCAGGGAATATGGATGGTATGACTTAAAAATTAGCCATAAAGTCTTTGTACTTCCATTAAGTGAGGAAGGAAGGAAGGAAGGAAGGAAGGAAGGAAGGAAGGAAGGAAGGAAGGAAGGAAGGAAGGAAGGAAGGAAGGAAGGAATTCTCAGATAAGAAGTTTATTGTAAAAACATTCAATAAAAAATGAAATGGAAATAAAATCAGGGTCATTCTTCAAAACATAGGTGTCAACTTTGAAAATGAGCGTGGTTGCAGCCATTTTCTCTACTCATTTTCAATTGACACATAGCACAGAGGGAGGGGGTTCACCAGGTGCTTCACTAGACTAAACAGATTTTTTCCCGTGGGAACCAAAGTCATCAGCTGCTCCCGGGACTGCAGACTGGACGTTTCATGAAAAGCCCGCCAAGAAGATGTATTGGGGAATGTAGTAGCTTGCATAGCTTTAGAGGTGGGATTTCTTAACTTTGTATTGGGAATTGTTACGTGTCTATTTATTGTACTTTGTATCAATAAACATGTTCTTTGAGGAACTTGCAAGCCTCAGAGTTCTGCTTTATTTGTCTCTGTCTGTCAGAACCATGACAATAGGATTCTTAGCAAGGATTTAGGTTCCCATAGTAAAAGGTCCTTGGTGCTGCTGTTTTCTTGCCAATGTTTCATTACCCAAACTAGGTAACATCATCAGTGCTAGAAAGTAGTGGGGTTTATATTCTAATGGCTTGCCTTGTCAGTGTTGGTGGGAGTGATCTTGGAGGTTTTTTAGTTCAACTGCTTACTGTTAGTCTGTTTTATAGTTCCTTGATTGGGGTATATTCCTTTATTGCTTACTTCTTGATTGTTGGTCTGATCTTGGAGTTAATCTATGCTTATCTGGGTACTGATTGTTGGTGGGGAGATGTTTTGGTCTTTTTGTTCCTTTTTGGCTGGTTGATTATCTCTTTTGCGTAGTATGTAGATTTTGTTTATGTTTATGAGTCTATTGATGGCTAATTTGTCAGAATGCCAGGCTTCTAGATATTCCCTAAAGTTTTTGGAGTTGGCTTGGTCTAGTATGGTTACAGTTTCCCAGTTCCATCAGAATCCCACTATGCCTGGTGCTCCATGCCATTCAACACAGCACTTTTTCCATTCTTGTCCTACTTCAAACCTGCTGCAAACAGATCTTTGTAAGTTTTTCTCTCCCTCTCCATTTCTCTCCCTCTCCATTTCTCTCCCTCTCCCACACACCTAAAAAAAGTCATGTCCAAGTAAAATAACACCTGTTAATTTGCAATTATTGAATCAAAGAAGAATGAATACCATTATATGAATAAAATGGAAGACTGCAGAACAATTACAATAAAGAAGATAAAAGAAGAGAGACAATCATTTACTGAGGGACTAATCTGAACTAATGGAGCCAAAGAAAATGGGAAACAAAGATGGCCAGGAATGATACCAGCAAAGTAGTCCTTCAGATTTGGGGCGTGACATGTCCCAGTTACTGAGACCAAAATATGCTTCCATCTCCAAGATAGAGGCCTTTGAAAGAAGCCAGCTGTCTTAGAAAAGCAAACCAGGAATTGTCTGAAGGATGGACTTTGGAATTCCAAGGATAGATACATCAGCTGAGAGGCCAGCAGCCTCAATCTAAGGAGAACAATTGCACTATGGTTTGATTTTGAGATCTAGTGAAGCAGTGAAATCATGGTTTTGGGATATTAGCATCTTGGGATGGTTCTACTATTATTTCTTCTTTTGAGCAAGCTGGCCTACGTGTAAACAAAACCCTGGCTGCAATAACTCATTATTTTTCTATTCTTTTTAAAGTGTTTGTGTGATTGAGTTCCAGTTTTTAAACAAAAGCTCAGCCAGGGGGAGGGAATATACTGATATCCATATTAGCTTCATCTGTTTAACCCAAAATAGATTGTAAAGAAAATAAAGAAAAGTATTTGCATACTATGTAGTCTTCCACTTTTTTCTAAAGAAGAAATCACATTGGGGGTGATAAAAAACATTTATTTTATTTAAATCTTATATCTGAACAAATGCCCAGTTTCCCCAAAACATCTTCGTAATTGTGCAGTTGCCTCTAAATTCTCCTTCTATACTACATTATCATACAAAAAATTGATACCCCAAACTTTCAGTTGCTTATTAAATTCATGCTAAATGTATTTGTACATTAACTTTCTCTGCAGCGAGATTTCTACTGGACAGGTAGAGAGGGTAGGGAGAGAGATGGGGAGGGAGATTACACACAGCAGAAAATAACAATGTGAAAATAAAATTATTTTAAGTTTAATGGCAGGAAACAGAAAACATCTTTTGTTTTCAGAGGTAAATGAAAATGTATGGGTGTCTTTCCCAGGGCTATTTAGCTTGCAAATGAACTCTGTCATTTGTTTATGCATGCAGATTTGATATGCTTCTCAGCAACTGCAGGGGAAGATGTTAACACTGATCAAAACCATTGCCTGGGAAACCAACTGCTGTGATAGAGTTTTCTATCTGCAAGCACTATTCTACAGATAAGATTTTACACGCACACGTGCGCACAGACACACACACAGAATGCATGGATACATGTATGTATATGTGTATGTGTATGTGTGTGTGTGTATACATACATATGCATACATGTATATATGCATATATGTATATTTTAGGTTTGTAGAATTCATTTTTATTAGTTTGCTTCTTCAGGTATCAGAACCATTTGGGTGCCTATTTGCTGTTCCTTCTCTACACATTATATTTAGCAGGAGAAAAAAATTGTAAGTGTGGTTTTAAGGGAAGTGGGTGTTAATAAACCTAGAAGAAAAGAACTTATCCAGCATGTAGAATTTTTTCTTTTTTTCTTTTTAAGCTGTACATCTCTGCAGAAGTTTTATAAAATTCTATTACAAGGCTATCAAATTTAATCAGCCAGGTGATTTTCAGCCAGAAAGACATCTTAAACTTGTCATAGTAATATGAAATAGGCTCGGGTTGTTTCCATATCAGAAATCTTATTTTGATCACATAAATAAGTAAAGTCAAAGACAGCCTCAAGCCAGCTTTTCTTTTTTCCATTTTACATCCTTTTTACTTCAATATTCTCTCTCTCTCTCTCTCTCTCTCTCTCTCTCTCTCTCTCTCTCTCTCTCTCTCTCCCCTTTTTTTCTATTATATCTTTTGCCAGTACAGCTACATTATACATCCACATTAGAAGACTCACATATTTTTGTACAAGATTGGGAACAGTTCTTTTACACTATGATTTAGGACCAGGCATAGAAAACAGATATATGTCTCTCACTAGTAATTCCTTAATGATAGGGAAATAATATGTTATATTGTATTGAGGTTAGGCTTACATTATATTATGTTACATTATATTATTTGTAATGTATTATTTGAAGGACCATCTTTTCCCAGCTACATCTATCCAACCCACCAGAGACCAAGAATATTATAGGTCTCCTCCCCAATTAAGAAGGTCCATCTAGTGGGACCAAGAAAAGGGGTTTTTTCCATGTGGATCCCTTTTTGTGGAACAAAACAGGCTTGTGCAGTGGCAACTTGCAGATACAATAAGGGTGAAAAGATACTAGCACTTCAACATCCTAACTGTGATAAGGTTGGCCTTAACTTTCCCTGACAATTATTCCCTACTATACAAGCATCTCAGACTGAGGGCACTTACCAGAAAGCCAAATTTCCCAGGTCTGAAGCAGTACTTATAAATAAGTACTGATGTGAACTCTGTTCATACTATGAAATAAAAATGTAGAAGACCTTTCAGAGCTGTGATACTATTTTGCAAAAATAGAAAAAACAAAACAAAAATGTATTGTAGCCCCTTTACATAAAACAAAATTATTGTATAAGCTTCAGTAGAGCACAGCTTCTATCATTCTATCAATAATATTGCAGGCTGGAAGAAGATGGCCAATGGTTTTGCCTTCTGTTGCACATTTTATTGGTACTCTGATTTCCCTAGCTTCCCGCATTTCTTAGATCAGACCCAGAGTTCACTTATGCTATCTTCCATTGTGGTTTAAAGCCAAAGAGAAGTCAAGATGGTGAAGACAGCTTTATGATAGAAACCCCATTCCTTTTTACCTGCATATGATATGGGCTTCCACTGGGCTGTTGGATGTCAATAGCATAAGCTTAGATTACTGAGAGGACACAGATCCCAACCAACTCTTCCATGTTGCTTCCATATAGCAATAGCACTTATATACCACTTCATAGTGCTTTACAGCACTTTCTAAGTGGTTTACATAATCAGCATATTGCCCCCCAACAATTGGATCCTCATTTTACTGACCTTGGAAGGATGAAAGGCTGAGTCACCCTTGAGCCAGTGTGGATCGAACTCCTGGCAGTTGGCAGAGTTAGCCTGCAATTCTAACCACTGTGCCACCACAGCTCTCTCTCTCTATATATATCTTTATGCAGGGAGCTGAGCCAAGTTTAACTGTCCAGAAATTCTAACTACTTTAGTTACAGTAGGCATAGACTGTGCTCTACCAAGTTAGGACTTTGAACCACATTGCTGGAACTAGATGTTAGCCATGAAAGAATGCCATAATCATTACAGCAGATTCCTGGAGAACAATGCTGATGAACTGACATATATAAATAGTTTTCTCACCATCTCCCCCTTTGCCATTGTTGAGGTGGAATTGTCCTGTTAATTTGCATTTTAAAAAAATCACATTTGGATTTTTCTTTGTACATTTCTTTGAGTGTATATTATAAGCAAACAACTTTTTAAAATGAGCAAGCAATTGTCTTGATGATATTTATAAGACATTTTTTCTTATGTATGTGTGACTGCACACTTTTCTTGATGTTCAGATGTGTAATCTTTTTTTTTTTTAATTGAAGAACTACATCACAAAATTAGGACATCTGAATTTTGAAGAACAGCTTGATAATGTGTGAATTCATGTACTGGTTCCAAAATGGTAAACTAGAACTGAAAATTCAAGAACTCATATTTTTTATCTTAATATTGCATGTTTAGGATATTTGAAACTATATAAACCATAATCTCTGTAATAGTTCCTTACATAAAACTGAAGAGGAATAATTCTTTCTTTCTTTCTTTCTTTCTTTCTTTCTTTCTTTCTTTCTTTCTTTCTTCCTTCCTTCCTTTCTTCCTTCCTTCCTTCCTTCCTTCCTTCCTTCCTTCCTTCCTTCCTTTTTTCCTTCCTTCCTTCCTTCCTTCCTTCCTTCCTTCCTTCCTTCCTTCCTTCCTTCCTTTCTTTTTTGTATAGATTTTATTAGTTTTTATAGGGTTAGGAATAAGATGGGCTCGGGGTTGGGGTTGGGATTTGAGTTAGGGTTAGAATTAGGGTTGGGGTTGGGGTTTTTCCAAATAACATTTTCAATATTTAGCAAAACAGCATAATGTCTGGGTTCATGTGTTTAACAAACAATAATAGATAATAGTTAACTATCATAAACAATATGTTAATTAATTGCTCAATAGCCTTCTTCTTGCTATTATATATTCAATATTACATGAAAAATATTAACTACAAGCATTTGCAGATGATTTGGTTTTTATATTGGAAGATCCATTGGAAACAAGCACTAAACTTCTGGAGAAAATAAAATTTAGAGAAGTGGCAGGGTAGACAATAAACAGAGAAAAGACTAAAGTGCTAACAAAGAATCTAACAGAAAAACAAAAAATCAACTAACAAAAAAAAAAAAATCTGCAAATAGTTGAAAAAGTTAAATATTTGGGAATTTATCTAACAGCAAAATGTGTAACAATAAAAGAAGATAACTATGTAAGCCTGCTAAAACAAATAAAATTGGATTTGGAAAAGTGGAAACTTCCAACTTTCAATGTTGGGGAGAATAGTAGCAGTGAAAATGAGTATCTTACCAAAAATACTCTTTTTATTTCAAATGATTCCTGTAAGGCTGGGGAAAGCCTTTTTTGATGAACTGAATACAACAATATGGAAATTTATCTGGCAAGGATAAATTAGAGTGAAAATGCTATAAGAAGTGAAAGAAAGTGGAGCATTTGGACTGCCGGACTGGAGGTTATACTACCAAGCAACTATTTTAACATGCCTTAAAGAATGGATAATGCTTAGAGACAAAAGACTATTGTACCTAAAGGGGCATGACCTACAAATTGCTTGGCATGCCTTTCTGTGGTATGGGAAGAATAAAATACATAAATACTTTCAAAATCATTTTATAAGGAATGCACTTCTTTCAGAATGGGGGGGGGAGAGAAAAATTATATTGTTACCTGAATGGCTTTCAACAATGGAAGCTTTTGCTTACCCAAATTTAATTAACTATGATAAAGTTGTGACTTATAAAAATATTTTGGACAATGAAGGAAAATTGAAAGACAGACAAGATTTACAAGAACAAGGTATCTAGCATGGTGGCCATATCTGTAAATTCAAACGAGAGATGAAAAAGATGTTTAAACAATGGATTTTTATAAAGAACAGACAGAATTTGATTAGATATTGCTAAAAACAGATGAAAAGTTGATTAAGAAACTGTATAGATTTCTGTTAAACTTAAATATGGAGGAAGAACAAGTAAAAGAAACAATGATAACATGGGCAAAGAACTTTGGATATAATATAGAATTAAAAGACCGGCAAAAGGTATGGGAAAGAAATATTAAATTAACTAAAGCAGTGGCATATAAAGAACACTTATATAAAATGTTTTACAGATGGCATATGACACCAGTGAGATTAGCAAAAAAAAAAAAAATACTTCAAACAACTGCTGGAAATACAAACAAATACCAGGTACTTATTATCATATCTGATGGACGTGCCCTAAAGCAAAAAGAATTTGGGTTAAAATACATTTATGGCTGGAGAAAATGACTAAAAAACAAATAGACTTTAAGCCAGAATTATTTTTGTTAGGAAAAATAGGAGCTAATTATGAGAAAGATTGCAGATATTTAATACTACATATACTAACGGCAGCAAGAATTGTATTTTCCAACATTGGAAAAATGAAAATTTACCAGCTGAAGAAGTACTAATTAAGAAAATTCTAGAGTGTGTAGAAATGGATAGATTGACTTTAAAGATAAAAGAGAAAGAAGACTCAGTGTATTTTAAAACATGGGATAATTTCTATCAATGGCTAGAAAAATGAGTTAGAAAAAAATATATATCCAGCTTCTTTCTGAAGATCTCTATTGAAGAACAACTCATCACATCATAAGGTGGCCTCTTTCACTGGGTGACAGCTTGATCAATCAGGAAGTTGCATCTGAACCTGCTTCCTTGAAATTTAAATTCTGACCTGCCCTCTGGAATAATAGGAACAAGTCCAGACTTTCTCTCATGTGATAGTCCTTCATATTTTAAAGAATGCTGTCATATCCCCCTCAGTCATTAAATGTATCTGTGTCCTTTAACTGTTTCTACGGGGCTTGATTTCCAGACCTTTCACCGTCTTACTAGGCCTTATATGAACTTGCTGTAATTTGTCACTGTTCTTCTTAAACTGTAGAGTTTGTAACTTTAAATGGGTCTGCAGGCTCAAAGCCTATTTCTTTATAATAAAAATAATTCTACTGATAAGAAGAGATGGGTCATTTTGTTTTGAAGGAGGCTTCACTTGTAGCTTCAGCAATGTGAAGAACTGCTTTAGAATTACACAATCCTAATAAAGAGTGTAAAAGCAAGCAGGATGTAACTCACTTTTTAACAATTAAGCAACTGAAAATAATTATTGGCTACATTAACTGTGAACAAGCAATATGAGATATTGATGTCAGCTGATGAATTTCTTCTGTTCGCTTAATGCTGTGACATATTAAGAATGACTTCATGTTTGTTATCAAACAGCCCCCAAACTTTTGGGCACCAGGGACCAGTTCTCTGGAGAGAGGTTTTTCCTGGAGGGGGAGGTTTTGTGTGCTGCCTGCATCCTGTGGATGGGGCTTCGCTTGTTTACACATCCCAATTTCTGGTATGCCGTGGCTCAGTGCTGGTCCATGAATTGACAGTTGAGCATCCCTGCTATATATTAACTAAAATTGCATTTCATGCATTTTTTGCTTGACAGCATATTTGCTGTCAAGCAAAATCAATCTTCTAATAGCAAGTGTCACACAAAGTGCACTAATGAAATAGGTAGTAAGACAATAGGGGAACTCAGGCACCACACAGGTTACGTAGAAAGAAAACACAGGGTCAGTCATAAGGACTCAAATATCTATACACCAATGCACAGAGTATGAGCAGCAAACTAGAAATTCAGGTTAATGAGGACAGATATGATATTGTTGCCATTACGAAAACATGGTGGGATGAAACCCACACATGGAACACACAGCTAGAGGGATTTAAATTATTTAAAAGAGACAGACCAAATAAAAGAGGAGGTAGAGTTGCTCTATATGTAAGAAATAACTACATCTCTACAGAAATAGAAACTGCCTTGAATGCATTTGGGTCAATATAAAAGGGGGAAAAAATGACATTGCCATAGGTGTATACTACAGAAAACCCAACCAAACAAAGGAAATAGATGAACTTTTTGCTAGTCAGCTAACTAAGGTAGGTAGGAAGCACATCACAATAGTAATGGGGGACTTTAACTACCCTGATATCAACTGGGAGACAAACTCTACACCAAGTGGAAGATCAAATAGATTCCTTGCAAACCTAGCAGACATTTTTGTCTCCCAAAAAGTAGAGAAGGGAACTAGGGGATTAGCCATGTTGGATCTAATTCTCACTAACAGAGATGAAATGATAGAAGGTGTTGAAGCCACAGGAACCTTGGGAGGAAGTGATCATGCAATGTTGGAATTCAACATTATGGAAGCAGAAGCAATAGAACACAGTCAAACTAGAGTCTTGGACTTTAAGAGAGCTAATTTCAATAGCTTGGGAAGGATTCCATGTATGAGAATCCTCAAGGGGAAAACAACTCAAGAAGCTTTGGAAATTTTGAAAAGTGAGATAATAAAAGCCCAGTCCAGCACAATACCAACAAAGAGGAAAAATAACATCTCTCAAAAGAAACCAGCATGGCTGCATAAAGAAATCTCTGATAAATTGAAAGATAAAAAGGACAAGTATAGAAAGTGGAAAGAAGAGCACATAACTAAGTCAGAATATCAGCAAATAGCCTGAGCCTGCAAAGATGAAGTGAGGAAAGCTAAGGCTCAAAATGAACTAAGGCTTGCGACCAAAGTCAAAAATAACAAAAAAAGCTTCTTTCAACATGTAAAAAACAAGAAAAAAGTGAAGAAAATGATTGGTTCATTAGTGGGTGAAAGTGGCAAGAAGGTGAAAAGCAACAGGGAGAAAGCAGAACTATTTAACTCATTTTTTGCATCTGTCTTTACATAAAGGGAAAAAACAGACCAACCTACCAAAAATAGTGCCATAAAAAACAGAATAGAAATGCAAGTTAAGATAGGCAAGAAAATGGTAAGTGAGCACCTTTCCAGCCTAGAAGAGTTCAAATCACCAGGACCAGATGGATTACACCCCAAGGTCCTTAAGGAACTGGCAGATGCAAGCTCAGAACCACTAAACTATATTTTTCAAAGATCCTGGAGCACTGGGGAACTACCAGAGGACTGGAAAAGAGCTGATGTAGTTCCCATTTCAAAAAAGGGGAAAAAATGGATCCAGGAAATTACAGACCTATCAGCCTGACCTCAATACTTGGGAAGATTCTGGAAAAGATAATCAAACAATGAATCAGCGAACACCTAGAGGCAAACAAAGTCATTACTAAAAGCCAACAAGAGTTTGTCAAAAACAGATCATGCCAGACAAATCTTATCTCATTCTTTGACCAAGTGACAAAATTAGTGGACCAGAGGAATGCTGTGGATATAATTTACTTGGACTTCAGTAAGGCATTTTATAAAGTAGCTCACAACCTACTATTTGATAAGATAGAAAAATGTGGGTTAGACAACATCACCACCAGATGGATCCATAGCTGGCTGACCGGCCGTACTCAGCGTGTGATCCTCAATGGAACCACATCTACATGGAGGAAAGTGTGTAGTAGGGTGCCCCAGGGCTCTGTTCTGGGCCCAGTGCTCTTCAACATCTTCATCAACGATTGGATGAGGAGATAGATGGGAACTCATCAAATTTGCAGATGACACCAAGCTGGCAGGAATAGCCAACCCTCCAGAAGACAGGCTTAGGATACAGGAGGATCTAGACAGATTTGAACACTGAGCACTATCTAACAAAATAAAATTCAATGATGAAAAAAGTAAGGTTCTACATTTAGGCAAGAAAAACCAAATGTACAGGTATAGTATAGGGGGTACCTTGCTCAATAGTAGTAACTGTGAGAGGTACCTCGGAGTCCTAGTGGATAATCACTTAAATATGAGCCAGCAGTGTGCTGCAGCTGCCCAAAAAGCCAACACAGTGCTGGGCTGCATTAACAGAGGGATAGAATCAAGATCATGTGAAGTATTAATACCACTTTACAATGCCTTGGTAAGGCCACACTTGGAATACTGCATCCAGTTTTGGTCACACAATGTAAAAAAGAAGTTGAGACTCTAGAAAGAGTACAGAGAAGAGATGATTAGGAGACTGGAGGCCAAAATATATAAGGAACGGCTGCTGGAATAGGGTATGTCTAGTTTAATGAAGAGAAGGACGAGGGGGGACATGATAGCAGTGTTCCAATATCTCAGGGGCTGCCACAAAGAAGAGGGAGTCAAGCTATTTTCCAAGGCTTCTGAAGGCAGAACAAGAAGCAACGGATGGAAACTAATCAAGGAGAGAAGCAACCTAGAATTAAGGAGAAACTTCCTGACAGTTAGAACAATTAACCAGTGGAACAACTTGCCTCCAGAAGTGGTAAATGCTCCAACACTGAAAGTTTTTAAGAAGAGACTGGACAGCCATTTGTCTGAAATGGTATAGGGTTTCTTGTCTGAGCAGGGGATTGGACTAGATAACCTCCAAGGTCCCTTCCAACATTATTATTATTATTATTATGGCTCATCGCACAGTCAGCCAGATGTTCAGACTGGATTTGGCATTTTGTCTATCTATCGAGTCCTTACCCAGGACCTGGGATAGGCAGATGTGGATGTTTGATGGTATTACAGATATCATCGCAGGATTGAAGCAGTTCCTAGTAAGGCCGCCTTTTGCAATTGACTAATAGCGAATTTGTCACTATTATTATTATTATCGATCATCGCACAGTCAGCCAGATGTTCAGACTGGATTTGGCATTTTGTCTACCTATCGAGTCCTTACCCAGGACCTGGGATAGGCAGATGTGGATGTTTGATGGTATTACAGGTATCGTCGCAGGATGGAAGCAGTTCCTAATAAGGCCGCCTTTTGCAATTGACTAATAGCAAATTTGTCAATGCCAATGGTGTTCAAGTGGTGCTCCAGTTGTTTTGGGATTGCACCCAAGGAGCCTATGACTATTGGTACTACCCTTGCTTGCTTTTGCCACAGTCTTTCTATTTCTATTTGTAGGTCTTTGTATTTTGTTATCTTCTCCAGTTCTTTCTCTTCTATTCTGCTGTCTCCAGGCACTGCCACGTCCACTATCCAGACTTTTTTGTCTTTCTTATCGACAATTGTTAAGTCTGGGGTGTTATGTTGCAGGTGCTTGTCTGTTTGAATTCTGAAGTCCCAGAGCAGTTTAATTTTATCATTTTCTATGACTTTCTCTATTTTATGATCCCACCAGTTTTTGCTTACAGGCAAATGATATTTTTTGCAGATCTTCCAATGCACCATTGTTGCTACTTTGTCATGCCGCTGCTTGTAATCAGTCTGTGCAATCTTCTTGCAACAGCTTACCAAGTGGTCCACTGTTTCTTCAGCTTCTTTGCATAGGCGGCACTTACTGTCTGTTGCTGTCTTCTCAATTTTGACTTTGTATGCATTTGTCCTTAAGGCTTGGTCTTGTGCAGCCAGAATTAGTCCCTCGGTCTCTTTCTTCAATTTTCCTGCTCTTAGCCATTGCCAGGTTTATTATTATCTGCTTTCCCAGCTATTTTTTTCATGTATTGGCCATGTAGTGCTTTGTCTTCCCATGCCTCTATTCTGTTCTTCATTTGGTCTTTCTTGTAGGCCAGTTTGGTCTCTCCAGTAGTTAGTAAGCCTTCCTGATATACTAATTTCAGTGCATCTTCATCATTGTTCTTCAGATATTCTTCCAAAGCCATTTTTTCTTCTTCAACCATCTGATGTACTTGTAGCATTCCACGCCCACCTATTTGCCTTGGTAGATAAAGTCTATCAATGTCACTGCGTGGATGAAGGGCATGATTCATTGTCATTATTTTTCTGGTCTGCCTATCCATTGCTTTTAGTTCTGCTTGAGTCCAGTCCACTATTCCAGCTGTGTACCTAATGACTGGGATTGCCCAGGTGTTGATTGCCTTTATGGTATTTCCTCCATTGAGTTTGGATTTTAAGATCTTCTTCACTCTCTTGATGTATTCACCTCTAATCTTTTTCTTGACTTCAGTGTGCTTGATGTTGTCAGCTTGAAGGATACCCAAGTATTTGTAGTATACCCTCATCCAGACTCTTAATGTTATTTTCGTGGGGCATCTTGATTCCTTCAGTTTTCACTATTTTTCCTTGTTTGATAGTAAGTGTGGCACATTTGTCCAAGCCAAACTCCATTACAATATCTTGGCTATATATACGGACAGTGTTGAGCAGCGATTCTATTTCAGATGATGTTTTTCCATACAGCTTCAGATCATCCATGTAAAGGAGGTGGGATAGTCTAGCAGATGTTTTTGATGTTTGATAGCCATGTCCTGAGTTATTCAGTATTGTTGACAGAGGAAACAGTGCAATAACAAATAGTAATGGTGATAATGAATCTCCTTGAAATATTCCTCTCTTGATATTAACCTCTCCCAGCTTCTCACCATTGATCTGCAACTGTGTCTTCCATTGTGCCATCGATCTTTGCACAAATTTTCTGATGTTTCTACTGACTCCTGTTATTTCTAGGCACTTTATTATCCAATCATGTGGCAGAGAGTCAAATGCCTATTTGTAGTCAATCCATGCCACATTCAGTTGGTCTTCCTTCTCTTGCAGTTTTTCAAGATCATTTTGTCTATTAGGAGTTGATCTTTTGTTCCTCTGCTATTGGGGCGGTTTCCTTTCTGCTCAGGTGGAAAGAGATTGTTTTCAACTAGATGCTGTTGTACTGCATCAGCTACCACACCAGTTAGTAATTTGAAAGTTGTTGGTAAGCAGGTAATTGGCCTGTAGTTACCTGGTGTTGCCCCTCTTGTTGGATTTTTCATTATTAGGTAGGTTTCCCCAGTTGTTAGCCACTTTTCAATTTCTCCTCCTTGTAGTATATTGTTGAATTGCTTGGCAATGAGTGGGTGTATAACAGTTAGATGTTTCAACCAAAACCCATGCAGTTCATCTTCACCTGGTGCTGACCAATTTTTGATTTTCTTTGCTCTTTTTTCTACCATTTTTGTTGTTATTACTAGTTCTTTCATTTCAACTTCTGTTTTATTTGCATCCACCTCTTTTAACCAAGCCGCATCCTTGTTGTATTTCTTTGGGTTATCCCATATCTGCTTCCAGAACTGCACTGTTTCTTCCTTGTCAGGTACTGACTGATTCCTTTGCAGTTTCTCCATTGATGGATTGGTAGAAACGTTTCTGATTGGATTGAAATTGGAGGTTCTGCCTATAGTTTGCAATTCGAGCTTCATATCTACTGATTTTCCTGGCTATAGCTGTTATTTGTTGCTTTATTATTTCCAGTGCTTCCTTGATCTTCCTTGTTTCTAAGTGGTATTTCTTGATTAGGTATTCTTTGGTCTTCTTGTTCTTCAGCTTCTTTTCTTTCATCTGTTCTAGCTTGCTTGCATGTGATCTTAACTTGCTGATCTTATTTTCTAGTCTAACCTTCCATTTTTCTGGTGCACTGTTTGTTTGTTTTTCTTTTTTGTTGATTTTACATCCCAGGTATTCTGTTATAACTGCAGCTGTGCTGTACATTAATTGGTTTGTTTCTTGCAGTGAATTGGTGCTTATACTTGCTATTGCAGTATTTGCATCTTTTAATGTATTATTATTATTATTATTATTATTATTATTATTATTATTATTATTATATCTAACAGTATCAAATGACTAGTCTTGATATGAGATATCTATTTCAAATATAAAATATTGGTATTTAATTAGCTTGATTATTTGATGCAGGAACATCAAATATTTAGCAAAAAGATGTTTGAAATTGTAGAAAAGCATTCATATACTAACTTGTTTCTAGAATTTCTGGGCCTCTTGTTTGGAAGTGGTCCTGCTGAATTAAATCTTAATCCCTAATATAGTGTTTTTTAGCCTTGTCATTTTTAAGATTTGTAGGCTTCAACTCTCAGAATTCCCCAACACATGGGTAGGTAGGAAATTCTGGGAGTTGAAGTCCACATTTCTAAATATCACCAAAATTGAGAAACACTGCCACAATACAAGTAATTCTTAATTTACAAGCATTTTTTTAAAGCAATCATTCAGCACTGAAAAAAGTGATTTATGGCCAGTTCTTCAAGTTATGACCATGGCAACATCTCCATTGTCACATAATCAAAATTCAAACAATTATCAACCGGCATGTATTTACAATGGCTGCAGTATGCAGGGGTCATGTCATCCCTATTTGCAACCTTCCCCTGCAACATCCAACAAACAAAGGAAAAGCTGGATTTGCTTATTGATTGTGTGATTCATTTTACAAGTGCTGTGATTCACTTAACATCCATGGAGGGAAATCATAAAATCAGGCTTGACTCACTTTGCTTAGCAATGGAATTTCTGGTCCCACTTGAGGTTATAAATAGAGAACTACCTATAACTTAAAGTTATGAGACACATTCAGGAACTGGAATAGGTACCGCCCCATCTCTGACATTTGTATATTAGTCTTTGGAGGCATTTTCTTTTTCTGCAAAAGTTTACCACTTTATATTATGCAGTGAATTTTAAAACAATAGATGTAGATAAAGGGAAATGAAGACCTTTGGCCTTTAGTGGTAATTGCATTGCCTTTTAGGACTTCTGTTTAAAGATACAATTAAAGCAGTTTTAGATATAGAATTGGCATTATGTTGCTTTCAGGCATGAGAAAATTCCTGCTATTAATAGCCCTTTATTTTTTTATTGTGTATATGTCAGTTAGCTAAATGATTTATTTCTAATAACTCTTTTTTCTTTTAATTTTGATACTTTTTGCAGAATATTTTTACTATACCATTTATATGTTTTCCCCTAGACTGTATGTGTATGTATGTATGTATGTATTTTTTTTACCTTGAATGTACACCCTGTCAGCCCAAATATGGGAGAAAGAAATCTTCTTTCTTTTTCTTTTTCTGCCTAACATGCAGATAAGCCCAGGTTCGAATCTCAGAAGAGTAAGTCTGGCTGAAGAGAGTTAATGGAACTCAAAATAGCTATACCAGTTCTCTCTTTATTCTTTGTTAGCAACCTAAAAAAGTATGTATGTATGTATGTATGTATGTATGTATGTATGTATGTATGTATGTATGTATGTATATATATATATATATATATATATATATATATATATATATGTATGTATACTGTCTATAGGCAGCATTGCTGAGACATTGTAAAGCTTTTTATTTTAATATTGTTTTTAAGAATAAGTTCCAAGACTCTTTCAATTCCCACTGAGCTTAAAAACCATAATCTTTGTACCAGTCATGAAAGGAGACACATTATCTTTTTGCAGTTTTTTTTTTTTTCCCATTTCAGAAAACCACTTCATTGGAATGTGGGTTTATAATTCTTTTCTTTTCTAAGTACTTTTAAGCATATCTTAATAGTAGATGGGCTGTCACAATATGACTATTCTCTGTAGGAATTGTAGATGGTAGATGCTGCTAAGATTTTTTTTAAATAAAAGCATTATTTCCTCGCAGTATTTTAAAAAATATACATATATTGTAAGATTATCAAGCATTGTATTAACTGTTGCGGGAGAGTATTATATAGTTTACTGGTCTTACATTTTCAACTAAATCTAGAAAGTGGTGAAGATCAAATAAATAATTCTCTATCTAAAATTGCAAACATAATTGCTCTTCTGTGATAAGAAGACAATGTAAATTACATTTGTTGCTGAAAATGATGTTATTTCTGTTTCTTGGGATGTATTGCTTTCTACATATCTCTAAATTAGTAGACCAGCAAAATGCTGTGGACATAGTATATTTAGATTTCAGTAAAGCAGTTGACAAAGTAGACCACAACCTACTGCTTGGTAAGCTAGAAAAAGGTGGAATAGACAACATCACCACCAGATGGATTTGTAGCTGGCTGACAAAACATACTCAACAAGTATGTTACAATATCCACATGGAGATAAGTATGCAGTGGGATACCACAAGACTCCAGTATCTTCATTAATGACTTAGATGAGGGAATAGAAGGGAACTCATCAAATTTGTAGATCACACTTAACTGGCAGGAACCTAGAATCCAAAAAAATCTCGAAAAACTTGAACAATGGGCCCTATCCAACAAAATGAGTTTTAATGTGGAGAAAAGTAGTCTTACATTTAGGCAGGAAAAATCAAAGGTATAAGTAAAGATTAGGCAAGACCTGGCTCAAAAACAGTAACTGTGAGAGGGACCTTGGAGTCCTAGTGGATGATCACTTGACTATGAGCCAGCAGTGTGCAGCAGCAACCAAAAAAGCTAATACAATCCTGGGCTGTAAAAACAGAGGCATAGAATCAAGATCATGTGAAGTATTAGTATCGCCTTACAAAACCATAGTAACACCACACCTGAAATACTGCAACTAATTTTGGTTACCATACTACAAAAAAAAGATGTTGAGATCTTGGAAAAAATTCAGAGAAGAGCAACTAAAATGATCAAAGGCCTGGAGATTAAAACATATGAACAACGGCTGCAGGACTTGGGTTTAGCCAGTCTAAACAAAAGAAAAAATAGTTGTGGGCACTCCATCACTGGAGGTTTTTAAGAAGAGACTAGACAGCCACTTGTCTGAAATGATATAGGTTCTCCTGCTTGAGCAGGGGGCTGGACTAGAAGACCTCCAGGGTCCCTTCCAGCTCTAATCTATTCTAATTCCGACACAGTTTTATTATCTCTGTGAAAATAAGCTATAATCTTGTATTCCTGTAAAGCAGTGGTTCTCAACCTTTTTATATGACGACCCCGGTCATAAGCAGGCGGCGCGCATGCGCGGGGCTGCCCCCTGCGTGGCATGCATGCGCAGGGCTGCCCCCGCGCGGTGTGCATACACAGCGGTGCCCCCATGCGCCGCCCCTGCGCGGCGTGCATGCGCAGCGCCGTCCCCTGTGCCACCCCCTGTGCATCGTGCTGGCACGGCGCTGCCCCCATGTGCCACCCCTGCACCGGCTGACGAAAAAAATGGCGGATCGCATTGTTTGGCGACCCCCATGAAATGGTCGTTCGACCCCAAATGGGGTCACGACCCACAGGTTGAGAACCACTGCTGTAAAGCCATGATGGCATTCTACTTAGTTCATATTCTACAGACAATGACCAAGTTGTTAGCTTTGGGAATCCATTCTTCTGCTTTAGACTAAGGTGTTGGGAGCCAGTAAGATATAGCTGGCTTGGCCAAACAGTATCTCTTCTCTTCTCTTCTCTTCTCTTCTCTTCTCTTCTCTTCTCTTCTCTTCTCTCCTCTCCTCTCCTCTCCTCTCCTTTCCACTCCACTCCACTCCACTCTCCACTATCCCCTTTTCACGCTTCTCCCTTCCTGTTTCTTCCCTTTTCTTCCCTTTCTTTTTCTATGTGTGTGAAAGACAAACAGAAAGGAAGAAATTGAAATCTTCCAAGAAATGTATTGCCTACAAAATCTCTATTTTTCTAGGGTGTTCCTAGGATTTTATTTCAATCATAAACATAGAAAGTAACAGTTAACCCACCTGAAAACAATTCACATGATAGGGAAATTAGCTGATATTCACTTCTGGAGTTCAATCAAAACATGCTGCTTTCCTGCCACATATACAGGATTGAGTTAGGCATATCATATAAACAGTAACAAGGACTGAAGTCCCCCCCCCAACAGTCAATTGAATTCAAAGTTTGGAGGCAAAGCCTATTGAAAAACTAATTATAGGATCAAATTACAGTTGTTGCTGCTACAGCATTTTAACCAAGATTCTTAAGACAATGAAGAAATGACACAGCAAAAAGGAAAGGGAAAAAAAGGTTCATCTCTGCCACAGATGTTGACCAAATGGATTAGAAAGGAAACCGAAAGAGTAAGTGCACAAAAATTGCTTACAATTTTTCAACGCTTTCCACACTCTTAACAGCATTTTTTTCCTTAAATGATTTTTTTTAAAAAGAGCTCTTTTCACATCCTAAATAAATTCTGGATTTGGAGTCAGCCTTGTTTTTGAAGAATTTTCTTCTATTAATGCATCAGTGAAAACCTCTTAGAAAATTTTATAGATATATCCATCTGCTTGTTTGTTTCTCTTCCCCCCCCCTCCATTCCTTGATGATTTATTTGTGGTTGCTATTTTGGCAAGTTCTGCATACAAAATATGATGAGAAACCCAACCACAGGGCTGGAAACAGATGGGCAGGACAATCCTACCACATGTTGTAAAGAGCTCCAACATCAGAGCTTCCAACAATTTCAAAACCCTGCTGGCAACCGATTAACAAAGCAGAAGGGAGTGAGGAGTGCCATTGCCACTTTTCCTTTCCTTGCTGGGTTTTTTTTCTTTCTTTAGCTGATTTTCTGCAGTGGAAATCAAGGGGGCGGAATTTAGTCATGCAATGTGCAGATTGGAACAGCCGCAAGTTGATGTGTTGACATCGATAACCTGCTGATATAAAGCAAAGTTAGGGCACAATGATACCATTGGACTCAGTAAAACCATAACTTTTTCTGGCATTCTGTGCTTCCATCATCAGCTTCCATTTTGTTGGGTCTTTCCAATATCTGACTGCTATTGTCAATTTAATTCAGAGTATCTGAGAGGACAACAATTTATCTCCTCAAATCTGAGTGCTTTTTTCCATCATGGGTAAATAGGTTTCAAAGTATCATATGGTTTTTTTTGAGATGCTTTTCAATAGAAGTGAAGTTAATCATGATCAGTGCAAATCCCAAATCCACCACCTAGAGTTGCTTGATGGGTAGTCTCTACATTTGATATATAAATAAACATAGCATAAAAATGCATCTCTAACTTTTCCTGTAACCAATTTCAAAACAGAAGGAAAGGAAGGAAGGGAGGGAGGGAAGGAGGGAGGGAGGGAGACAGGAAAGTAGGTTTAATTGCTGATAAAATAAATGCAGAAATCAGAATTTGTGAGGCTCTTTTCACTCATTTTTGAATAAGTGGTCCTTTTATCATAAACTGTTAATTATTAATCCTAAACTGTTAGCTGAAAAATGATAGATACTAGGAAATTTATTTGTAGGCATTTCAATTTTTTTCTCTTCATCTTCAGATGTGTTTTGTTTCTTTTTCAAATGAGTAAATAAAGGGCTTTACTGAGAGGAAGCAACATGATCCCTATAGGCAATGCTATATTTCCAGTCATAGCTCTTGGTTCTATACCCCTCCTCGTTCTATAAAATGCATACAATCATTTTATTTCTTTGTAATAAGAAATATGTCAACCTTCGAATGCCTTTGGACTCCAGAGAGATCCCTTTGGAATGATAAAGAGACAGGAGGTTAGTTCACCTATTGATGAGTAGTTATTTTGTGACTGGCTATGTTCCATATGGCAGCCATTTTGTAACTAAGCAAACCTCTAATCCCATGACAGACATTTGATGAAAGTTCCTACAATTGGTCTAAAAATTTCAGATCTGCCTCAAACCTAAAACGTTTCCCTAGAATTGCTTTACATTTATGATAAACACTCTGTGCCACATAGCTGACTATGAAACTTACTAATGCAAATAAATTAAATTGTATATGATTTCTTGTTTAATATCACAATGAAGTGACACTGATGCAACTGTAAGGATTTTAGAAAAACTATCAGAAAGTGTGGTATTTTATGCCAAATGAGTATAACTGGTACAAAGGTTGCCCTATGGAATTGCACTAAATCATGTTTCAATTCATTATTTGATGTACTTGAAACCAGTTTGTTCATTGACTTGTAACTTCTGCATGTGAAAAGGTGAAAGTCATGGAAATGTCACATTTCCATCCATTTCCATCATCACCGGTTGTTCACATATATGAATCCCACCACTGGTAGATATTCACAGGAAAGATGATCCTGCAGAAAGCCTGGCCTGCGTCACATCACCTTTAAAGCCTATATGGCACAGGCCAGGCTTTCTGCAGGATCATCTTTCCTGCAAATATCTACCAGTGGTGGGATTCAAATATGTGAACAACCGGTTCTCTGTGTGGATGCCACTTCCGGAAGTCCATTCTAGGACTGGGCAACAAAAAATTAGCTACTGGTTCTGTCGAAGTGGTGCAAACCGGCTGAATTCCACCACTGATATCTACCCATCCTTCCAATTCATCTAGGATGGGCACAGTCCTAGTCCCTTCCCTTAAATATTGTCATCTGATGGGAACTAGAATGGGTGCCTTTACCAGGGACTCCCATAAAGAGGAAGACTAAGCATTGGGAGAAAATTAGATGATCAATAGAACTGATTGGTGCCAGTTTTGTTGTTTTAATGCTTTAATTAATTGAGTCTTATAGTTTTATATGTGTGTGTATAGGCATTCTGCCTTTGAGAAGTTGTTTAGATTTGTTTTTTCTTCTTCTGAGGAATTATTCTACCAGTATCATTTTCATAAGTATAATGCATAATTCCTAAAGCCCATTCAGACCTTGCTGGAATATGCATATTTAGAGAAACAGGTAAAATGTGTCCTAGAAAGAATATACAATTTCAGATATATTTAAATGTGAACACATGTCTTAAAGATGGATTTGGGATGTATGTATCCATGAGATGACCAGGTTAACTCATTATCAACTATTTAGCTATCCAGTCTTGTTCTATAACAATCCTTTACCTGAGCAGGTTTTACTTTCATCTGTCACTTGTTCAATCTTGCAATCACACTTTTAAAATATCTCCCCTTTTTCTACTGCTAAATGTCACCAAAAATCAGATGAAGTCAGTGACTTTTAAGAAAGGTCTTTCTGGTGATGACATCTTATTTCCAAAACACTTTCTCATCTATATGGACCTTTAAAATAACATTTGTCCATTTCCTATTGTTTCCCTTTCACTCATGACATGATCCTGTGGCATAAAAGGTATATCTCTATACACTAATTTAAATTTAAATACATATTTTAAAGTATTTTCACTTGTGACTGGACAATTGACTGAGGTCAGGTTCTATGTTCTACTGTAATCACAGCTTCAGGCAGTGCTTTGATAGTAAGTGTGGAAGGTGCCAGAACTCACACGTCATACAACCCGCCTTGCCTACCCTATAAGGTTCCATCCAAAAAAAGGTGCCGGAACTCCGTTCTGGGCATTCTATGACAAAAAAAGCCCTGGCTTCAGATATTTATTTACCAGATATAGAAATGTTTGTTATGATGCATAGAGCTTTAGCTAATTCAGAATTAGATTATTTGAAAGGCTGTTTGTTCTTTGATAACTTTGCTCATGACTTTAATTTCTTTGTAAGAAGTACCTTCCTGCTCCTGTTATTAATTTTGATAACAACAGTTGTTGGAAACTGAAGAAGCAACCTTATCAAATTCTTTCAGGGCATAGAACCTCCTGCTAAGATAAGTAAAATTATACTTAGTTACTATTTTACTTTTATTGAAAGACATTCTAATTCTTTTAAAGTGCAAGATTGGTTACTTAATTTGGTTTTACCTAATTGATGCAGTCTTTATTATTTGCCTTTCTTTGTATGTTTTAAATTTCATGTTAATTGTGTTTTGACTGTCCAGACAAAGCATTTAGTAAGCCTGGTCAATTATCAAAGTGGTATTTAAAAAAAATAACTATTTCCCATAATTTTCTTTCATTTTTTAATCTTTTTTCATGTGGACATTCTGGGAGAAAAAAAGAGGAGAAGTTTTAATAAGACTTTTTCCTATGGATAGGACAGGATAATAAATCAGAATAATATTATTTTTTATTGATAGAAAGATTACAAATCAGTAAAGCAAGCAGAGAAATAATTTTGCAGTGTCAGGAGTCATCCCAATATATGGAAAATATTTACTGAATATGGAAACAATTCACTGAATTGTTGATGCATAGTGATGGGTAATACAAGCACTAGCTTATACCATAATTATTTCAATGATACTTTCAGTTTGGCTGTGTAGACCCATGGGCAAAAAAGCTCCAACAGTTCAAGAATTCTTAAGCAATATCAAAGACTGCCTAATAGTAGTTATAGCTGATAGCTTCTGTCAAACAGCAAGGTCTGTCAAACACCATGCTTTGTCACTGTGAAACAGGTTGTCTGCTACATCAAATGTTGTAATGCACTAGGGTTCCGGGACTTAAAATAGATTCTATATAGTTGATCCTCTTCTTAAGTCACATAATCACACTAAGATATTTATTTTCTAATATTCTTCCCTTCCCCATTGCACTAAAAAAAGCTAATTAGCTTAAATAACTATCATATTCAATTGATTATAAAGTTTAACTGTACAGATAGTAAGATATGGTGAAGTTTCTGGTGATTATTAACATGCCCAGCAATATTCTGAACTGATTTTTTCATCTCTGCACAAACCAACTTTTTGAACAGATTATTTTTCTAAAGAAGAAAACTAACTCATGAGAGATTATAAACATTTCGTTCTTGATGCAGATATATCATGAATGGGCATGATCATCAACATTTATCAGCAAGATAAATAAATAAAATTTATCAATAAGCTAATATATTTATCAACAATATAATATTACAAATAAGACCTACAGATATCTACATGTAAAGTTGGATTAAAATGCCCAACCATATAGTATATTTCTCTACAGATGACTATAGATTCAACCAAACATCTCACCTGAACTTTCATGGACTCAAGAAATAGAAAAAGACAATACATAAACTTATAAGGCATAGGCAAACTCCAAACTAGATCTCTACAGCATTAACTTTACAACTAATGGAGAAACCTTATAAAACTAGTCAACAATAATTATATGACATCTGTTCTGTGCATCATTCCATGAGCTTCTTTAATCATCTTTTATTATCTTTATCTGCTAAAGATGGAAATCATTAGAAGCTTAAACCTAAAAGACACATCAAGGGTCTTGTATCCTCCCCTCCTTCCTGGGTTGTTTTGTGAATGCAAAGAAAACAAAAATCACTAGGTTTTGCTGTAAGCAATAAGAGCTCTCACTGTGTTGAAGTAGAAGTTTTCATTTGATAAAATATTGACACTGTTTTCTCAGATTACATCAGAAAATATCCTAGGGTGCCTTTCTAATTATTATTTTTAGAAACTATATCTACTTTCACTGCATTTTTTTCTGAATTTAGACGTTTGTAAATTGATCAGAAAACTTTATCACAAATCTGTAATGTTTATCACTAATTTATCATTAATTTATAATCATCTTGATCTTATCCATGAGGTACTGCTTATACTCAATAAGCAGCTAAAGAACGTCCTGGTTTTCAAGACTTAGGGGAAAAGTCAGAGCAAAGCAGATACATTATTTCTATACATTAACAAGGTTGTTTATAGTGAAACACTTTAATTTCCACTCTTACTAGCAACCACAATAATGTGGTTATGCATCTGCAGCTATGGAGACTAGGTGTAAAAAAAGTCAAATAAACAAAGGGAGTGGGGCTTGAATTGCATGCTACTTCCCTCCTGTTTGATCCCCCCTAGTAGCTACCAATGTATAGAGAACTTCATGGACATTTCAAAACATTGAATTTGTATAGAAGCAGACAGTATTATTAGTTTGATTTTTGCCATGAAGGAACTTTAAAAAATCTTTAAATATATTAATTGTTGATTGATTGACTGATCGATTTATTATGTGCTATCAAATCATTTTAAATTCTAGTGACACCATAGATTTTCTCCATGGTGATCTATCCCTAACTTGTTCTTTCAAAGTCTTCCAAAGTTATGCTCAGTAGCACTCTAATTGGCGATGCAGCACCATTAGCAAAATTGGAATATGATCTGAGGCCAAGGTGGTATCTCAGAACTAAATATATTCATATTCAAGAATAGTTTTGTTTACTACTTCAGAAATGTATGTTTCTTCCCTTCCCTTCCCTTCCCTTCCCTTCCCTTCCCTTCCTTCTCTATTTTATTAATACACAGTTCTGTACATTAACCAAAATCAATAAAATTATTTTTTCCTGTAAAGCTGACAATATGAACCTCCACTATCTATCAAAGTAAAAATGTTGTTGAATACAGTAAGTTCAATTTTTTTTATTGAGAAGTGTCACTAGGTAAAACCTGAGATTCAATCTAAAAAGTACTAAAAGAAGCTTTGAAATTCAGGAAAAGTGAGCTATGAATTCCATTCTGGTAGTCAACATAACAATAAGAAAAAATTAAACATTTCCTTGAAGCATTTTTGTCTCCAATTAGTTCCATTACTGTCAACAGTTGAGATGCACTGCTATTCATTAATGCTGTTGATGTAGTCGTGCAAAAAAAAAAGGGGGGGGGGGAACCACTGCTTTAGAACTATCTCTGGTCTTTATTTTGACTGCACTATACCAATGTTCTAACCTCCTCTTAATCATTGAAAGTATGTGAGCTTTGAAAATCTGTACAGTTTAGAAATGGGATAAATAAGAGTGTATTTTCTCCCAATTTTTTGTTTTTACAACTTTAGACTACCTCTGAGAATACATAATATAGAAAATTAGTCCTACAATTGTGAAGTCATTCTTTTCCCAAAGAAAATGCATAGAATCGCTCCATAGTTCATTCCAAACCATGAAATAATTCATTGACACTCTTTCCTTCTCCTAAACATATATTTGTGACTAGATACACATACCCAACACATACAGAGAGTAAGAGAGAAAGAGAAGGTACTTGACCTTTCAAGTTTCCCCTTTTTCCAATTATATCAATCAATTATATTTTTGATTGATTTCTAAAAAATGTTTCATAACTGAAATATTATACCTGCAAACTTAGAAGAAAATTCTACTGAATTCATTGAGTCTTCTTCTTCTTCTTCTTCTTCTTCTTCTTCTTCTTCTTCTTCTTCTTCTTCTTCTTCTTCTTCTTCTTCTTCTTCTTCTTCTTCTTCTTCTTCTTCTTCTTCTTCTTCTTCTTCTTCTTCTTCTTCTTCTTCTTCTTCTTCCTTGCATAGAAAAACAGTTTGTCAAGGGAGGGTGTTGCTTTTGAATACAGTCAATAGATGGCAGCACTTAGATGATTTGTCCAGAATTGGGAGCCAAACACAAATACATTAACTCATTAACAAGTCCACAGCAATCCAATTCCTATATTTTTAGCAGCAAATATGCAACTTTGAGATGCATTACTGCTTATTTGTGTCCATGTCCATTGCTGAAAATTGGCAAAATACCATGCTTTAGGAGTCCGTCTGTAGTTGTATACATACAATCCATTATATTTTTGTTAGTCTTTGCAACTTTTTTATCAGTGCCTGTATGAGAAATGACAAAACACAATACAAAAAGTACTTTAATGCAATTATCCATATAATTACTTTATAGTAATCTGTAAGGGCAAGATTGGACAGAGATCATCCCAGAGAAAGTTTACTTATGATTAACTTGATGGCACAAATTCATTCATATAATACTATCAAGATTTATTTATTTTTTGTAACATAACTTAGGCATAAAATAAATACCAAAATGTTTGGTACCTGTACAAAAGTTCACACATCATGGCTATAACAACTCAGAAATTTCATATGTGTTGCACCCATTTCAGACAACAATATATTTTCATTCTAAAAAAACCCCCAGAATTTATCTAAAGGTAACATTATCTAATTTTGTAACTGCTTTATCATTTCTTTTTTTCTTTCTTTTTTCTTTCTTTCTTTCTTTCTTTCTTTCTTTCTTTCTTTCTTTCTTTCTTTCTTTCTTCCTTCCTTCCTTCCTTCCTTCCTTCCTTCTCTTTCTTTCTTTCTTTCTTTCTTTCTTTCTTTTTTTCTTTCTTTTTTTCTTTCCTGAAATCAGTGGTCTAGTAAATTGCACCATGCAGGAAACCTGACTACTGCAATAAATAATGTAATCTTATTTTAACTGCTAAACTTATTATCCTTGAATGTAAAGTATTGACCCATTTATCATTTTCAAATAGTCATACTTTGATGCTTCTGTATGCAAAGACAAATCATTTACCCCATCCCCCCAAAAGGCCTTAATGTACTATAACTGAATCCTATAAAACCCTTAATTTGGTTACTGAATTAATCTATTCTACCTCATTCACAAAGAAGCCAAGCAGAATTTTCAGTACATGGTATATTGGAAATGAAAAATCAAGGTTACGGCTAAAAAGAATTAACATGTTGTACACATTCAGCCATTGATTAGCAATAATCCAACATTTCAAAGAGAAAAATCAACTCTAGTTGGAAAGGTGGGGAGGAAGGGGGGAGAACAGAACTGAATTTGTATTTCATCTCATTCTTCGATAAAGTGACTAAACTAGTAGGCCAGCAAAACTCAGTAGACATAGTATACTTGGACTTCAGTAAGGCATTTGACAAGGTAGACCACAACCTACTCCTTCATAAACTAAGAAAAGGTGGGATAGACAACATCACTACCAGATGGATTTGTAACTGGCTAACAAACCGTACTCAACAAGAAGTCCTCAATGGCACTACATCCACATGGAGAGAAGAAGTAGTGGGATACCACAAGGCCCAGTACTCTTCAATATCTTCATCAATGACAGATAACAGAATAGAAGGGGAGCTCATCAAATTTGCAGATGATACCAAAAAAGCTAACGAAATCCTGGGTTGTATAAACAGAGGCATAGAATCAAGATCACGAGAAGTACTATTACCACTTTATAAAGCCCTAGTAAGACTACACCTGCAGCCAGTTTTGGTCACCATACCACAAAAAAGATGTTGAGAGTTTGGAAAAAATTCAAAGAAGAGCAACTAAGATGATCAGGGGCCTGGAGACTAAAACATATGAAGAACAGCTAGGGATTTGGGTCCAGCTAGTTTAAGGAAAAGAAGAAATAGGGAAGACATGATAGCAGTGTTCCAGTATCTGAGGGGCTGCCAAAGCACCAAAGCACCAGATGGAAGGACGAGAAACAAAAGTTGGAAACTGACCAAAGAGAGAAGCAACCTGGAACTAAGGAGAAATTTCCTGACAGTGAAGACAATCATCCAGTGGAACAGCTTACCCCTAGAAATGGTGGGTGCTCCATCACTGGAGATTTTAAAGAAGAGACTGGACATCCACCTGTCTGAGACAATATAGGTTCTCCTGCTCGAGCAGGGGGATGGACTAGAAGACCTCCAAGATTTCTTCCAGATCTATTCTATTCTATTTTATTTTATGCATGAAAAGCCTATGATCTACATCTCAGCTACACCTTTTCTTGTTTTAACTGCTGACAATTTTAATTGATCAAAGGCTGTCTCCAGTCAAACAGGACCCCTTACCCTTCAGTATAGTATCACTTACAAATAAAAAATATAGGCTAGGGCTGGGCAGTTAAGTGAAATGTTAAATTATCTACATGTGTACAATTTTGTGGGATTGAAAAAAAGGTCCATGTTGATTTCATGAAGGTGAATGAACAGATGACAACTTACAAGGAAAGAGCAAGTGTTATTAAAACTTGCTAAGACTAGAATCCTATAAACTTCACAGAAATTCAGTGTGAAAACATTTGTTTTGTCCATACTGAGAAAGGAATGTCTGTTTCTAACAATGTTAACTGTGGTATTGCTTACATCTTGATGTCTTACATTTTGGAATACATCCAAGAACAAAAACATTGCTGTAGGCTGTTCTTAGCTGCTTCTTTTACTTGTATTCCCTGACACTGACAATCTATCCTCAAAAAAGGAAAAAAAATGGATCCAGGAAATTACAGACCTATCAGCCTGACCTCAATACCTGGGAAGATCCTGGAAAAGATAATCAAACAACGAATCAACGAACACCTAGAGGCAAACAAAGTCATTACTAAAAGCCAACATGGGTTTGTCAAAAATAGATCATGCCAGACAAATCTTATTGCATTCTTTGACCAAGTGACAAAATTAGTGGATCAGAGGAATGCTGTGGACATAATTTACTTGGACTTCAGTAAGGCATTTGATAAAGTAGATCACAACCTACTACTTGACAAGATAGAAAAATGTGGGGTAGACAGAACCACCACCAGATGGATCCGTAGCTGGCTGACCGGCCGTACTCAGCGAGTGGTTCTCAATGGAACTGCATCTATATGGAGGGAAGTGTGTAGTGGGGTGCCCCAGGGCTCTGTTCTGGGCCCAGTACTCTTCAACATCTTCATCAACGATTTGGAGGAAGGGATAGATGGGGAACTCATCAAATTTGCAGATGACACCAAGCTGGCAGGAATAGCCAACACTCCAGAAGACAGGCTTCAGATACAGAAGGATCTGGACAGACTTGAACACTGGGCACTAACTAACAAAATGAAATTCAATGGTGAAAAAAGCAAGGTTCTACATTTAGGCAAGAAAAACCAAATGCACAAGTACAGCATAGGTGGCACCATGCTCAATAGTAGTAACTGTGAGAGGGACCTCGGAGTCCTAGTAGACAATCACTTAAATATGAGCCAGCAGTGTGCTGCAGCTGCCAAAAAAGGCCAACACAGTGCTAGGCTGCATTAACAGAGGGATAGAATCAAGATCACGTGAAGTATTAATACCACTCTTCAATGCCTTGGTAAGGCCACACTTGGAATACTGCATCCAGTTTTGGTCACCACGATGTAAAAAAGATGTTGAGACTCTAGAAAGAGTACAGAGAAGAGCAACAAAGATGATTAGGGGACTGGAGGCTAAAACATATAAGGAACGGTTGCTAGAATTGGGTATGTCTAGTTTAACGAAGAGAAGGACAAGGGGGGACATGATAGCAGTATTCCAATATCTCAGGGGCTGCCATAAAGAAGAGGGAATTAAGCTATTTTCCAAAGCACCTGAAGGCAGGACAAGAAGCAACGGGTGGAAACTAATCAAGGAGAGAAGCAACCTAGAACTAAGGAGAAACTTCCTGACAGTGAGAACAATTAATCAGTGGAACAGCTTGCCTCCAGAAGCAGTAAATGCTCCAACACTGGAAGTTTTTAAGAAGAGACTGGACAGCCATTTGTCCGAAATAGCGTAGGGTTTCCTGCCCGAGCAGGGGGTTGGACTAGATGACCTCCAAGGTCCCTTCCAACTTTACTACTATTACTATCCTCTCCATTTCTGTGTGACACCATGCAAAGAAACTGTCAGCTCTTTCATAGGATAGAATACTACATTCACCAAAATTTGTCCATCTTGGGGTCCATGGTTGATTGTGCTGATAGTACGCAACATTACTTTAGAGATGGATAAATCTGATAATTACTTTGTAGATGTAAAATTCTATTTATCTCATTTCTTTAATTAACAGTCACTTATTGTGTTTTTATATCCTATGACAATTATGTGAAAGTCAGTTGGGTGACTTTGGGCCAATCACCAGGATACTGTGAGTTTTAGTGGTACCTTAGGCATACAAACTGGTTGGGTGATTTTGGACTGAACAACCTGGAGACTATGAGTTCTAGTCCTGCCTTACGCAGGAAAGCTGGCTGGGTGATTTTGGACTGGTCACTCTCTCTCAGTCCAATTTACTTCATAAGGTTGTTGTTGAGGGGAAAATAGAAAGGAGAAGTATTAGGTATTTACAATCCCTGAGTTAGTTATAAAGTAATAAAGGCAGGATAAAAATCAAATAAATAAATATCCTTCTTAGTCTAAATTTCTGAAGATAATTGCATTTTACCTTGTACAGTGGACATGAATGAGGCAGACTGGATTCCCCTTGACAAAAAAGTTTTCTGTTATGTACAAGGGTTTGTTGAAGCAAATCACTCCTTTGAATAGATGCATTAAAATGCTGTAATGTGTAAAGCTACCTGATTGATTTATGCCCTGTTGAGAACAGTACAAAATGGCCAAATGATGTGTTTGTGTGAGAGAGACCTTGCTGGATTACTATACAACCCTCTCTTGACTGGCTTGTTTCCTCTTTAGTTTCTCATGTTTCTGCAAGCCAGAAATGAGCTTTTCTTCATTTCTGGTGCCTCCAGTGATGAGATGACCTGATTTTGATCAACAGTTGGTGAGTTTTTCTTTCCCGGCAGAATTTCAGAGAAATTATCCACACAATTTCTCTTTCCCAGAAATTGAGGAGAATTTTGAAAGACTATTATGGATTAGCTGTAATATATTATGCTTCAGTGCAGCTTTCATCATTTTGATAAAATATTCAGATGCTTTTGACTTCTAAGTAATATATGACTGCATAGACCACTGGTCCCCAACTTTTTTGGCACCAAGGACTGGTTTCATGGAGGACATTTTTTTATGGATGGGGCGGGGGGTAGTTGCAGTTTTGCTCACTCATCTCCAACTATGTTAACCAGTTCCTAACAGGCCCTGGTCCATGGCCCAGGACTGGAGACCCCTACATAGACAATATCTCTATTTGAAATCAAGTTCTATCCATTTTGAAAGACTATTTAAATGGCTTATTTAGAATAGATTTAGGCCTATCCATGCATTCACTATCTGAATGTTAGACTTCATTTCTACTTAGGTTTCTACACATCTGTATAGGCGTAGGTGCATTAACATCTGTGTGAGTCAGAAATCTGTATTATAAGAGCCTCTCTGATGGAAAAACCCAAGCTGCTTCTCTTGTAGATATCATCAGTGGAACATTGGCAGGTGTGGAGTGTAGTCATTTTTATTACACAAATGACAAATTATAAAAATCTGGAGTGATTCAATTTGTTCAAAGACTGAACAGGGCTTATGAAGATATCGGATTTGTGGAGTAAGAGAGATGAGGAGGCCCTTGTCTTAATGTTAGGGTGACTAAAAGTAAACCAGCATAAAAATTAAGAGTCTTTCAAGTATGCAATCATTATCTGCTATATTTGTCCCTGTTGTTAAACACTGACTAGCGCATAGTGAGAATGTTTTGGCAGCAAAGGGTTCCCACTGGTTACTCTTTACCCAATGAGAACCATCCACAGAAATCTTTATGCATGAGTGAAGCAATAAAAATCATAAAACAGCAGGGCTTGGAGAGAAACATAAACTTTATGCTCCTTTTATTACTTTAGTTTGGAGGCTTCAGAATAACATGTGGGAGGTTTCTTCCCACTCCCTTTCTTTATGAGTTGAGTTATCTTTAATGGTTCCAATATGGTGCCTTAGGAACTTGAGTCTCTTCCTTTATATAGAAAGGAAGTTAAACTTCCTAAGAGCTTGGTTTCATTTTAACTGACATTAATTAATTATGGTCTCACTAAAGTATGTCTAAGTTTGAAAAATCAGGTCCAAATCATTACTTTGAATCAAAAAGGCCAAATTCTGGGCAATGACTAGCTTATTACTTTAATGTAATAGCGTTAGCAATAGCAAAAGCACTTAGAGTTACATACCACTTCAAGGGACTTTACAGCACTCTCTAAGTGGTTTACAGAATCAGCATATTGCCCCCAGAAATCTTGGTCCTCATTCTACCAACCTTGAAAGGATGGAAAGCAGAGTCAACCTTGATTTGGTCATGATCAAACTTTTGACAATGGGCAGACTCAGCCTGTAATACTGCATTTTAACCACTGTGCCACCATGGCTCTTAGTTTACTGTTGTAAATGAGTAGAATGTCCTAGTGGAGTGCTGAAGTATGAATGAGATTCAGGTTTTGATTTTCACTCAGTAATGAAGACTGTTGAGCAAATTTTGATAATGACTGATCTTTAACCTAAGGATTATTCTGTGGATAAATCAGAAGCCATGTAATTCACCACTGAATATGGAAGAGTTTCTTATAGATGTCATAGAAGAATATTTGCAGAAGTGAAGTGCACCATATTTCTTACACAAATTACATAAATCCACAGTACTCCAATTTGTATAATGCCTGAACTCATGGGGGGAAAAGAGAGAGGAGAAGGCTCTTGTTTTAATTTGAAAGAGACTAAGAGGAAAGCAGTGTAAAATTAAGAATCTTTCAACTGTGCAGTCATTACCAGCAATATCTTTCCCTGTTGTTAAACACTGACTGGTTTGAGGTGCTGAATTAATCTGGCACATGAAATTGAAAGCAGGGAAGCACTGCTAAAACATTTCTACTTGGCCCCATAGTGACTAACATTGCCTGCTTCATTCCCTGCCACATTGACCAAATAGTAAATCTATAAAATAGATGACAGCAATTTTAAATAAGTTGCCTGGCCTTCCAGAAGCATTTATGCCAGATATTTGCAAAATTCATTTGCATGAGGTAGAGGTGGAAATCAAGCATACCTCAACCTGATAACTGGGGAAGGAAGTAATTTTGGAGCAAAGAAATATACTCATATGTTGAAATTATTCTTCAGTTTAGCTTCTATTCTGAACTTTCCATTAATAATATGCATTTAAATCTAGGATTGGAAAAATGTAGAGTTCATCATTAAAAACTAGGTGACTTCTTCTTCCCCTTCCCCTCCTCCTCCTCCTCCTCCTCCTCCTCCTCCTCTATAAATTGATACTTACAGAGAATATGAAAAGAGTTCTCTAATGGCACTTCCTGTTACTTAATGTATTGTTTCGATTCTTGCTCCATCATCTTGAATGTCATTTTCCTTTCAAACAATATTTAGTTATCTTTTAAGAAGGCAATATCTGCTCCTTTTAACCAATCTCCTTGGGTGATGATACAACTAGCCAAATGCAGTCAAAGCATGCTATTAAAAGGCTTGGTGTGAAATTAGATCATTGGCTGTTTTACACCATGTTATGTCTCTGGTCTCTGTATCACAGTCATTCTTTTTCCATGGAATGACCTGATTTATTTGGTATGTGAGAGACAAAACATGTGTGTATGTGTGCTATTCCAGAAACATTCTGGAAATATTGCCAACTTATGAAAGCAAAAAAAGATTGTTCTACTTGTGGATCTTTTTTTTTTCATGCTTTTGTATGATCAGCAATATTTCCGTTTCAGGTTAAAAGGCAATTTGCCACCTTGCATGCAGGATGATAAATGACAGCACTGGTGTTCAGATTTAATAAATAGCCTTAGGGTTGACAGTTATGTCACTTTGGCTTACATTCACAGCAAGTTCTGACTTGAATAACATGTGTTAATATATTTGATCACTTTAGTTTGGCCACTGTCAGGAAAATAAATGAACCAAAGAAATATGAAGTAATGTTTTAGGTAGAATTCCATGATTATGTTTACATTCTTTTTTTCCCCTCCAAACTGAATGGCCTAAGAGAACATATAAGAAGAAGACAAAACTTTTTCTTTCTCAACTTGTAACAGCATAATATTGGACTATATATCCCTTTTCCATCATAGTTCTATATAGGCAGTGGTGGGATTCAAATAATTTAACAACTGGTTCTGTTTGTTGTCATCACTGGCATGACATGCCTTGCATATTCGTCACCACCAATTGTTATTACCAGTGCGACATGCATCACATATTTGTCATCACCGATGTGACAAGCATTGCATTGACATTATCACCAGAGTGACATGCCTCATGGTGGTGGCAGCATCACCAGTGCAACACGCCTCACAGAATTATGGTAACCAGTTCGCTGAACTCAACAAAAAATTAGGTATCGGTTCTGCCGAACCGGTGCAAACCGGCTGAATCCCACCACTGTGTATAGGATACTGATAACCATCACACTGTTGTCCTTACTCTTTATTCTTCTTCTTGTTTCTTCACTGTGCAAATAAATAAACTACCAAGCTGGGAAAGAGTGGTCAATACACCATGTCTTCCTATCTTATACATTCTCACTAATTAAAGCTAAAATGATTTAATACTTTTGGCTATTTATTTTTCAAAAGTGAATGAAACTATTTGCAATACTTGAGTGATTTTCTGACAAGCACATGTTTTGTGCACTCTAGATGCAATGAAAAATTAAGAGTTGAATCAATAAAATGTTCAATAAGTGTAAAGTGTTAAGTAAAATATTGGAATATATCAGACATGTCAAACACAAGGCCCGGGGACCGGATGCGGCCAGCAAAGTGGTTTCATGTGGCCTGCGAAGCCATCCTGGAAACAGTGAGGGAATGGCCCCCATTGCCTTGGCTCTGGCCCAGGCTGGCCAGAAGCCAATGTACAATTTTATGGTGGCCATCTATGCTGAAATGCATTCAGTCTTGGCTCCACAAGGCCGTCTGGAAACAGCGAGGAACCAGCTCCTACCACATCGGCCCTGCCCCCTGGGTGCATGCTGGGGAGGTGTCACCTTTGTGAGGAATGAAGAAATGCACCATCGTGCTGGCCACTTCCAGGCAATGGTGCATTTCTTCATTCCTCACAAAGGGTGAAACCTCCCCAGCTGTGTTTCTTGTCTATTTTTCTTCCTCCCTCATCTCAAATATTTTCCCACCACTTTGTACTTAGGAAAGAAGGAATGAAAGAAGGAAAGGAGAGGGAGGGTCTAAGGGAATTCTTACGTTAGTCCTGCCCTGCTGCCCTTTCACCATCCCCTTGCCCCCTCCTCCTGGCCTATCCTGGGGGTCTCCCATCCTATTGCTAAGGAAGTTTTGTATACAAAGCCGGGTCTCCTCCCATGGAGAGGGAATGGGCCTCCCTCTGCCCTTGTACCCATCATGAGCAACCTGGTTAAGGAGAGCAAGAACAGCAGCAGCAGCCTTGAGGAGGAGGTAAGAGCACCTGGGCACCCCCTTAGGCAAGTGAGACTGGGCTTGGTGCCGAGGATGCTGGGCATTTGACCTCTGCTGCCCAGGGTTCTGGGCAGCCTGCACCATTATCCAGCCCCCGCCGCATGGCTTGAGAGGAACAGTGAGGCTCCTCCAGTGGACCATGCCTTGGCACTTGCCCTGCCAGAGACCCTCAGATCTGTCTCACTCCTGCCCAGGCCCCCACAGGCACCCTTGACGCGAACGACGTAGAGTTGGCCATGCCCACCCAATAGGCCACACCTACTCCATCCACACCCACCCAGTAGGCTGCACCCACCCTGGCCACACCCACCTGGCCCCCTGAGGGCAACTGCAATGCTGATGCGGCCCTCAATGAAATTGAGTTTGACACCCCTGGAATATATGAACAATATTTATCTATATCCATCCAGATTTAGAAGAATACTGGCACACAGGACTAGGTATATTGGTGTTCTATATCAGTCTTCAGATAGGGAATGATAGGTGTTTTTTGCTGATCTATGTCAGGCCAATCTCTTCTAGCAAGTCAATATCAATGGGTAAATTACTGCTTGTATGTACTGTCAGTATTTATATGAGAGTAAACCTGAGGAATGGGAAGAGCAGTCAAATGATAACCTCTCAATGCAAAGTGGCACATTTGGGAGATAGGATACTTCCACCTTCAATAAAATCTTTATTCCTGCTCTAGAACTGTATCTTGCTGAAGCAGACAAAGAAACAATCATTATTGAAATCTGACAACTCCTTTTTGGTCCATTTATTATTTTTTTCTGTGAGGAAGTTATTTTTAAATCAACAAAGAAGACTATAAGGTATTGTCTAAAGAAATCAAGAAGGAAGGGAAAAAGGAAGGAAGGAAGGAAGGAGGAAAGGAAGGAAGGTGCAAAGAAATATTTATAGTAGTGCATTTTTTAAAAAAAATACATGGTTGGGATGAATCAATATTATCGTGAAACCATAAACACAAATATCCAAACAGCATAGTATGTGCTGTATGTGGCATAACTATTACTTTATTCACTGTATGTGGTATTACAATTATTTTAAGTATAGTAGTTGCTATTTGTATTTGATTGACTAAAGCAGCAATTGTTGGCAGTAATTGCTGACCATCTCTGACTACCTGACTACCACATTATGCTGAATGGGGTAGGTTTCAGGTTTGTTCTCTGAATGATGTTGATATAGTACTTTGGTGCAAAAAAGAAAGGGGGGAATATGGTGAGCATAAAATCTCTTCCTTAATGAAGTATGCAGTTGCAAAAATAAGTGGCAACTTGGATATGATCTAATTTATTTACAAAGCAAAATGGAAATTCTACTATTTGAAATCACCACATGGATTCTTCTGTCTGCTCTTAAGTGAACATACTGATATACAAACATTTACTTCCACAGGCTTCTACCAGCTGGGATATCTTTTTTGTTTTGCTAAAAGCATTGTTAAGCTTCTCTTCTAGAGCATCGCAAGAATGAATGTACAAAATAGACAAATATAAACACAGCAAGCCTCTCTGTTACTATTTCAGTTTTAAAAAACAGAAGAAGATATAAAGCATATATGGGAAATCTATAAAGTTGGCTCGCCCCTTAAGGTCCAAAGAGCCATATAACTTAATTGAGAAAAGAAAATAATTGCAATTAATAGAAGATAACAGCTAATTGCAGTAGAAAAACTCCCGTCACCACCTACAGATTTTAGTGCTACATCAGGATGAAATGGATTAATTCCAAATCAGAATTCCTGGAAAGAAAAGGCTCTTCTCTGCGCTAGTAATCCAATACAATTTGGGGGGGGGGGGGAAGAAGCTTAAGCTTTGCATTCTGCTTTCTATTTTGGAAAAGTTTCTTTCTTCTATTCATTCAACTTTAATCTGAGGATGCTTGAGAATGTTTTCTAAATTTCTCCTGATTATCTCCAATTGGCAATTGAATGAAAGTGTGGAAATCCAGGGAGACCGCAAACTGATGGAGAGAGGATTTACATGCAGCCCTGAACTACCTTTTAGCAAAATCAGTGCATGAAAACACCCTTCATTGATGATAATTTCACCAATATTCTTTTTGGTGAAAAGAATTTGTGAAGCAATTTGCAAAGTTAAAATGAAGAACAGTAAGAAAAAAAAGTAGAAAAAAAATCACAAGGAGAATTTTACAAAAAATGTGATGATGGCTGTGATTGCATGATCAAAGCCCATTCCTAACTTTGCAATGAAACATATGTAAGAAAGCAATGTGTGGTTCTGAATTTGATTTTTTAAACCTTCTTCCCCTTTGCAAATGTCCTAGTCTGAATGGCACCAGTGAAAATTAATGAATAGGAAGAGGCCTTGTGAAGTGGAGTTTTTTTTTTAGATTAGAATTCCTAGGTGATGTTAAATCTTTTCTCTTCCTGCTCATTCATTCATTCATTCATTCATTCATTCATCCAATTTGTATGGATGCCCATCTCAATAAGTGACTCTGGTTGGCAAACAAGATTAAAAATAAAATAAAAACAATTACAATAATGCAAAACTTGACATGTTGTTTGTAAACCACACAAAGTCCCTTAAGTGAGAGCAATGACATAGAAATTTGATAAATATTCAATATAATATTCAAAATATGTAATACAATAAAATACAAAATGCAATAGATGAATATTTAGGCAATTTGTATGGTCACCATCTCAACAAGTGATTCTGGGTGGCAAACAAGATTAAAAGGAAAAGGAAAAATAATAATTACAATATAAAAAAATAAAATGTTGTAAACCTCCCAGAATCACTTAAATGGGATGAACAGTGTAGAAATTTGATCAACAAATAAATAAATAAAAATTAAAATACATAGCAACCAAGCTTGTCTTCTAGAGCATCACAAGTATGAATGTACAAAATAAATATAAACACAGCAAGCTTCTCTGTTACTATTTCACCATAATCAGTAACATAATAATAATAATAAAAAAAATTACTTGCACACATTTGGTGCCCTGGATCCAGGTAGAAATTCAGGTTTTTAAGAACTTATAAAAAGCTAGCAGGTTCCAGACCATCTCCACAGGGAGAATGTTCCATTGGGCACCACCATAACAGAAGGTATGTCTTCTAGCCCCCACCAACTGGTGTTCCACTGCACTGATGGACATAGTGAATGTATGAATATCAAGTACAAGGCATAAATAAAAAAAAATATTAATGAAAACCAGGTGACTTGAAAGACTAGCCTGTGAAAAGAAAGTGGTTGGGGGAGAAGGGGAAAAGAGGGGAGAATTCACCAACCAGGGTCATGGTAACTGAGGACCTGGCCAAGCTCATGTCCAAAGCTAAAGAATGAATTAAAGTCTTGATAGCATTGCTTTAAGCCAGATTCAAGCAAACAGTTTAAGGCTTCCATATAAAAGAACAATAAGAAAGAAATAGAAATTGGATCACCACTTAATCTGTATTGCTTCTTTTCACCTTTTCCCTTTATGCACAGACCAACTTAAAGAATAGGAACTATTTTAGAAAAAGAAGTTTAGAGTATGAGAGACAGCAGCAATGAAAGGCAGGTAGAGGAGACCAAACATTTTTCATGGGCATGAATTCAAATTCAAATGGTAACATCAAATAACACCAACTATTTCACCACCTCACCTGTCACCATCTGGCTTCATTGCCCTACATTCCTCTGCAATATCAATTTGGGAGAAGAATATATCTATTTATGAGAGAATTTGTACACATGAATTATGGTGGATAAAAAGTGTCCCCTACAACCATTTCAAATGAAAAGATAGGAGGTTATTTGGGGTCTAGTTTTGTTTTGTTTTCATTCTTTTAAACTGATGTGTTTCTGGATTAAAGCTTTAGGCTATCTAATTACAATTCTGTTTTGTGAAAGTTGAATTGTTATTGGTTTAGTTTTGAAGATAGCCTGTGAATTCTGCTTAAAGGGTAGGGTATAGTTCTGCTTAATTCTTAATCTGGTAACTCTGCCTAAAGGGTAGAGACTGCAAGGAAATAAACAACCATTTTTAAATTGACATGACAAATTGTGAAAAGATATTTTGAGGGAAATCAATAGTTGGTCTTTAAGTTTTTATTTTTCTTCTTTCATCCTGCACTTTTGCTTTTTCCTTCCCTCCCTCCTTCCTTCCTTCTTTCTTTCTTTCTTTCTTTCTTTCTTTCTTTCTTTCTTTCTTTTGCTCTATTAGTTCTATTGTTTTTATGTGATATGAAAAACATTAATAACATTTATATATATATATATATATAAATAGTTGTCTGATGTTTGGGTCTGTAGTCCTGAAAAGGATCAAATCCGAAGTTCAGGGTTCCTTCCTGGTGCAGTAAAATTGAATACAAACAACTGAAAAATTGCCTTCTAAACAACATCCATTTTATGCCTGCTTAGAGACCTCTGTCACACAATTCTTCATGGATTTTACTGCCTTTTGGCAGAGACTTTTGTTTTACTCATTGATCCCTTCCACAATCATTGTAAACACTGAAATGTTTCTTCAGCTGAGCAGGTTCAAAGTCATCCAAATCACCCAGGAATGGAAAAGTTCTTCATAATGCCTCATTAGAGGTTAAAAATCTTTAAAATGTCATTTCTTTCAAAAGATGAAGCTGAGGATAAGTATTAATGCCTACTGCTATTTTTTTAAACAAAGAATCTCATGAAAGTTTAATGTTTCTCTGTGTTGGGTTGCTTCCCACTTTGTGAAAAGATGTGGGCGTGAGGAGCTGGCAGTTGTATGGAGGGGGAAAATAATCACTAAGACAACAGATGCTGATCAAACCCAGGTTACAAATAAGTAAAAGGAAATAAAAATGAGTTAATGAATTAAGCAATGAACTCTGAGGCCTCTCAGAGGTTCTACAGTCTCTATCATGTCCTCTAAACTAAAGAAATGGGGCCCAGGAGTACAGTTGAGGCCAAGCCTTGTAGCCAATTTAAGATGGGGAGGAAAAGAGATCAGCACAGTAATAAAATAGAGGTTTGCCAGCCTTCATTGCTAACTAGCACTAGCAGAAAATCTTGAGAAGTTTACAGCATTAATGTTTATGGTAAAATAGTGATATGCAGTATATTATATTATAAATTGCAGAAGGAAGGATTTTTAAAAATGGAAAATGCAAAATAAAACAATGGCGGTGTTACTTGAATGGAGGAAAGACAACCAATATTATTGTAAAGTTATTGAGCAAAGACATCCTTTTTACTAATTTACCATACTGTAGATGTCTTGGAGTTCCTAAAAATATATCCATATCAAAGTTGCCCATTTAATGAGACAATACAAATGGAGTAAGGGGTAAGATTGCCTTTTAGATATTGTTTGATTCCTTCCAAATTAAACTGAAATACTAAAATCTGCATTAAAAGAACAGATTTATCTTTAAACAATAGGCAAAGATCCTTATCTGAAATATTCCTTAGATTGAGGTGTCATAATGATCTAGACAGCAAAAAGAAAAGTTGAATGTTTTAAGTAAAGTTTTGTGCTTTCAGAACAATTTGGAAATCACACTTTGCTTGTTCTTCTTGGGTTCTTCTTGCTGTTGTGGAAAGCAGTGGACACAGCACCAAGTGCTCTTTATTTCCCAAACTGGTTCCTAGGATCAGTCTTCTGCTTGATCCAGTCTTCTTACTATACAGTAAGTCCTCAATAAATAGTAACAATTTTTGCAGTTCTAGTTTATAGTATATAGGGACTATATGAAAGTGATTAAGAAACAGTATAAGTTTTTAAAATGCATTGGAAAATTCATTTTCAAAATGTTAAGAAATAAGATGCACCTGATGACAAGGAAGATTTTGAGGAATGGAACATAGAGCTGTCAGGGTAAATGCTACATTTTGAGAGACAAAAGATGAGGGAAGAAATTGAGGGAGAAGAAAAGTGGGAGTTGTTTAAGGAACATAAATGGACGGAATTCCTCCCCCTCCCCAAAAATATCCTATTTAAATTGTCTTCCTCATACCAAGCAACTTTCATAAAAATAGAAAGAAAATTCCTAAGCAATTTAATTGTGTTGGCTTGGAAAGCTACTTGGCAAAGAAAGAACTGAGAGTTAGATTTTAAAAAATAGAAGATTTGACCTATTAGAGGGGGCATCATGTGTTTAAATACTTGTTTCAATATGATTAAAAGAATGGATGACCCTTAGATATAATTAGAATTTTATAATGAAAGATATGATTTAGAATTAAAATAGCATTTTTTCTTCTTTTGATATGGGAAATATGAAAATAAGAGGACTGGTATGAATAAAATTTTAACTACATAAATGTAATTAATATTGAGAAAATCATAACTGACAAAGATACTTTAAATATTGATGGGAAATCAAACTTTATCAAGAGCATGAAAAACAGGATATTGATTTATGAATTGATATTATTGTTATTTGTATAATATTAGTAAAATATGATGAAAATGTTTATATCTTACTTTGCATACATCAATAGTACCAAGAATTGTAATTGTGTAATGAGGGGCAAATGGAAAAAATATGGGAAGAAAGGAAGATCGGGGAAAATATTCTGGATTGTGCAATATTGAATAGATTTATATTGAAGAACCTTAATGTTAAATAAGTGAACCCAGACATTTTGTTTACTAAGCCTAGAGATTGTAATTCTTAAAAATCAATAGAACTTTAAAAAAATATCAAAATCAAATCTTTATTATGGTCAAAGGCAGGTAATAATGAGAATATGGTACAAACAGTTAAAAAGCATAAAGGATACATCAAACAAACAATTATATATGGATATAGGAAAGCATGGCATACTAGATCTATCATAATACAGAGCACTCTAGAATAATGAATTGGGTGCTCATCAGAGCTGGTTTATGTCACAGGTCATCATCTGATGGATTTTAAGAGCAGCTGCACAAAACTTGACAATATAATATCTTATACAGGGCTAGTATCTGAAAGCTGCATGGAAATGTAAGATTGTCCCGTGTGCCTTGGTAATCATGCAATAATGGCAAGATGAGTATAGTACAATTGTCTTGTAATACAGGTACTAGATAAGCACTGTACATGTTCTGTTTTTCTACATGTCCAAAGTCATAGTGGCATTATGTAAGGACCTGCCCCAACTGGTCCATCAGGAAAGTAAAACTCTTGATTCCATTGAAGTTAATCAAAAGAACTTTTACTGAGAGATAATGGTTGAAGAGAAGTCAGGTGGAATCTGAAGGTCCAGCACAAAGCACAAAGCAATTCTTTCATTTTCCCCAAACCCAATCCCCCTAACCAGTCCACCAGCAGCCAACGTGATGCTGTAGGGATGTTATGAAAACGCTGAGGTGCTGGGTAGATAACAGGTCACTCTCATGGCTTGACAGCCTTGGAACTGGACTGGAACTGGTTGAGAAGGAGTATGTTTCTTCTCTGAAGACAATCCCCCTTGCTAATTCCCAAGCAGTTACAGCAAAAGCGAAAGCATGAGGAAAACCTTCCTCCCCCTCCCCCTACAACAGAATAGCAGAACACCAGCATGGTGGACCTGACATATTATCTTTCTGTGTAGGGAATTTTTCTATATTGACTTTCAACAACAGATGATGGAGGGCATGACATCGTGCTGAAATAAAAGCTCTCCATTGATTAGCTACTTCAAGATTAGCTAATTACACCAAAGGGAAGGGAGGCAGAGTAGTTATTGGGTATTCTGGTAATAAAGGTTGGGGGTTTGACTAAGTCCAATTGCTACTCACTGTTTAATGAGTAGGTATAAGACTTATATTAGCACATTCATGTTGACTGAAATTTCTCTTTCTAGTTTGTACTATTGAATAAAGCAGTAAGGTTACATACATCATACAAAGATAGTTCCAGTTGCAAAATAGGATATTATCTTTAGATCTTTTTCCTTAAAGCCAACCTTATATTTCTCTCTATTTGTTGTTGGGAGATTTTAAGGAGTCAAAGTTTAAACCAACAAAACACTGCTGTTTCAATTAATTTTTTTCCATTTTTAAATAAACATTGTTCGTATATCTATTCTGTTCAATATACTCATCATCATCTCTCATCTTAATTTTAAATAAGAATTTGTTTAATTTAAAAAATAATAATTTGGGAAAGACGTTTTGTGATGGTTTATTCTCAACCTTTTGTAATTCAGTCCAATGATTATTTGTTTCTATGAAATTCTTTTCTGCAATTTTACACACTTATGTCAAAGATTTATTCATCTCGGCAGAAATCAATGGATTCCTTTAATACAAACAAGCTTGACAAACTTGTGTCCTTTTATGCTAGATGCATCCATGCAAACTCAGCAGTTTATCTGGATAATTCCTTCCTGAACTCTCGTTTTCTTTTTTTCCTCTCTTCAGTCATCAATATTTTTCAGAATCTCCTCTTTGTCCTTCTGTCTTAACTTTCTTCAGAACTTTTTTAGAATTATCTTTCTCCAGTTTTTCAGATTCTAATTCTCCAGAAACACACATATAATATAGCAGGGGTCTTCAAACTTGGCCCTTTTATGACTTGTGGACTTCAACTCCCAGAATTCCTCAGCTAGCGTGCCTGGCTGAGGAATTCTGGGAGTTGAAGTCCACAAGTCATAAAAGGGCCAAGTTTGAAGACACCTGTAATATAGGCACAATACTCATTGAGTTACATATATAGCTTTTGGTTTTCATGCTCAGTAATCAAAATAAGTTTGAGCAGAAAAAGGATGGTGCTACAAAGAAAGTTTTCTTCTTTAGCTTCTTTTAACATATACAGGAGCAATTTGTGATCTGTTCTGTCAGTACCTAAGCATATCTTTGATAGTATAGTTCAGGGGTCTGCAACCTTAAACACTCAAAAAGCCACTTGGACCACTTGTTTTCCCAGAGAAAAGAAAACACTGGGATCCGCAAAACATGCACACACACAAGGATCCACAAAACATGCACACACACAGTTTAATTAAAAAGAAATAGAGGCTGCTGTGCAGGAGTTCGTTCTCTCTCTCTCTCTCTCTCTCTCTCTCTCCCTCTTTCTCTTTCTTCTTCTCTCTTTCCTCTCCCTCTCTCTTTCCTCTCCCTCTCTCTTTCTCTCTCTTCCTCTCTCTTTCCTCTCCCTCTCTCCCTCTCTCTCTTTTTCTCTCTTTCCTCTCTCTTTCCTCTCCCTCTCTCTCTTTCCTCTCCCTCTCTCTCTCTCTCTCTCTTTTCTCTTTCCTCTCTCTTTCCTCTCCCTCTCTCTTTCCTCTCCCTCTCTCCCTCTCTCTCTTTTTCTCTTTTTTCTCTCTCCTCTCCCTATTTCCCTCTCTCCTTCTCTTTCTCTCTCTCCCACTCTCTCTTTCTCTCTCTTTCCTCTCCCTCTCTCTCTCTCCCTCTATCTTTTTTTCTCTCTCCCCCCCCCTCCCTCTCTCCAATCTTCTGCTCATCTGGCAAGCTGGCTTCAGGCTCTTCTCCAACAAGCTTATTGGGCTGGCTCTCTCCTGCCCTTCCTGTTTCATGCTTCCTGCAGAGACACAGCAAAGGGAAGGGCCCCACCCAATAAGCTTGTCAGCTCATCGGAGAACTGTGTGAGGCCACTCTGTTTTACACACAGAGAGAGACAGAGAGAGAAAGAGAGAAAAGTGCAAGTGCCTCTCTCTGTCTCTGTCTCTCTCTCTGCAAATGGCAAAGGAGGCTGGGAGCCACAGGAAAAAGCTCAAAGAGCCACATGCGGCTCCAGAGCCGTGGGTTGCCAACCCGAGGCATAGTTGAACTTTTCTATCTATTTTAGCAGTAACGTTGTTGTTGTTAGTTGCAAAGTCATGTCCGACCCATTGTGACCCCATGGCCTTCCTGTCCTCTACCATCTTCTGGAGTCCATTTAAACTCACGCCTACTGCTTCAGTGACTCCATCCAGCCACCTCATTCTCTTTCGTCCCCTTCTTCTATTGCCCTCAATCTTTCCCAGCATTAGGCTCTTCTCCAGTGAGTCCTTCCTTCTCATTAGGTGGCCAAAGTAAATAATAATAATAATAGTAATAATAGTAATAATAATAATAGTTGGAAGGGACCTTGGAGGTCATCTAGTCTAACTTGAGTTTCAACTTCAGGATCTGGCCTTCTAAAGCGCAGTCAGGGTTGATCTCCTCTAGGGCTGACTGGTTGGATCGCCTTGTAGTCCAGGGGACTTGCAGGAGTCTTCTCCAGCACCATAGTTCAAAGGCCTCAATTCTTTTGCACTCAGCCTTTCTTATGGTCCAACTTTCACAGCCATACATTGCAACTGGGAAAACCATGGCCTTGATTATATGTATTTTTGTTGGTAGGGTGATGTCTCTGCTTTATAGTATGCTGTCTTGATTTGCCATAGCTTTCCTCCCCAGGAGCAAGTGTCTTTTAATTTTTTGGCTGCAGTCCCCATCTGTGGTGATCTTGGAGCCCAGGAAGATAAAATCTGTCACTAAGCAGTAATGTAGTCAATTTGATTTCCATTCACTTCACCTGGCATTATTTTGGTTGTTTAAAGGTGGTGCTACCAATGATGAAGCAGGAAAGAAGGAATGCATTTAGATATTTAAAGAAAGTAAGGATGAATGTACATTAAAAGTTATTGCAAGCTGAATCCAAAATCTACATTTTTTCCATATTTTTTTGCCACAATTATTATGCCATTAATTTAACAGAGGGGTTTTTTTAAGACTAAATCTTTTCATATCAGTTCAGAAAAGATTTGGGGTACTCACATCAATTTTTATGTATATGCATCTGCTTAAAACTTGGTGCATTTAATGGATGTCTTATTTTGTCCTTTATGACAAATCTTCTAGAATTTGTCAGTAAACTGAACTGCTCTAGTTTTGCAACTCAGTCATTCAAGCATTAATAAATAAAGCTAACTTAGCTGCATTCCCTTGCTCACAAATATTGTAATGTGGAAGTACATAATAGGTGCCAGACAAAAAGCCATGAGTGTGGCTATTCACAATGAAGCCTGTCTCTCAAAATTGCTCACTACGGTGCTTTCCATGTCACATCACGGTTAAGCATTGGAAAAATTATGCAGGCGGTTAGAGGTGTCCTTTATAAAAGTATCTGCAGTAGCAAACTTTAGTTGTTTGAGACTTTATTACAATGCTTGTGGGACTCACTGGGGCTGAATAATGAAACTGAAGTTCTGTTTCATCTACACAAAGTTCTTTTCAAAGTTTCATCTACATGACAATTGCAAGAAAAAATCAGGATAGAATATTTCAATGTGACACCTCACTAGTCACATTGAATTCTCCAGATTGGCATCCCTCAGTGAGCCCTGAGCTCTTAAAAGTGCTATAAAGAGCTTTGATAACCTTAACTACTCCTGGAGCTATTCCATATTAGTGAAGGAGGAAAGTGCAATTTCCCCCTTTCAAGATGTCAAATGTTTTCTTGAAGTCATCTAAAGTCACAAAGAAATAATCATCTGTTCTTTTGATGGCTCATGTAATTAAGTGAGGGTACAGAACTGATACTCCAAGGATGATTGAATATTAAACTAATAATAATGTATAGTATGCTTTTGTGTGGATAGACTGTAGGCAAACAGCATCAGCAGGTGTTATACTAAGATATGTTAGCAGATGGGTGATTAATTCAATACAAATTTCAAGATTAAATATAAGTATAGGATGCTGAGACTCTTCTGAATTATGGAGTAGTTGAAGCAAGGTTCTCTTGAAAACTTTTAAAGCTTTGGTTGTTTTAAGATTATAATAACGTTGTATCCCCTCCACACCCTTCCCACATAGGACATACATCCAGGACTTAGATTTTTTTGTATGTGCATAATTTTATAGGGCAAAATCATATGGATTGAACATGAAATTTTAATTACCTGAGGTCTAGCAATTCTGCATCTGGGTGTTGCCTTGGTTTTATTGAATTTATTTTTAAGACATTTCATGCAAAATTGGCATTGTGTTACTTACCCAACTTCCAACTTTAATTTTCCCAGAAAGCAAACATGACTAAGGCATGACAATGTCTAAAGAATACCCAAGGTGTTTCAAGTGTCTTTGCCTAAAAGATGCAAAATACAGATGATATAGATACACTTCTGAGTGAGGAATGTGAAGCTTCAGCCTTCTGTAGAATGCAGATATGAAGATAAGCATCAGATCTAATCTTTATCAGTACAGATATTTCCTTGTCTATAAATAAAGCTAAAATGGAGAGATACATGTTCATGTAAGCCTCATTCTGCAGTATACTTATGCAATCAACTTCCTTTGCAATCTTCCCATACTTCTTTAAAGTGTACTTTTGGCTCAAATGCTAAGAGATTCCCCTATACCTAAGATGCCTACTTAACAGAATTTTTGATCAAGGAAGATTTTAAAGCACTTTTAACAGACGGCTTTATATAATTTTGTTGTAGGAACTTCGCAAATGTGCAAAAATCTAATATATAGTAGGTTCTAATATATAGAGGTAAGCTGGAACACCAGGGTTACAAATGTGTTCAGATCCCTCTCTTTTGTGATTTACTTAAGTGCATATGACTATCTGCTTTGTAAGTATAGAAATAGCAATAGCACTTAAACATATATACTGCCCCACAGTGCTTTATAGCATTCTCTGGTTGGTTTAAAACATCAGCATATTGCCCCAGCAATCTGGCTCCTCATTTTACCAACCTCAGAAGGATGAAAGGTTGAGTCAACCTTGAGCCCATCAGGATCGAAGTCCAGATTGTGGGCAGAGTTAGTATGCAATACTACATTCTAATCACTGCACCATAAGGGCTAATGTAGAATGTGCAGAACAGGACACCCCTGAACTACACACTTAGATATTGTCAGGGATCTCTTTTGCAATTTATTTCCTTCGATTTCCATGTAAAAAGTGAACAGCACAGATTGACTAAGAAGAGAAGCAACCTAGAACTAAGGAGAAACTACCTGACAGTTAGAACAATTAACCAGTGGAACAACCTGCCTCCAGAAGTGGTGAATGCTCCAACACTGGAAGTTTTTAAGAAGAGCTGGACAGCCATTTGTCTGAAATGGTATAGGATTTCCTGCCTGAGCAGGGGGTTGGACTAGATGACCTCCAAGGTCCCTTCCAACTTTATTATTATTATTATTGATCATCGCACAGTCAGCCAGATGTTCAGACTGGATTTGGCATTTGTCTACCTATCGAGTCCTTACCCAAGACCTGGCATAGGCAGATGTGGATGTTTGATGGTATTACAGATATCGTCGCAGGATGGAAGCAGTTCCTAATAAGGCCGCCTTTTGCAATTGACTAATAGCGAATTTGTCAATGCCAATGGTGTTCAAGTGGTGCTCCAGTTGTTTTGGGATTGCACCCAAGGAGCCTATGACTATTGGTACTACCCTTGCTTGCTTTTGCCACAGTCTTTCTATTTCTATTTGTAGGTCTTTGTATTTTGTTATCTTCTCCAGTTCTTTCTCTTCTATTCTGCTATCTCCAGGCACTGCCACGTCCACTATCCAGACTTTTTTGTCTTTCTTATCGACAATTGTTAAGTCTGGGGTGTTATGTTGCAGGTGCTTGTCTGTTTGAATTCTGAAGTCCCAGAGCAGTTTAATTTTATCATTTTCTATGACTTTCTCTATTTTATGATCCCACCAGTTTTTGCTTACAAGCAAATGATATTTTTTGCAGATCTTCCAACGCACTATTGTTGCTACTTTGTCATGCCGCTGCTTGTAATCAGTTATTATTATTATTATTATTATTTAGTACATTTAGTAATTATCTGATACATATTAGATAGAAACCATCAATGGCTCAAATCCTGATTATTGAACAGACCAATTCAAATTTTCTCTAGTGATAATTTGTAATTTCTCCAAGACCTATCCATCCTTCTTACTGTTCTCTCCTTACTCCACTTCTTCAGCCACTCACCCTTGATAATCATATTTATTCTAGGGCTATCAATCTTTCTTCAAATTTGATTTTGTTTAAACTATCTTTATATACTTCAAGAACTCCCCACCCACAAAGCAATTTTGTTTCTATGTTTTAGAAAGCAAAAGGTGAGAAAGTTTGAGTGGCAACAAAAAGGTTCTGCTTGTTGCTGAGGAAACTAAGTTTTTGCTCCCTAATTTCCCACACTGTGCTGCATTTCATTGTGTTCCCTCATAGTGCAGAAAGACCAGGAACATGGCCCAGTTGCCTTGGAAACAGAATGCTAGTTCAGTTCTCTCTATCCCTTTTCCATTTTAAGTCCTATTTAGGCATTATGAAATCATGCAAACTCAACACATGAGTTCTGCAGATAAACTCCTTACCATCTTCTACCAGAAAAGATATCCTTGATATTCTAATGCATATCCAAATCTAGTAGGACTCAAGTGACCTCAAAACTATATATTGGACAGATGAGTTTTCTGGATTTCCTTAAAATTTCTAATTTCCTAAAACAAAAACTCTTAAGAATGAGAACAGTATCACTAGAGAACCAACTCTACAGGAGATGTTTCCATACCATATCTTGAACAAAATGTCAAGATTTGTCCGAGGTTATGAATTTTTGTAATGTTCATTTCCCATGGCTTGATTAACTTGACCAAAATAACTACTTCTTAGACGATTGTGAGAAAAGCAATAGGTTTGTATCCAGCATAATTTTTGATATGTATTGTATACCAGAAATCAAATTACTGATACCTGGTTCTTCAATGGAACAATTGTTTTTATTTTTTAGGATTTTGGATCAGCTTCTTGAAGGATTTGTTTTGCTTGTATATGATATACATTTATGCATCAATACATTTTTCTTTTTTAATTTTCATTAGACTTTTAAAGAATGGTTTAAGGAGCTGAAGTGCTATATTTTTAAATGGTAAGCTTAAAAAATAAATGTAAAATCAGTAACTAATCTTTATCATCCTAATAAGAAATTGCAAATTTTGATCTAATTTTAGTTTCTTTTTTTGAAAAAAAATGTAGCAAAAATGTATATTGTCGAACTGGAAAAGTGTAAAAAAAAAAACCACATCAACATCTATCAAGAGGGCTGAAACAATTCCTTACAATGAAAGAGCACAATAATGAAGGGTGAGTGGGAATTAGGTTGTGCTAATTATTCTGAATGAATTTAAACTATTGATTCAATTCAGGAAATCAACTCACTTTGCTTGAATGCTTCAAATCCATTGACAGGTCAAACTGATAATTATCTCCAAATTGATGTTTAATCATCTTTCAAATTGTACAATTAATTTGTCACCATCCAATTCTACAATTCATATCTGAATCCCAAATCTAATTGGGAAAACCAGTTTCGTTCAGAGATCCAGTTAAATTGCCTTTACAACAAACCTCTAAATGAAATCTTTACAGAAGTCTTGTGCTCTTCTTTTAGGAAAGTAATGAGCAAAATGGGATTGGATATAATGTTACAGTATCATATACGGCATAGATAAAATATTCTGAGAATCCTGAACTATTCAGTGAACTTTTATGGTAGGAGATCTGGGACATATAAAAAAAATTCCCCATTCAGCAGATGGTTAAATTTTGGAATTTACTACTATAAGACAGAAACTCAGGTAGAAACTTCGGAAAGAAACTGGATAAAGGAAGGCTAAATAAGGCTACCAGTTTTTAACGTTTGAAAGAGTTTTTTTTTTTTTAAGTCCAGAGGTTCCATCCACAAGAATAACATTATGCAGGTCACAGTGATGCTATTTTTCTACAGTCATTTGGCCCTTGGCTAGATACATTTTAGTAAATGTGGCTTCTGAACGGTTGAAAATAAAAGAAGGAAGTTCAGAGTTATTTTCTAAGGAGAAAAAAAATATGGCTACATTCAGTTATGGTAAAGCTGGATAAACCTTTCCTAGCATATTGTCAAGTACTTCATTAATCAAGGACTTGCTAGCGCTTTCATATGTTTGTAGCCCCTCATGTAACATCATTTTTCTGCATTCTGCTATATTGTTCAGCAGTTAATTAGTTTTTTATCCTCCTGTTTTTATTACTTTGTAAGTAACCTAAAGAAGTAAACGTGCATAACATGCATAAGCCTCCAAAGCCATTCCAGAGGGAACCATGGTTGATGGTATCAAAAGACACTGAGAAGTCAAATAGAGCAAGGACAGACACACTACCCCTATCAGGTTCCAGCCTGAGATAATCAAAAAGTGTGACCAATGCCATAAATGGACTGTACCTTCCAGAATTTGTAGGTGGCATGGTTAAGATTTTGTAACGCATAATACCAATATATGCAGAGAATATTAGGTTGGTGAGAGTTGTGTTGGTCTAATAAAATATGATTATCTCACTTTGCAAATAAATATAATCTTTTTTAATAGATATTTTATTAGTTTTTAACTAAAACAATCTCCAGTGCCTGGTGTACAGCGTGTTCTCTTAGTTTATATTTAAACAAGAAAAAAGGACAATAATTAATTAACAACCAATAATAATTAAATTTCATAGTTCCATAATTAACATATTAATTAATGATATATTTCTTTGATCTTCCCTTCTCCCGTTTGTATTCTCCTTCTTCAACCTTAGTCAAAATGTAATTCTTAATATTTTCAATATATAAATGATTAAATATAAGCATTTTTATATTTATACAAATAATAATAATCTCTCTATATATAACATTTTTTCAGCTTATATTATTCTCATAACCGTCATCTCATTAGTTCAGCATACATCCTATTTTTATAATTTTTGTTCATTTAAATTCCATTATATTCAATCCAATTCTTATCAGTCATAATTTCTTCATATTAGTCATCTAACAAATTTTCCCATTTAGGTACATCCTCCCAATATTTAATAATAATAATAATAATAATAATAATAATAATAATAATAATAATAATAATAATAATAATAATAATAATAATAATATATATGTGTGTGTGTGTTTTCTAAGGTTTTCGCGAGTGTTTGTATGTAGGTCTTTGGTTGTTCGGGTTTTCTCCCGCGTAAAATTGGAAGTGTCTTGGCGACGTTTCGACGAAGTCCCATTCGTCATCTTCAGGCTGGTGTTTTCAGCTTCGTGCTTCGAGCCACTTTAAATCCTTCACTGTTCACTGATGTTTAGGTTCATTCTCTGGGACTTTGGCTGCAACCAGCTTGGATTAGATGCTGATCTCACGCTAGCCTTTCTCCTGTTGGATTCGAAGAGCTTTCCCCAGATCAAATGAAGCGATTGCCATCACTTCATGATCAATGGGGCACCCTTTCTTCATGATCACCTCTCCGGGGCACCTTCGGACCCATTTAGGGCCCCCAAGCAGGAAGAAACTAGCCGTGGGAAGCAGAGGTCCGCTCTTGCGCGGCCATGTGCTGCGGGCACAAAACTGGAAGTCCAAATAAATATAAACTTATGCATGTCTCTAGAGCAGCTTTTTTTTTTTACTTGGCAACTTTAAGAGATATGGATTCCATGCTGGCTGAGGAATTCTGGGAATTGAAGTCCATACATTTTTAAGTTGCAAGATTGAAACTGCTGTAGACTGTATGCATCTGCACACCTTGTATATATATATTTATAGTATACTATATAATATTAGGAAGGAAAGCATTGAATGTGTGGTGCAAGCATCCTGGTGCTCCTTGATCTCTTGACAGCTTTTGATACCATCAAGCATCCTATCTGTCTGGACTGCCTAAAGGCAATAGGATTGTGAGTCAAGGTGGTGTGGTGGTTTTCCTCCTTTCTGTGTGGTAGATTCTAGCTGGTGTGGTTGATTCTAGCTGGGGCTGAATTTTAAAGAGGGAGTTATGAAGGTTTTTGTTGTTGTTGTTGTAAATAAGATCAAGAGTCACTTCTTTATATATTTTCATTTTTATTTTTTCTATTTGTACTTTTGCTCTTATACTTTTTCTCACTTTCTCATTTCCTTTTTTTCCTTTAATTATAATGCTTGTTATATATGTGTTTGTTTTGTATCTGGGAAAGTATTTTAATAAAAATCATTATTTTTATTAAAGGAATCTGGTCTATGTTGCTAGAACATAGACATAGTATTATATTGAAGGGAGATCAGCAGTCTTCTAGTCCAACTCCTGCTCAGGGGAAGAGACCTTATAACATCCTGGACAAATACCTATCCAGTCTGTTCTTGAAAACTTCCAGTGATGGAGAACACATAAATCTAGGATGCAAACTATTCCATTGATTGTTCTCACTGTAAGAACATTTCTCCTTAGTTTTAGGTTGTATCTCTTTTCAGTATACTTTCACCCATTACTTCTAAGGTGCTTTGGAGAATAAGTTGACCCCCTCTTCTCTGTGACAAGTGGACTCTCAAGACCTGGAAGACAGTTATCATGTCCCCCCAATCCTTCTATTTGGTAAGATACCTAGCTCCTTCAATTGATCATCATATGATTCATTCTCCAGACCCTTTATCATCTTTGTTGCTCTTCTTTGCACACTTTCCAGGGTCTTGGTGTCTTTTTTTTTTTTAATATCATGGCAACCAGAACTGTACTCAGTATTCCAAGTATGACCTTACTAGTGCAGTATAAAGTAGTATTATCACTTCTTGTGATTTTGATGCTATACCTTTGTTGATGCCACCCAGGATTGTATTAGGAATTCATAGGGAAGTGATACTGTAATAGAGTTGATTGGTTTGAACTATTGAGACACTAAACATAATTCCAATTGTTCTGATCTCCATATTGTGGATTGTGACCAGAAATCTGAATGCATCATATTGCAAATTATAGGGCAAGAGCAATTAGAATTAACTAAACATTATTCTTATTTAAGCACCATTAATATATTTATTGAACAGTGTGAGTTACAAAGAACATCAATAAATGGTTGCCTCCCGCTTCTCCAGAGAAAGGATGGTGGTGGTGAGCCGAGTCAGGACTGGTGGGGCCCACGCCTTCCTCCTGGGCCAGATTTAGCATGACAGTCTGTGGAATATCTTGAAATTCCAGAACTTCTTTTCTTATAAATCACACTGGGTCTCCAAAAAAGCTTGTACAAATGACCAAGACTATCACAACAGAACCCAGCTGCAGAAACTAATGAAGTAAGTGTCATCTATATTCAAATGCACACAAGTGGGTTGGTGTCTATTAGTCCTGGAGTTGGGGCCAAAGCTACACCTCCTAGTAAGCAGGGCAAAAAGAATTCCATTGTTGATAGAAATAATGATGAGTACTGCCAGCACAGGGAACATAATAAAATGGCAGTGAAAAAGACTGGCTTAAAATGTAAGCAGAATGTCCAGGACACCCTCCAGAGGGTAAATCAGCTAAAAGAAAATGTTGAAAGCATTGCCTAATTCTTACCTGCCCCCATAACTACAAGGTCAAATACTTTTATTTTCTCACCTAATAATTTCATCAGCATATCACTTTTTTGCCTTTGGCAGCTGACATTATTTTTCTCAGTACCATCCTGAACATTTTCACCACATGGACAAAATGCCAAAGCAAGTAACCCATAACACAACTTCTCCATGGGTCATCTTATTTTGTCCTGAGAATACATGTTTTATTTCCCACATACCTGTTTATTCCAATGATCTGTTGGCAGGAGGGAAAGAATGTGACACCTTATTTTTTTAGCATGAATGTTGTAACTGATGGCAAAAAGAGAAAAAGTGGATTAATGATATAAGCAGGATGTAAATTCAACCTTGTTAATTTTTTATATTCATTTGGTGAACATTTGAACATGAGATGTGTTCCAACTTTTCTTTCTGGTGAAATGATTTTTTTTTTTTTGAAATAAAGATGAAAAACCATGCCATCTTGTCATGTTGTATCTTTCAAAGAATGTTTTTGGGAATTATCTATATGTTGTATTAGCATGTGCTATCCAGCTCACACACACACAAACATAACTATGGTTTAGTAAGTTCATTAATAATCCCTGCAGCTGCCTTCACCAAAAAACCAGAACTGTCCCAATTAAATCCAGCCACAAGCAAACCAATGCTAGTCCACAGAGCAATGACCAATGAGTACACAAAGTGCTTGAAAGTTTCCCAATCAAAATAAAACCACCAGGCAAAATTAAAAGTCCAGATTTCACAAGGCCCAGTCCAAGTCAAGGCACAGTGTCAATCCAAAGCAAGGCAAGAATCACAATGATCAGAAAACACACAGCTAGGAAATGAACACATTGCTTCCAGCATCACTGGAATTTTGGGAATTGAAATCCACTCATCTTCAACTTGCCAAGATTGAAAAACTGTAGACTGTATAGACTGTATAGATAGACTGTATTTTTATTTACACGGTTGACTTGTCTTATATCATTTTAATCTCCCTATCATTTTTCTATTTATTTAAATTCATTTTGGCATTATTTAACTCAAAGAATAATTCTATAGGTAGGGAAGATAGGAAGCCTTATAATACTATTTAAACAACAACAACAACAACAACAACAATGTGAACTACTTGAAGGGACATGTTCTTCCCCAGTTATTGCAAGTTCTTGAAGAAAAAAAAAATCCTCAACTATCCATCTCAGAATTCAGTGCAAAATAAATAAATAAAATGCTAATGTCCATAGGTCCCACTTCTATTTCTTGAACATCTGGTGTGCATTTATTTGATCATTTCCATCCAAAATCTGATGAATTTCTGTAAAGATTTAGCTGCAAAGATGATAATGTTATACTTGCTAGCAATCATGTTGAAGGGATAGAATGCTAGAAATTTTGCATCCTGGTGCTTTTTTCTTAGAGCTGTAACCATAGTTGGATGTTGCTGCAGTGGTTGATGTGGAGGATGATGCCGTATATACAAAGAAACATGGAGCTATTTCTTGCAGGGTGTGCAATGCCCCCACCTGAAAGGACTATAATTCTTTTGTCTTCAAGCAGTTATGGTTCCCCAAAGTCCTTAGGTAAATGAGATTAATGGTTACATGCGTGTAAAACATCTATTCTGAAATTCATTCTATTGTGTACAATGGTATTTAGTTTAAGTTGTTATTATTATTATTATTATTATTATTATTATTATTATTATTATTATTAGTAGTAGTAGTAGTAGTAGTAGTAGTAGTAGTTTCTGTTCAATGATGTCTGATTCTTAGAGTTTGCCTGGACAGGCCCCTGAAGTTTTCTTAGTAAGGGTTTTCAAAGTTGGCTTTCCATTCATCCAGCAATCCATCCAGGTTTTTTTTTTGTTTTATTTATTAAATTTATATGCCACCCATCATGCCCTTTCCTACTTCCCAGAGAGTGACTGATAGGGGTCACCCGGCTGGCTTTGTGCCTGAGACAGGACTAGAACTGATGGTCTACTGTTTTTTGAGCAGTGGTTCCCAACCTTTGCAGCTTGGCGGCCTGGCTGGGTGTGGAGAGGGTGTGCTGGTGCACATGTGGCCTGGTTCCAAATAGACCACAGCCAGGGGGTTGGGAATCCCTGTTCTAGAGCTTAACCACTACACCAGACTGGCTGTCTATACAGGTTCACAATATATATTTAAGTGTAAATGCCATGAGTTAATTGAATTTTATGAATAGAGTAGTGTATTTTTTAGAAAATAAAGGGATAATCCAGAACAGTATGATATCACTGTAGGCACCACATTTGACTTACAAACTTCCCAATTACTTGATAGTATAGAATGCAGAAATGTATTTTTTTCCTTCCTAGTATTTTCCTACAAGAGCATCATCCACTTTTGGAGGATCAACTGAGTGGTTGTGATTGGAATTGACTAACCATCTTGTCACCCAAGCCTGACATTATGGGCTGAGAGTGACAGGCCTAAAGTCACCCAGCCAGCTTTAATGGCTAAGGCAACGCTAGAACTCACAGTATCCTAGTTGCTAGACCAACTGGCTCTCTATGATTGAGAAATATACTATACTAAATTGATGTACATTACTTATCTCTTTCCAGTTTTTTAATCTCATGGAAGAGTTATTTTCTAGATATCAAAATAGATATTTTTAATCTCATGGAAGAGTTATTTTCTAGATATCAAAATTAAAATCTGAGATGTTAACACTGAAATGTGTTAAGGATAAGTGATTTTTTTTTTTTCATTTTCAAGACACACACACAAAAAAGCCATTACATGAAATGGATTTGTCATGCCGATGTATCCTTTACCAAATCTCTGCTAGAAATACTTCTCACTGTGGGATGCTGTATTTCTGTGTTGGCCTCTGAAAAGAAATGCTTGCTATTTCTCTGCTTGCATTAGATTTCACTGCTCTTTTAAAAAAAAAATCCTGAAAACATGTTAGCACATCCCCATCTAACTTCTGAAATTTCCCCGTCCCCCTTTTTTTGAAGTGTTATTATTGATTGCAAGGGATGCTTTGAATTTCATTTGCTGCTTTTTCTCTTTTCCAAGGAAACACTTTTCTGTCCTGCTAACTTCAAAATACAAACCATTGGAAGTGTCTAGAAATGTACTTATGCTGCTGGTGGTAATGTTTCTATCAATGGAACTGGGATATTAGAGGCTGTTCAAAGAATGCTTGGTTTACTTGCCCTTTGAAACAAGCTCTGGGCTAGGGAAGAATCACATCCATTCTCCCATTAAGGACACAGCATAGACATACAGGTATTTTCCACACAGCACGGTGTCTTTTTGTCGTATTTTCATCAAAGACATTCTATTACAAAGGCAAGAGAAAAGAAAACTCTTCTGCTCAGCTAAAGGTAGCCCTGAGCAAAAATCCAGCTCTTCATCTCCATACTTAGATCTAAGAGGTATGACTGCACAGTGGACTTTTGCTTGTGAATTTGTTTTTTTTTTTTAATGGGGATCTAAAGCAGACCATTAGCAAAGAAACAGTAGTATCTCTTGAAGATTTGCTTCTGGGAAACAGACTGGATTCACCAGGGATGTTTAGGCATAGAGTCTTGATTTCTATGGGGCTTGACTTTTTTTTAACTCTGCCCCATGGAAATGTTTGCATCCAACTCCTCTCTTAACTTCTCAAACCTTCAAATAGCTACTTTTGAAAACAAAAACATTTGGAGGACGTTAGCAAACAGGGCCATGTTTATATTTGGGCTGAATCAATTTTGGGGTGGTGGTTCGAAATATTTTCATTGTTTGCAAGAGGGATTAGGGACTTTTTTCTTTCACTGGACATAATCTCTTCAACAATAGAAGATAACATTTATAGCTCAGGGTTTTTCTTGTTCTCTGAGCTTGGTTGTTTTCTTGCAGAAGTTTCACTGCCAAACTAGGTAACATTATCAGGACATCATTACCTAGTTTGGTAATGAAACAACTGTAAGAAAACAACCAAGCTCAGAGAACACCAAAGACCCCACTTTCTTCAACCTTTAAGGCTGCTGCTGTACTCCTAGTTAACATCACCAGAGCAAAGACCCTGGAAATGTTTTACACATTTCCCCCCACATTTTTAGGAATGGGAATGGGAAAAAGCAATGCAAAGTAATAGCAATCAGTGGGGATGTAGCATTTAAAATTCCCAACTAAATAAACAGCCTTGAGGATTAGTGATAGACTTAATATATACTGAGGTTTTTAAGGATTCTGCACAAGAAGAGTGCAAATAGGTGAGAAATCCATTCACTATTGTCCTGAAAGTATCCCACATTAAATCTGTAGTGGAATTATTCCATCTTTAATTTCTAACATGTAATGATGGTGGTAGTGGTGTTTTTAATGAAAAACATGTTTTTAATGAAAAAAATGTTTTTAATGAAAAGCTCAACATAGAATATCCTCAAAAAAGGAAAAAAAAATGGATCCAGGAAATTACAGACCTATCAGCCTGACCTAAATACCTGGGAAGATCCTGGAAAAGATAATCAAACAACGAATCAACGAACACCTAGAGGCAAACAAAGTCATTACTAAAAGCCAACATGGGTTTGTCAAAAATAGATCATGCCAGACAAATCTTATTGCGTTCTTTGACCAAGTGACAAAATTAGTGGATCAGAGGAATGCTGTGGACATAATTTACTTGGACTTCAGTAAGGCATTTGATAAAGTAGATCACAACCTACTACTTGACAAGATAGAAAAATGTGGGGTAGACAGAACCACCACCAGATGGATCCGGAGCTGGCTGATCGGCCGTACTCAGCAAGTGGTCCTCAATGGAACTGCATCTATATGGAGGGAAGTGTGTAGTGGGGTGCCCCATGGCTCTGTTCTGGGCCCAGTACTCTTCAACATCTTCATCAACGATTTGGATGAAGGGATAGATGGGGAACTCATCAAATTTGCAGATGACACCAAGCTGGCAGGAATAGCCAACACTCCAGAAGACAGGCTTCAGGTACAGAAGGATCTGGACAGACTTGAACACTGGGCACTAACTAACAAAATGAAATTCAATGGTGAAAAAAGCAAGGTTCTACATTTATGCAAGAAAAACCAAATGCACAAGTACAGCATAGGTGGCACCATGCTCAATAGTAGTAACTGTGAGAGGGACCTCGGAGTCCTAGTAGACAATCACTTAATTATGAGCCAGCAGTGTGCTGCAGCTGCCAAAATGGCCAACACAGTGCTAGGCTGCATTAACAGAGGGATAGAATCAAGATCACGTGAAGTATTGATACCACTCTTCAATGCCTTGGTAAGGCCACACTTGGAATACTGCATCCAGTTTTGGTCACCACGATGTAAAAAAGATGTTGAGACTCTAGAAAGAGTACAGAGAAGAGCAACAAAGATGATTAGGGGACTGGAGGCTAAAACATATAAGGAACGGTTGCGAGAATTGGTTATGTCTAGTTTAACGAAGAGAAGGACAAGGGGGGACATGATAGCAGTATTCCAATATCTCAGGGGCTGCCATAAAGAAGAGGGAATTAAGCTATTTTCCAAAGCACCTGAAGGCAGGACAAGAAGCAACGGGTGGAAACTAATCAAGGAGAGAAGCAACCTAGAACTAATGAGAAACTTCCTGACAGTGAGAACAATTAATCAGTGGAACAGCTTGCCTCCAGAAGCAGTAAATGCTCCAACACTGGAAGTTTTTAAGAAGAGACTGGACAGCCACTTGTCCGAAATGGTGTAGGGTTTCCTGCCCGAGCAGGGGGTTGGACTAGATGACCTCCAAGGTTTCTTCCAACTTTACTACTATTATTATTATTATTATTATTATTATTATAGCCTTGACATTGTATAAGCCATATTCATGCACAAATGTCTTCCTCATCTCTTTTTTTTATTTTAGTTTTTAGCTTACCTCTTCCCACTTAGTTATTCCACTAGCCTTCTGGAAAATAAATATATTTATTTTGCTGGCTGAATAAACCCCCATTTGAGGTTTTTGTCTATAAAGAGTGCAGTTCCTTCAATTCTTTTGGAGTCATCAAAATAAATTTTGGGCTTAGATAGTTTAGCCCTTAACAATATTTCTATGGAGGAATCTGTCGGCCAGTAGGGTGGGAGCTCGTGCGATCCCTTCTCACTGAACACATCCCTTAAGTCCTTATATTCTTTGGAGATTAGGGAGGGAGACTTCCCCTGTTCATGCACTGCTGCCCCCACCTCACATCTTGGTTTCACTGTTCCTTGCTTGTTATCTAGGCCCTCCAAAGGGCCGGTCCACCGGATTTTCAACAGTCCTCTCCTCCAGTTCACATAATTTTACTTCCTGAGCCAGTCCAGTCCTAAAACCAGGGGTCTTTCTAATCAGAAAGATTATGGCCAGCTCTGGGGGCAACTTCAAAATTTCTCAACATAGTCACCTCTTCAAGGAGTTACTCCCTATCCTTCTAGCATAAAACCTTGGAAAATAACAACCAGTGGATGATGATGTAATACTTAGAGCTTTAAGGTTCTTTGGGGTTAATAACCATGTTCATTTACTATGTGACACCTAACATTATATTTTATACTACCACAAGTGATCATGTGGTAGAGCCGAGGTGGCACAGCAGTTAGAGTGCAGTACTGCAGGCCACTTTAGCTGACTGTGTTCAGCAGGTCAGCGGTTCAAATCTCACCAGCTCAAGGTTGACTCAGCCTTCCATCCTTCCGAGGTAGGTAAAATGAGGACCCAGATTGTTGGGGCAATGTAAATATATATATACATTGCTTACTGGTGTACACCGCTTAGAGAGTGCTTGCACTTAAAAGTGGTATATAAGTCTCATAAATAAATAAATAAATAAATAAATAAATAAATGTACAAATTTATATAATTTACATATCATTTACATGCAGTTTATATACCAAGTGTTATTTTGGTATGTAAATAATATCTAGACTTGTAGACGAGACTATTGAGAGTTAGGGAAATAATTTGGGCTGCTAAGTTTCATTTTGGATGAAAATGATATCTAGCTCCTTTCAGTCCTGGTCCTTTAGCATTGACTGATTCCAACTAATTTCCATAGTGCCAACATCCAATGGTTAAATTCTCTTCATATGGCTTTTCACCGGGATCACTCTTGGCTTTAGGACTTGATATGCTAAAGTGAGCATTAAAGATAGACTTAATGATTTGGAACATTAAATTGATCTATCTTCTTCCCTGGCTATTTTCAATCTGGATAGAATAAATTGCTCATTTAAACCAACTAAATCTCTTTATAACTTAATGTCTACATAAAAAAAAGTAAGGCTTTCCTGCCACAGTGCTATATGGAAAATTCAGTAACATTTCTATATACCAAGAAATTCTTCCCTTCTGCTTCCTGAGCAGCTGAATCAAAGGATCACATACTCTTAACCTTAATTAGAGATATTTCACATATTCTCTAATTTCCCACTTTCATCTGATTCTGATTACTTTGAAACATCGCTTGCTTTCTTTTTACTTTTCATTCCAGATGCCAACACATATAAAAACAGCTAAAGATACAGTCATTTGAAAGTTAAAGTTAAAGAAAATATAACACTTAAGCTCCCGACATGTTAATGTCCTGATCAGAGTTTCTTTTATGCTTTTATAAGATTATAGTTTTGCATGCTATGTATATTTATGTTATTATACTTATGATGACAGTTGGGGGCAAGTATTTTTTTTTTGCTTTATTACCAAAATAAATAGAAAATGATTAAATAGTTTGGGCAAGAAGATTAGATACTGTACAGAATAAAAGCCTTCAATTCCATCATCTCAGTGGGAAAACTAAATCTTTTTTTCTCATTCCAATCTTGGGATTACCAAAATACTTTCAATGTTGCAAGAAAAATTATGAATAATTTAATGATATTAATAAGGTGTATTTAAAAAGTTATAAATAATTGAATGATATTTAATAACTTACAAGAAATTTTGGCCAATTTGAATGGAAGTAGAAATGTAATATTTTATTTGAGAAGTATGAATCTGTAGGCTTAACTAAAGCAATTAAATGTCTAGTTATATTTGCATAACCCAAGCTTGGTTTGTTTTAACCTAGGTCAAGTTTTTGGGGGGAATGTATGTACATGTTAATATTATCTTGTTTCATTAATTTATGGCTGAGTGTAATATGTAAATTTACAATGAGGCTTAATTCCATAACCAATGTGTTGACTTTAATCCAAACCATTTTTTAGCCTTACTTGGTACAGTACTGATAATTGGCCTATCACAACTAGCGACCCAGTCTCAGGGTTTCTGGGTGTAACTGCAAACATTTGAATCAGTAAGGTAAAAATACATTAGAAATTTGTAGAATCCTTGGTATTGTCCAATCTTAATGTTGGAATCATGCAATTGGAACCAAGCTCTGTGAGCACCAAGGACTTCACAGTTCAACTTTGAGCTACATGTATTCTCTTCTAATCAGAACATTAGACATTTTATATGAAAACAATGCTTTGGTGAAGTCACTGGAGGATTTTCTGAATGAAAATGAAAAATATTGCTCTGTTTTCCTAGAATACCATTATAAAGTGCTCAAAATGTGTTAAACAAATGACATGCATTTTATAGAAGATTTGGGAGTATTACATCAATTAAAGAAAACACAGCTATGCAATCACATCCTTTTAGAAAAAGATGGTTCAACTAAACACTGTTGACTTCATTGTTCTGTCTCTTCTTCCCTTTTTAGAGTATAGCTCTCCTAGAGCATTACACATGCACCCTTTTTGTTAAATCCTCCTAAAATGAACTCTAACATCAGACTGAAAAGTTATGTTTCCCTCAAAATTTCACAGGAACTTTACAGAATTCCAATATGATTAGCAACATCATAGTTGCTTCATACTTCGTACTGCTACTCTCAAGATGGCCATTTGTAGTGTTGATGAGCCAAAGCGTGAAGTTGAAAACTCACACCAAGGCTCATAACTACTTCATATAATACTTAACACATCTGGCAGAGAAAGATTTAACCAATCTTCTGCTGACTCTCTCTCTGGCTCTGACAGATGCACAGAAGAGGGTGATGGAAACTGGCAGCACAAAATGTTCAGAGTGCCAATTAAAAAAAAAAAATCCTAACATGATCCCTAAATTAAGAAGCAGGATTTAGAGCATTACTAAATCTAGGCATGCTGCTAAATCTATCTGAAAACTGAAAAGCTTGATAGACTTGATATTACACATTTGCCAGTATCATGTTTTCTTTTTTAAAAAGAGAGAAAATATCATTCTCCTGATAATTTTTATGTGGTGGGTATTTTAATGAGAATGCAGCCATTCTAAATTCATGGTTAACAAAATACACAATAATGAGATAGGGAATTTTTTATGCAGAGACACCACTGGGCATTATGAGCCAGCATGCCAGCTTTTTATTTATATTTCATTCTTCACCTAACTCCCCCCAGTGGCTTCCAGATGACTAGCAAGAAAGAATCCAAGTCTTCACACTTCCCTTTTAAACTAGATAGAAGAAGAATAAAAACCAATTAATATTCATCTTTGTATTCTTTCCTATTGTCCACATTGGAGATTCATACTGGTCTATTTCTACATCCATTTAGAAATCTACCAAGGAAAAAGATGGATGAAATTCATTTGCATATGTTTATTCCATATTTCTAATAAACATAATTCACTTTTGGGGAGGGGGTAGAGGAAGGATATACCTTTCTTTTAATGTAATATTTTTGTGCATACTTTCTATGTACATGTTTTTGTATGCATTTTTTTCAAGAAACTAATGTCAAGATTTATTTTTAGGTGCACTGAACATTGCCCTGCAGGACACTGAAAGGTGCAAATTTCCATGTGCAATTCCACCAGTTGGATCAGAAGATGTGAATTCTGTATCACCTGCAGCAAACTATTATGACACCTGTAAGATGCCACCTGGATGTCTTCAGGCCAGTCATTCTCTCTCAGTCTAGAAGGAGATAATGGCAAATCACTTCTGAAAATGCTGCCAAAAAATCTGTAGAGACTTTTAAAAAAATCAGAAAAAGAACTCAATTTCTTTGTTGTTTCTATTGGCTGTTCCCTTGGAAACAAGAGGGTGGAATATATGCATGTGTGTATGGCCACATGCTATGGACTTTCAGGAAGTTTTATCTTATTTCTCAGGAAGTTTCACCTATCTCTTTTTTCTCTATCCAAAGCACACATTTTCCTTGGGGTTATTTTGCCCACAGTAATCCCATTAATTCCCTGCAGAAGATTAATGCAGGGTAAAGGACAAAGGAAAGAAAAGAAGAGGATGACCAGTCACCTGGTAGATGGACTCAGTTATGTTAGCAAGTGTGCACCTATAGAAGATTGAAAGACCAGTTTAGATTGTCATGAAGAAAATATATGTGATGGCTAAGATCACTGATGGCACATAATCATGTCTATGAGTAGGGGTACTGAAAAAGTCAACATGATGGCCACAATCTTGCAATCAAAGCCTCACCCTTTTTCTTACATATGTCATAACTGATGTATGTAAAAATGGGTGTGACTTTAATTGTGCAGTCACCACCTTGCCTTTTTATACCTAGTTGCCCATGGATGTCTCTGTTTCTCCAATCAATTTTCTAAGCAATCTTCTGCTTCCCTCTTCTCTTTTGGAAAGGAATAGGAAAGTCACATTTGTTAGTTCCCATTCATCTCTCTCCTGATTGCCCCAGCAATAAAACCAACTTTCTCACCAAAGTTTCCTTAGCTAAGCTACCAATTTTGTGAATAGTAGTGCTGACAAGACTAGGGACAGGGTTTTCTCATCAGATTATTCAGAGTGCTACTGTATTAACACTAAATTTATCAATTTATGGCCCTTTGAACCCTTGAGCATAAAATGCCTCCTTGGTTATTGCCAACTATAGGCTCAATCAATATGCTAACATGCTCTCATGGCTGCAACTATCTATTTAAAATAGGTTGCTACTGGATAGAGAAAATTGTCAGTGTCTCCAATAATTTTAAAAGATCCATGGTACTAAGCTATTTAGTGTTAGTCGATGCAGTGAATTTAGATTATGGGAAATCTTCAATGGTCCTTATTGTGATTGAATATAGTCTGGATCCTCAGGAGGGATGGGCTGCTTTCCATAGGGCAGTGGTTTTCAACCTGTGGTCCATGGACCCCTACGGGGGCTGCAATGATATCACAGAGGGTCCACAAAGGCTTGAAGAAATGTTATGATTTAAATCTTAAATCTTAGGGGTCATGGTCCGTGGCCACAAAAGGTATTTAAAGAGGGGGTTCTCTGGTGAAGAAAAGATTTGTTTTAATAAAGATTTTATTGGGTTTTTTTTCCATAAACATGTGTTAATTTTTCCAATCAACGAGTTGTCTGGAGTTTGCTATGCTAATACATGTTCAATTCCTAATCCTTCATTCTTTCCTCTAGCCAACAATAAAATAAGTCCCAAATTTGATAATAGTCTGTATCTTTTTTATCTTTCAACCTCGTAGTTAATCTGTCCATCTCTGCACATTCCAATATTTTCCTGATCATTTCTTCTTCTGATGGCAATCCTTCATTCTTCCAGTATTGTGCAAAAATTATTTTCGCTGCTGTGGTGATGTGTAAGATTAAATATAATTTCTGCTTATTAGTCTTTTCAGGCATAATACCTAGTAAAAAAAGTTCAGGTTTAAAATCAACTTGTTCACCCAATATTTTTTGATGAAGAAAAGATTGAGAACCACTGCTATAGATCAATAAAGCAATGAAACTTAGATAGTTTGGTTGGGAGAAAGATAGTTAAGCAGTCTCCTCCCCAGCAGTTCTCAGAGTATATCTATAATGATGCAAATAATTGTTTTAGTTTGATCGGGAACAAGTCAGGTCAGGAGCATTAAAGGAAATTGCTCAGAAGTAACCCTGTATATCTTTCTTGGTTGCCGGGGCCTGATATCATTGGGTTTTTGATAGTGTCATTTGTTTTATTATGGATCACAAGGAACTTTTTCCTAGTTTTTTTTTTTCAGAAATGTCCTCATGGCTGGCCAATTCCCCAAAAGGAAAAAAAAAAAAAAACAGTGATGGTTTTGTCCCATTTAGGTGCCATTCATTCAGGGCTACTCAAATCTATTAACTCAGACAGTACCACCAGTTGCCTCCCCCAGTTCACCTCCCCCCTTTTTCCCTACTTCATTTCAACCAGCTATTACATTGTGACAGACAGCATTTTGTCTTTCTCCTGATCCCCATGATGCTGGACAGCAATCAGGGTTTCTTAACGGCAGGCCTGCCATCTGGCTGCAATTAATTCATCTTGCAAATCTCTTTATCTTCCACAGAGCTGCTTCAGGCCATCTTTCTGAGTGCTTTGAGAGGCGTCCAATCTATTGTGCAGAAAGCTACTGGTCCTCCTGTGAATCCTGCAAACTCACCACAGATTCATGCAGTACACTTCACAATTATCTGCAAACAATTGATCCATTTGTTTTACATTGTAATGCTCAGTGACTGCCTGGCAAAGCATGGACCATTTTTCTTCTTTTCATAGCTGAAGGCATCCCTTATCAGTTAGGTATTTATTTGCTCTATGCCAAAATCTTGCCCAAACTTTGTCTTGGTAACTGATTTATATGGAGATTTGCTTAACCCCTTTTACCATACATATTACATGCATGTTCCCTTGAATCAGAACTGATTTCTTTCAGTTTTCTTGGCAAGATTTTAGAAGTGGTTTACCAGTGTGTCCTTCTTAGGGCTGAGAGAGAGTGATTGGCCCAGGGTCATTTAGCTAGATTTATGCTGGAGGAACTAGAACTCATAACCTCCCAATTTCTTCCTGATGTCTTAACCATTATACTAAACTGGTTGTCATTATAAACATTATTCCCTCCTTAAATAGTTGAAATGTCTAATGTTGTATCCCCTTGATTATGTCAGTTCTCTACAGTTAGGGTCAGAAAGGACTCTCAGTATGTTCTCTCCATGAATCATTAGTATCATTTTATAAAACAATTAAGGAATTAAGGAGAAACTTCCTAACAGTGAGGACAATTAATCAGTGGAATAGCTGCCCCATCACTGGAGATTTTTTTAAAAAAGAGGCTAGACAGTCACTTGTCTGAGATGTTATAGGTCTTTCCTGCTTGAGCAGGGGGCTGGACTAGAAGACCTTCAAGATCCCTTCCAGCTTCTATTCTATTCTATTCTATTCTATTCTATTCTATTCTATTCTATTCTATTCTATTCTATTCTATTCCATTCCATTCCATTCTATTCTATTCTATTCACACCTTAGTAAGGCCACACCTGGAATACTCATCCAGTATTAAAAAAATATAGATTGAGACTTTGGAAAAAGTGCAAAGAAGAGCAACTAAGATGATTAAAGTCCTGAAGAAAAAAAATATGAAGAATGGTTGCAGAATTTGGATTTGGTTAGTCTAGAGAAAAGAAGGACTGGGGGGGGGGACATGATAGCAGTATTCCAGTATTTGAGAGGATGCCACAAAGAAGGGGGGGGACTTATTTTCCAAAGCACCAGAGAGCAGGACAAGAAACAATGGATGGAAACTAATCAATGACAGAAGCAACCTTGAATTAAGGAAAGGGAGAACAATTAACAATGGAACAGCTTGTGATCAGAAGTTGTGGGTGCTTCATCTGGAGCTTTTTAAGAAGAGACTTGTTTAAAATAGTATTGAGCAGGGGATTGGATTAGAAGACCTTGAAGGTCCTTTCCAGTTCTATTCTGATTCTCTCTCTCTCTCTCTCTCTCTCTCTCTCTCTCTCTCTCTCTCTCTCTCTCTCTCTCTCTCTCTCTCTCTCTCTCTCTCTCAGTCAGGGACACAGACTAACTGAAATAAATGCAGGTCTCAACCTTTATTATTCTCCTGTGGGAAGTCAGTCCCCTCCCCAGAGAAGGAAATATTTTGGGGGAATAGTAAAAAAAGCAGAATATATTTCCCCAAAGAAATAATAGAAAATCTTAGGCAAAAACCACCACCCCCTAAGTCTCTCTGCCCCAAGCAGAAACCAGCTCTGTAGAAATGCAGATTTGATAATCTCATTCAGAAAGACTGAGGCCACAATCATGAGCAAATAGTATAATTGGCATAAGCCAATTCAAGACAAAATATTTTGAAATACCTTGCAGCAAACCTGATAGCTAACAATAGCAGGTTGATAGAACCAGCAACCCCTCACCCAAAAATCCAACACAGAACATAGCCATCAGCCACAGCCCCAGGGAAACAGGACATGACCTTTAGGTCATAATAGAATTAATCCAGCACCTTTAGAATACCAAAAGGGCACACTGAACCTCAGGTCAAAGTTCATGTCACAGGAACAGGAACAATTCCAAACACAAAAGCCCAAGAAGGTATAAAAACCCACTACTCCCAGCTCCATGTAGTCAGCCATCCCAGAAACACATGCTGTGTTTCTGGCAACTCAATAAACTGGACCTTTTTTCCTAAAGCAGTCTCCATTTTCATATCCATGGCTTGGACTGGACCCTGATGAAGATTTTTCTTTCAAACTCTTTTAAAACCTATAGTTCCACATTTATACAAGCAAGCATTCCTTTTGAACTCTAAAACTAGCCAAACTGAGCTTAGAGTTCCATAAGAATTGAGCCAGAATGCCTACAGTCAACTGTCATTCTGCATAATATTTCTCATACATTCTCATACAGCAAGACTTGCCCAGAACAACTTTAGCACTTTTCTCACACTCTAGGCTTAGTTCAGATGAAAGCTATCAAGATTCTTCAGAATCTTCATTCTGATTCTTTTTCACATACTATTTAGACCGAAATTTTCCAGAACAAATCCTTCTGCTCAGAGTGGATCTGTAATGTTCCATGCATGCACTTATTCAAACTTTTTGTGTGCTTGTATGTGTGTGCCTTTGAGAAACCCATGCAGATTTCTTGGCAGCATTTTCAGAAGTGTTTTGCCCTTGCCTTTTTCCTAGGGCTGGGACAGAGTGACTGGCCCAGAATTACCCACCTGAGCTTGTCCCTAAGGTTGGACTAGAAGACACAATGTCCCGATTTCTAGCCTGGTGACTTAATCATTAGACCAAAGTGTCTTTCGATTCACACAAAGTCATAGCATAAAATTACATGTCTTTATATCATGGTTTTATTTAATGATTAACATTATATACCAGTGACAGGAGAGCAACCCTAATATACTGACACAGGTTCTTTATTTAATGAGGTTATATATGGTTAACCTATTCTGATTCTGACACCTACAAATATAGATTAGCAGCACAATTTTCTCATGAAAGTCAATGTATTTCAATATATTCCTGCATGACAAGTTTTTGTCTCCAGTAATGCAAAATTCTTTACTAAACCAATTTTCTAATTTTGTCAGCTTTTCTTCTCTACTATGGTTAATCACCTGCAAAGTCAGGCATCTAATTTATTTTACTGCCCTTTCCTGCCCTCACTACCTCAGTTCCTCTTTTGCTTAGGTAACTAAACTAATTGTTCCAGTTTTGACAGGAAACTACCAAAGTGTACCTACTTTCCTTAAGTTGGAAGGCTACTTTAGAATAGAGAAAGATACAAAGATGGGTTTATCACAGTACCTGAAATCATTCCAAAACATGTTTTACAATTGTACAATCCTGAGAGAATTCCAGTGGGCTCTGTGTGAGAGAATCTTTCTTTCTTTCTTTCTTTCTTTCTTTCTTTCTTTCTTTCTTTCTTTCTTTCTTTCTTTCTTTCTTTCTTTCTTTCTTTCTTCCTTCCTTCCTTCCTTCCTTCCTTCATTCTATTCTTTCTTTCTTTCTTTCTTTCTTTCTTTCTTTCTTTCTTTCTTTCTTTCTTTCTCCTTCTTTCCTTTTCTTCCTTCCTATCTATCTATCTATCTATCTATCTATCTATCTATCTATCTATCATCTAATTTTTAGGCATAGTACAGTTAATATAGTCCAAGAATGGATATTTCAAACACACACACACACACACACACACAGAGAGAGAGAGAGAGAGAGCTTGGTGCTCCCTCAACTTGGTTGCTTGCTTACAGATGTTTCATTACCCAATAGGCAATGAACCAGTAGGTAACTAGGAAACATCAACAATATTCATGAGTGCGAGGTCTGCCAGTATTGGTGACCTCAACACCTTGCTCTTGATAGAAAAAAAAAATTCTACCCAAAATTTTCCAGGTTTGGGAACTGTAATTTGCTTCTTCATAACTATAGGTTATTCCGTTAACACCTGAAATGAGTTAATTCACTATAAATGGATAGACAGATATTTTTAAGCCTGTTATTCAGAGCTTCGGTGGATAAAAAGAGGAGCAAGAAACTTTGGGAAGGCAATTTCCATTTCCAGTCACTATGGGAAAAAAATCCCCCAAATGTCTGAAATTATCCTATTAAAATTCAGTGGCAAATGACTTGATAAATATTCTTTATTGTTATGTTTGACCAATTGATATAAAACAGCAAAGCATAAAGTAGACAATAGAGCAATAATAGATATTCTGATGTTAGCTCATTAAGCTTGCTAAATTTCACAGCCTATAAAGCAAAATTTTCCAATGTTTAGGGAAATGAATTCATTCCTGTTAGATAATAACATAATTCACATAAAATACATCTGAGTGCCTTTCAAATGTTGTTATTGAAACAGCTATCTGACAAAAGTAGATATCTTTCTAAAACAAATAAAGCAAAATGGCCTTTGGTTCCAATGCTTCTGGTACTATATTAGAATCATTCCTCTTTCCATTATCTTAGCAATACCATTCAGGAAAATTAAATGTTCCTTTTGGTCAAATCAAACTGGAGTTCCATGTTTTCAAAGGACGACCCAATAAATCACAGGGTTGTCTAGTTTAAATGTAAATATTGGGCAAGTCATGGGTAGAATGAACTTGTAGTTCTCTGATTTCAGAGCTTTGTTGGCTGGGAACCTGTACTGACGTTGTAGAATTGTTGCGGTTTTGATCTTTAATATTATAACTTGTCAGAACATATAGATGGCTTTCTTAATAGGGAGCCTCTGTCACCAACTCTAATCATGATTTGCTTTATGGATTGCTTTTTCTCTTTTAATTGCTCACTAATCATTATGACTTTAGAGATTTGTGGACTATATTCTGCCACTTTCAAATTTAAGCATACAGTCATCTACATTTGTGTGATGATTAAGAAGTTGGATCAGAAAAGCCTAGATTCATGTTCATCTCCAGTTTGATCATGGAGCTCACTGCATGACTCTTGGCCATTTATAAAGAGTTGTTGTGATGGTTGGAAAATAGTTATTTTTGCAACCTTGAGATCTCAGAAGAAAATAAGATATAAATTTAATGATGCGTGTGAGTTCTATATTTGTATACTTGTTTCAAAAAAATTGACCATTAAAGTTGATCAGAATCTAAAATAAATGCTTCCTGGTTCCTTATCATATGGTACTTCTAACAAAGGAATTATTTATACGGACAATGTGGGACAAGATTTAACATAGTTTACTAGAGTTCTTTCTTCTGAAGTTTCTGAACATATTAATCCTCAAACAGTATCCCACTGCCAGCTAGGCTGTCGATCATTTGTAATTCCACTCCATCACTATGAAATTCAATAACTTAACATAAAAAAATTAATATAAAACAGTGTCTGACCTCCAGTGTTTTTCCTTCTCACAAACCAAGACAACACTAACCTCCTGTACCCTAGGCTATAAAGTTGGAATAATTTGCTAAATCGTTAAAACCCTATATTTTAAATCTTTTCCCCATTTGCTCATCTATCCCTTTTCAAATATCTCTGCTGTCTTTTTAATAAGTATGACAATACAACTTATAAACCAAGCTAGCCTAAAGCTTGTAGTTTTGAGACGGCCTTGTGGGAGACCAATTCAAAGGCACAGCATGCAGAATATGTTTGATTTGATGGCAGATGGTTTAAAAGATACCTGAGCTACTAACTCATGTTTGTCCTTAGGGTTACTCATGTGCAGAGACTGTAAAAAAAAATTGTTTAAATAATGCAAGCTACTTAGTGAATGACTTTGGGAATTGGAGTGTGTTCATCCAAGCAGCAACAACATCAACCACAAGCCATCAAAATATGTTTCGCATAGTAACCTGTGAGGAAAAGCAAGATAACATGCAGAAGATTTCTCTGCATAGTAACCTGTAAGGACAAGCAAGATAATCAGCAGAAGGCAGATGCTACCAGAAGCTTTTGCAAATTGTGTTTGCTGGTGTTCTTGTTTTCCTTTTGGACCCTGACCTGATGGTGGTTTATTGCAGCAATGGTTTAAGGGAAGATGAAGAACCTCCCAGAAGCTTTATCTTGCATTTTTTTTGTTTGGCCAGAAGCGAGAAGCAACACAGATGAGCCAGAATACCTATACTTTATTGTAGTAACTTGTCCCCTTTATGTCAAACAAGAGACATCTATCTGAAAGGATTGATTCTGCTAAAGAGACTGCATTAAATACAGAGCTTCCTGCTCTAAAAGTTCAGCTGAGAATATATACAGGGAATTATATATTAAGGATAGTCAAGGAAGCGGCCTCAGTGAAAATGGTTTGATTCATATAAAATTGCCAGAGAATATCACCTATTCTTTTTATTATTCCCTCTACCTGATTCTTTCACATTCACATCAGGTGCTATATTTTATAGTTACATGTGCACAGGAAGAGCTGTGGTTTCTAGAATGATAACTGGCTGCAAAACTAGAATTGAAAGTTACATTCAAGGTCTGATGATGGAGTTTTGGTCCAGTCCACTGGACCGGTTCCAGTCTTGCCCTATTCTCATGAACAAGATTAGAACAGCCCTCATGTCAGATGCCATAGCTCACCTTTACAGATAAAGGCCATAGAGCTGGTACCGCAGGACCAGGAAAGACGAGGGTTCTACTCAAATCTTTTTGTTGTTCCCAAGTCTTTGGGGGGCTGGAGGGCAATCTTAGACTTAAAGGGTCTAAATTATTATCTGATGTATAGGAAGTTCAGATGCAGTCACTACAGTTGATCTTGGCCAGCATCAGACAAAGGGACTTCCTTACATCAATAGACCTGACTGAGGCATATTTGCATATCCCTATTCTTCCCGGACATCGCAAATTCCTCAGATTTAGTTATGCCCAACAGCACTACCAGTACAGGGCCTTACCATTTGGCCTCTCTTCAGCACTTAGAGTGTTCACAAAGGTACTGGCAGCACTGGCTGCCCACTTGAGATAATCTCCAATCAGAGTCCAGTGCTATCTGGACGATATATTAATACTGTCCTCCTCCTTCCAGAGTGTCCAGTCAGACCTCGTCCATTTCAGAGGCTTCACTTCAGCACCTCCAAACAGAAGGTCGAGTTCCGCGGCCGGCGTTGAACTCCCTTCATTGGTGGGGTTCCCCAGCACTGTCACGGGGCACAGAATTCAGAGAACCAGCCAGGATCACCCTCACCATGGTCGCCAGCCTAATTGGCTGGGGAGCACATCTCCAGTCGCATTGGGCTCAGGGTCAGTGGTCCCAGGAGGATTTGAAAAACAATATAAACTGGCTGGAGCTCAGAGCCATACATCTGGCTCTAGAAAATTTCAGCAGCATAGTAGCAGATCAGCATGTCCTGGTTCTTACCAACAACATTGCTGCCAAGGCCCATGTCACAGACAGGGGGTACTAGGTACTAGGAGGCCAGGTTGTTGGGATCTGGGGCAGAATTGAATCTTGCCTTCATCAGGGCAGAGCACATATCCAGAGTGACCAATCAACAGGCGGATTCACTAAGCAGAGCCACTGTGGACCATGCCGAATGCCAACTGGACCCGGGAGTATTCAAGGAGATCGTGGACAGGTTTGGTTCCCCAACCTTAGACCTTTTGCTTCCCCAGCCAACTCCCAACTCCCAAGATTCTTTTCCAGGTTCCTGTCTCCGACAGCAAAAGGGATAGATGCTGGCCCAGGGAACTGCTTTATGCCTTTCCTCCCTTGCCACTTCTTCCCGCCATGATCCAAGACTCTACACTAGTGATGGCGAACCTTTTAGAGACTGAGTGCCCAAACTGAAACTCAAAATGCACTTATGCATCGTTGGGTGCCGGGTGGGTGTGGCCCATTGGCTGGATGTGGCCCATTGGTGGGTGTGGCCCATTGGCTGGGTGTGGCTGTGGTGGTAACAGCAGACTGGGTGGGACTAAAAAGTTCAATCAATCAATTCCAATTTTGCTAGATCTTTTTTTTCCTGCGAGAAATTGAAATTGACTGATTGATTGAACCTTTTTTTTTCACACGGCAGCGGATGCCTAAAGTGAAAAGGTTTTATAAAACCCAGCTGAAGGCCTAGGACTGGGGTGATGGCACGCATGCCCACAGAGAGGGCTCTGAATGCCCCTCTGGCACCCATGCCGTAGGTTCGCCACCACTGCTTTACACGAACGGGCAGAGGTCCTCCTGGTTGCACCACATTAGCCGAGACGTCCGTGGTTTGCCGACCTGATGGAGCTCTCTGTCTCCACTCCATGGAGGATCCCAGCAGGATGTATCTCACTCACTAAGGGGGAACTACAGCACCCGGACTCACAGTGACTCCAGCTAACCATTTGGCACTTGAGTGGCGGGCCTTAAGCTGAGACTCATATTCATCGAGGGGGATAGCCATGATTCAACAATCCAGGCACCCCTCGATGAATAGAATATATGATGCCACTTGGAGGAGCTTCTGCACTTGGTGCTCAGGTCATAAGGTTGAACTCTCGGCTATCTCCATGCCGATTGTTTTGGAATTTCTGATGGATGGGTTGGACAAAGGGCTATCCCTAAACACCATCCATAGACAGGTTGCAGCTCTTGCTACGGTAATCACATGTGATAATGCCGTTCCCCCGGCACATCAACCCATGGTTCGTTCCTTCTTAAAGGGAGCAACCAACGCCAAGCCACCGACGGTACACCGATACCCCTCATGGGACCTTCACCAGGTCTTACAGGCTCTCGTTCATCCCCCTTTGAGCCTATTGCCACATGTTCATTTAAGCTGTTATCTATGAAAGTGGCATTCCTTGTTGCAATAATGTCGGCCAGGCGAATCTCGGAACTGGCCACTCTTTCAGTCAGGGAGGACTTGTGTGTTTTCCACGATGACAGGGTAACTCTCAGACTAGATCCTTTCTTTATGCCCACGATAAATTCCTTGTACCATAAGGTGATCTTATTGGACTTCTGTCCTAACCCGACCAATGACATAGAGATGCAGTGGAACACACTGGATGTTCGCAGGGCTCTGCAACATTACATAAAGAGAACTTCGACCTTCTGTAGGTCTGAGGCACTCTTCGTGTCCTTTCAGCCTTCATCCATGGGCCAGAAAGTTTCCTCCTCGATAATAGGGAGATGGATTAGGGCTTGCATCACCCTAGCATACCAAACTCAATCACTGACAGTTCCTAGACATATCATTGCCCATTCCACCCGGGGCATGCTACTTCGGCAGCTTGGGCGACCCAGATATCCATAGAGGAGATTTGTAGGGCAGCGACATGGTCCTCGCCCTCATCCTTTGTCTGTCACTATAAGATTGACAAATATGCCTCCGCCGATGCCTCATTTGGTCGCAAGGTATTGGAACACGCATTGTTGTCTAACGGGACCCAGGCCCAGACTGATTCCCCCCCTTAGGGACACAGGGCTTTGGTATGTCCCATTCATGGATTCTCCATCCAATCATGCTGGAGAAGGGGCGTTGTCTTACCTGAATGCCTTTTCTCAGCATGATGATGGAGAATCCACTCCCTCCCATTAGGGTCAGTTGGCCCTGGTTCCGATATTAGGAAAGCAGACACGTCGGACTAAAGTCTGTGTATCACCTTAGTCTAAACTGGGGTGCAGAGGCACAGCAGAGGCGTATCTACACTTCAGACTTAGTCTTATTGGAGCAGGAAGATTAAGACAACCCATTCGTGGATTCTCCATCATCATGCTGAGAAAAGGCGTTCAGGTAAGACAACCCCCCTTAACATTGGAAAGAAGAAAGGGGAAAAATGAGTTGCAGTGCAAGACACACATAGCCAAATTGCCTTTACCGTGATATGTGTATCAAGCAAAGTGAAGAGTCCAGTTCATAGGGGGAAAAAATCTACAGAAGGTCAAATACAAAAGAGCAACATTTTAAGGGGCACATTTAGGATTTCAGCAGACAGCTCAGGAAAGCAATAGAATGGCCATGACGTAAAATAGATTAAATCCACTTCACAACATGCATGGAGCCAGAATTTGGAAACGTGATTCCTTTTGAATTGATATATTTGTTTTAGAGCTCACATTATAGTTTTCCTGTTTTCTAAATTGAAATGGAGAGAAATTTACTACCCAGATTTCAATAACCAGAATTAAAGAGCAATCTTCTAAATCAAATGTAAGTAGAGGTAGTCCTCAACTTATAACAGTTCATTTAGTGACCATTCAAAGTTATAATAGCACTGAAAAAAGTGACTGATGATCATTTTTCACCAGTACAACTATTGCAGCAACTCCATGGTGACATGATCAGATTTTGGATGCTTAGCAACTGGTTCACATTTATTACAGTTTCAATGTCTTGACATCATGTGATCACATTTTATGACTTTCTGACAAGTGGAGTCAACAGGAAGCGAGATTCACTTAACAACCATGTCACAAACTTAACAATTGTGACAAAAAATATTGTAAAACGGAGCAAAACTCATTAAACACATGTTTCACTTAGCAACATAAATTTTTGGATCAGTTGTGGTCGTAAATCAAGGACTACCTGTAATCAGTTATTTATGAAGAGCTCAGAAAGGGAACTTGAAGGCTACAGGACCATGTCCAGCTCTGTTCTGCTGATTCAAAATGAGAATACAGAAGAATTGAGGGTGACGGAACCAATCTGTTTACATAATCAGAGAACATCATATTAACTGAAAATATAAAAAGAGCACAGTGAATATGTGTATCATAATGCCCCAAGAGATTAATTTTTGAGAAATCTGTCTTACTTTTTACCTGAAATATAGAAATAATACAGTTATTAGAGAAGCATGGATTTGGTTCTTTACTGTCCTTATAATACTATTATTTCTATAATGTTTTGCTTCTTCTGTTCAATTATTTCTGATTCTTGCAGGTTGCTTGGACAAGTCCCTGCAGTTTTCTTGGCAAGGTTTGCCAAGATACTGAAATGGTTTACCATTGCCTCCTTCCTAGGGTTGAGAGAAAGTGACTGGCTCGTCCAGCTGGTTTCATGCTCAAAGTGGGATTGGCATTTGCACTCTCCCTATTTCTAGTCCCATTAATATTTTATTTATTTATGCAATTAATATATATATATATATATATATATATATATATATATATATATATATATATTCCTGAAATAACGATCACCAAGAGAATGAGTAAAAAAATAGAATTTAATCAAGCTAGCTTTTGTCGATAACTCTCGACATCATCAGGGTTAAAAGGCAAACGCTGGAGAGAACCTATATATGATCGCTAAATGCCTGTTTCTGGCTCCTGGAGCGCGTCACCGGCCCCAGCTGATCGAATTGCACTCTAAATGCACCCCTTTTGGCAATGCGTGTTCCTTTCCTATTCCTTTCCTGCACTCCATCACGAACCATTCCACCATTAACCCCAGGGTTGGATAGGGTCAGAATCCCCCCTCCTTCCTTGTATGCAATTCCTCCATTACTTCGCATATCCCTCCTTCTGTAGGGTAAGGGGGAGGGGTGTTCGAGTCTCTATCAATACCTCCGCATGCCCCAATCCCGTCTTGATCTGCCCTACTTTTTCTTCAGGACTGCAATGTGAGTCTCTTACCCCACCCCGTGACATTCTCCCTCTTGTCCTCATTCCCGTGCACCATCCTAGTTGGCCTGTTGTTCGATCCAGTGTCTCGTTCCCTGCATACACCTAAAACATTCTTCACCATCGTTCCATTGGTAGTACTTTGCCATTTGGTCTGATGTTGGTGAGCACCATTCTCGTTCGACCCTAATCCCCCGTGTTTGCTCTTTACAGAGTTCCTCTGTCATAGCCGCAGTTGTTGTTCCACCACGTGTCACCATGTCAAATGTACCGGAGGGGGGTGTCTCTCTTCGTCCGCTTGTGACCGAGTTACCATTATGTGTCTGGCAGCATCACTTGTAGACGGCTCATCTTTGTCACCATCTTCAGATCTCATTACGTCCCGTCTGCCCCCCGGGGCAGGTGGGGCCAGTGACGCACTCCAGGAGCCGGAAACAGGCGTTTAGCGATCATATATAGGTTTTCTCTCAGTGTTTGCCTTTTAACTCTGATGATGTCGAGAGTTATCAACGAAAGCTAGGTTGATTAAATTCTATTTTCTTACTCATTCTCTTGGTGATCGTTATTTTAGCAATATGGACATACCCAAGAGTCGAATTTTTACTCATATTTCTAATCATATATATATATATATATATATATATATATATATATATATATATATATATATATCTTCTAAGCAACCAAACAAAAAACAAAAAAAAAATGAGCAACAGGAATATTATAACATTATAAAAAATTAATACAATAAATCACCTAGCTTTCGTCGGCGTCTGCCGACATCATCAGGGTACTATGTTAGTCGATGGGAGAGTTTATTTATAGGTAAACCGCTGCTTGCACTCGGCTCCTAGATTTCGTGGATATGGAGACCAACAGTATTAGAAACGGGGGAGAGGAGAAAGCAGATGATAGACGGGACAGCAGCCACAAGAATGACAACCATGTGAATGGAAGGGGGGATTGGAGAGCAGGAGTCAATGGGAGGTGTTAAGGGCGCAACCCCAGAAGAGAAAGGATGACAACTGGGATGTGGATGGGAGGTATGGAAAGCAGAAAGGGGAAAGAGAATGTATCATAGCAGGACAAGAAAAAGGGGGGAGAAAGTGCGAGTTGAGACAACCCGGACAAGGGGGGAGAAGTGTGAGGAGAGAGGGCAGCTGAGAGATACAGAGTTCCTGACTAACCAGAAAAGGGGGGGAAGTTTCCCTAACTTAGGATCACATGAGGGAAGAAAGCATAACAACACACACATAGGTAGAAGATGCAAGAAAAGTACAGTCACTGATACGAAAGTTACGACTAGAATGCAACTTGGCCAATGAGGAACGGTGACGAGATCTAGGAGCCGAGTGCAAGCAGCGGTTTACCTATAAATAAACTCTCCCATCAACTAACATAGTATCCTGACGATGTCGGCAGCTGCCAATGAAAGCTAGGTGATTTATTGTATTAAACTGTTATAGTTTTATAATATTCCTGGTGCTCATTTGTTTTTGTTTTTGTTTTTTTGGTTGCTTAGAAGATGAATATACCCAGGAATCACACTTTTATTTTTAATGTTATTATATATAAAATTTATAAGCTGCCCATCTTACCTCAAGGTGATACTATAATCTGTTCTGTAAATTATATAAACAATAAGATTTCTAATTTCTTTTTAAAAAGATGAAAATAAAATAAACCTTAGAAGACAAATCAAAATGAAGATTATGCTATTATAACATAAAAGAACAATGATCATACTTCGTAAAAAATGGAAAGGCTACACGCTGAGCTATGATAGAACCTTTATTTTAGTGGTAGTGATTCCGTAGTCCCTCTATACCAGGCTTAGCAGATGGCTTCCTTCTGAACTTAAATTGTCTTACATTCATTTTAATTCTGTGGACTCTCTAAGCTTGTCTAGAAGGAATTGGATTGTATTGTGTATCATTTCTGGAAAGGTTCCAAGCTCCTACATTGTTATATATATCCTCTTACCATCTGTGAACAGAAATTGGACATTTGCCTCTAATGACTCTCAAATGCATGGGCCAAAAATGATGTGTTCTTATTACTAAGTCCTGTCCGTACTTGAACGTACTCAGAGTAGATCTATTAAAATTAGCAGAATTTACTTTCCATTGTAACTTATTTAAATTCCATTTATTTCAGTGGATCTGTTCTAAATATATTAACAACTGACCAATTATACATAGTATAATCATGGTGTTCAGACTTGACAAAGTAAAAGAATTTTTATGACTGACTAGTATTGGAAAGAGCCAATCCTACCATTAGATATGATGACATAGTTTGCCTCAAGCAGCATATTTTAGCAGCACATTGTCAATCATTCCATTTATTATTTTATTCTTATTAGTTGAGCTACCCTTTAGGTTTCCTGCCTCAGGCATCAAAATGTCCTGGTCCTCTTAAACTGCTTCCTTAAACTGCTTCCTTAAACTGCTTCCTAAATATAGTCCCATTTTTCTGATTTGTCCATAACAAAGTGCATAAAGTCAGATAAGAGAAGGACAGGGCCTCCAGGAAGAGGGTAACAAGAGGCACCCACACTGGAAGCTACTTTTATTTTTATTTGTGAAATCTCATATTCATTCGATATTCAGTATGAAGTTTATCTGAACTTGAAACACCTAATATGGAAAGTAGAGAGAGTGAAGAGCTGACAAGCTGTTAAATGGGAAATAGTCTATAAAGATTACTCACAAATTTTCCTTGGGGAAAAAAATAAAGAAAATGTAAAAAAAAATGTTAACTTTTCTGGAGTTACTAGTTTGTTTTCAACAATATAACCAGACTTTGGCAGTTATTATAAATAGTATTAGGATGGTTTTGCCCCTAGATTTCTGCAAATTTCTTCAGAATGTAGTACTTTGTTTATTGTCAATTGAGAATTTGCTGTACCTTAACCTATAAAGTTCCTGTACATCTTGATCCTACAGTACCTACCTTCAGAATCACCTTCCCAACAAGAACCAATTCAACCAATGCAGATTTTCTGAGAGATATTGGTAGTGGTCTCCCACTTTCTGGAATTTGGACTTGGAACAGGCAAGCAATGTTCTCAGTTACAATTCCTCTTTTATGGAACAGTTTCTCCATGTTGTTAGCATCAACCTTGATAAAATTCCGAAGGTGGAAATGCTCTGGAGAATATTTAGAAAGTGCTGGGGCCATGCTATTAGTTGTCTCAGTATACTTATGTTGTGGGTTTATATGGTCTTTTTAATGTTATTTTTATATAACATTATACATAATACCAGTATCTGTTGGTATTATACATAATACCAATATCTGTTGGTATTAACTGCCAGGAGACCTTGTTGACTATGGTGGTATATAAAACAAACACATTTCAAAGTATATTTAGTAAATTTGGAATGATTTTATCTACTAACTCTCATATCCTTCTGTAGCCAGGAGGAATAATTCCTTCAAATTATAGTCTGTAATTATGCCAATGTTCAGGACTATAAAGAAGTTTAGAAGTCACAGAACTGAATTTTGTAAGTGGCACAATCTTGTTTAACTGCTTCACCATTTTGTCTAGTGTAATGTGAAACACAGATGAGAATTTAAGCAGATAGATATATACTTCATGCAATCATTAATGATTTTTTTAAAAAAAAAACTTCCACCTTTTTGGAAGTAGAAGTGACAAAAAGTATTGTATGCTTATTGATGATATTGAAGAATGGATTGGTAAGCAATGCAAGAAAATACTCATAAAAAGACAGTTTATGTAATTAATAATAAAACTATTAAAATCATCAAGATCCTGTACTGACATGTTGGGTTATGTGATTAGGTCAAAAAAAAAGCTAATCCCAGCATGTGACTGGTATAGAAGAAGCAAATTCACTATTGGGTATCATTAGGAAAGTAATTGAGACCAAAACTATCATTTTCATACTACCTTCATTACTAGCCCTATGGAGAGCCTACCTATCCTCTGTCAACTTAATCTAATTGATCTTCAAACAATCCATTTCAGTCTAGCCAGGACTGTCAACTAGTTCATAGTTGTAACATATGATCTGATTTCTTCTTGGACTGATTCCACCTAGATTCTTTTGAGCTAAGCTCAACCCCTAGTGACTATACAGATGTACCCATATAGCTCTCTTGGTAATAATATTTAGAACATAGAACATAGAATAACAGAGTTGGAAGGGGCCTAAGTCATTTGCTGTTATTTGACATCTTAAACTAGTTCATTATCCTGAGCTTTCCTGGTTTTCCCACAACTGATTCAGGATCATTAAGTTTGACTATTTGGTGTGCTTTAGGTAGCAGTCCTCTCAATTCTTTAACTGCTTATCTCAGTGATGGCGAACCCTTTAGAGACCGAGTGCCCAAACTGCAACCCAAAACCCACTTATGCACCGTCGAGTGCCGGGTGGGTGTGGCCCATTGACTGGGTGTGGCCAACTGGGTGGAAGTGGCCCATTGGGCGGGCATGGCTGCAGTGGTAACGGCAGACTGGGTGAGACTAAAAAGTTCAATCAATCAATTCCAACTTTGCAAGATCTTTTTTTTCCCTGAAAGAAATTGAAATTGACTGATTGAACCTTATTTTTTTTTTTTTTTGCACATGGCGGTGGAGGCCTAAAGCGAAAAGGTTTTATAAAACCCAGCTGAAGGCCTAGGACTGGGGCGACGGCACACGTGCCCACAGAGAGGGCTCTGAGTGCCGCTTCTGGCACCCGTGCCATAGGTTCGCCACTACTGGCTTACCCCCTCCCTTAAGAGACCCTTCTATGTGACTAATAGCTCCAAATGCTCAGAGGTGAAACACATCAACAATTTATATGAAGAACAGAAGATTGCTACAGGTCTCTCAAGTTCAGCCTTGATGCTTGCTCAGCCATTCTTTCTGGCAACATGGCCAAGTCGGTGACAATTCATTCTAAGTATCCTGTCCTATATTTTTGTCTGTTGACTTCAGGAACCATTTCCTCAGTGTATTTCCATGTTATTCTCAAAGTCTGATGTCCCTATAATCCTGGGGATCATAATTTGATATTCATTCCCACTCCAGTCTACCCTGAGTTTTCAGACTGGCCAGTAAAAAAAATGCCCACCCATAGACTACAATTCAAATGAGTTATTAGAATATCTTTTTAATTTGGGGATAAAAATATTGATCTCCTTTCCTATTCTCCCCACCCCTCATCCCTACCCCAATTCTGAATTAACAAATCAAGACTAGAAAGTTGTTGAATTTGACTAGGACAAGTTGAAGCTGTCCACCAAGCTCAAATGAGTAAAAATATGATTATATTATCTTGAACTGTTCTACATTTGGACTTTGTCCTCAGTGAGGAACACAACTGCTCTAAGATAGATCGAGCAAGTTGACTTAGGCAACCCTGAGCAGTTCTCATAACTGTTTATCAAAGATAATATTCAAGAACTATCAAATATTCATTACTATAATAAAATGATTGGAGGGCTGAAAAACTTCTTTCAGGTCAGATTTCTCAGTGGAGGTGCCCTATTGATGCATGGTGTGGAGACACCCTGCTGATGCATGGTGTGGAAACTATTAGGGAGCAATCTTACCAGGTTTGTTTATGAGTAGGGAATAAAATACACAAATAATAGATTGAACAAAGGGTGAGGTTTATTTCCAAGAGCTCAATGTTGAGCCCTCTTCCCATATATAGGAAAATCTTTATTTTTTTTCCTCAAAAGTGCACCCTCTAGTCTAGTCTATATATGAAAGTGCACTTAGCCAGCAATCCAGAAGGGAGCACTGTGTAGTCAGGCACCCAGCAATTTCCACCTATTTAGCATTGCTGGTAGAGGAAAGGATCTTTTCTTATTTAATTAGGGAAGGGCTCTGGCTAAGATCTGCTGGAAGGAACATTCACCTGGATAATCTGGTGCCTTCTGCTGCAACTTAATCTTTGTGTTTAGCTGGCTGCAATTTCACACCTGTGATCGTGATTGTAATTTTTATCCTTGATAAATGGTGGGAAGGTTGTATGATGGGAGGATGTGATTTCCTTCCCCCATAATAGACAGGAGAAAGGTAGTTTGAATGCATTCATAATTAAGAAACCAGCATACGTTTTTGATGCAACATAACTACTATTCTGAAATTTAAAATGGGAATGTATTTTATTTTAAAGCTACACTTGGAAGTGGTTTAGGAAGCTTAAGACAAATTTTTGATACACATTCTTCAGACTGAATTGATGGAACTCACCAGATATTTAATTAACTTCCTAATGCCATTGCTTGCTTCAGACTATAAAACTATCAAGCCACAATACTGGACCAGTAAACTACAGTTTGATAGGTAGGCAAAATGCAAAACATCAGGATAATTCTCCTGAAATGACTTCAGAGATCCTGTGAATGGGGAAGAATACCTATTTACCTGCTGGAAACATCTTGAGAAGTTGACAGTTTAGAAATGCAATTAGTTTAATTCTGTGATATGTTATTTAAGTAACAGCAGATTATTGTAACTACTGTATGTTCTACTATATGGGAGGTCTGGAGGTGCTGTAGACATGTGGAGGCATAATCGTATGGCAAGCTGAAGAGACAAAGAAATAGGTCTTAGCCCCAAGCTGAAAACTGATTAGCCTGTCTCTCCAGTCGGCTACAGAAAACAAAGCGATTGACAAGCTCAGATAAGCTGAAAAGGGATGCATTCACCTTACGGCTATTAAAAATTGCAGGGTCCCCTGAGTTTTGCCAAGGAAATCTGCAAACATAAAGAATGATGATCAGGCTTAAGGAAAAAAAATAGCACCTCAGGGAAAGCTGTCAATACTGGAATTTTACTAAGATACCACACCTTGAAGCAAACAAGGATAACATCTGGAACACTTCCAAGCTAGACTGAAAACAAAACAAAACACGCAGTATATATTAAGTAAAGAATATTTAATCTTGGCCCAAGAGTATTTTTCTTTTCCTGGGTATAAGGAAAAGATTTTTACATCTTGAATTGCTTGACAGAAACATTATTCACTGAAGTATATATAGAATTAGATATTTTCCTGCTTGGGTATCAGAACATTTAAATTAATTGGGAAGGGGATGTGCTTTCATTTTCATGAATTAGAGTGTAATCATTTTAAAACCATTAATTCAATTAATTCTTTCTCCCACACAATAGATAAGAGTAATAATGATCAGGCTGTTAGACAACATTCTAAGGGATGAAACATAAGTATAAGTAACTTATGCTAAGCTGAGATTCTTTTATTTCTAGTTTCTAAAATACATAGATAAGGGCTCAAATGAAAATTGCCTCTGATTCTTCCATGTTACCAGCATTCATATTGTATCAAACTCTTGGTGGCCATTCAAGTCATCTGGCCAATATCATTACTACATAGCTGATAATTACCCACAGTAAATTTGTCATAAGTGTAAAACTGTCCCCTTGATGCCCCACCTATCAAATTCTATAGTTAGCAAAGTGACTTTATGTAAAGTCAGATGGATCCTGGCAGGGGTGTCTGCAAGAAGGAGTTAAAGAAGTCAAAATGGCATCCTCAATCATGCAACCAAAATCCCATCCCATCTTGCATTTGAAAACAATGGTCCTAAAAAAGGGCAGAGCTACAATGATTTGGTTGTGTCTGCCATCCTGATGTTTCAGACCCACCTCCACTCAGACAAACACGAATGCATTTGAACTAATACAAATGCAGGTCCATGTTATTTTTTTACCTGCTCAGCCTGGCAAAGAGCAGGTCTCCCATGAGTCTGCCTTGTGGAAAGACAGTAAAAAAAAAGCCACATCTTTTAGGATGTCACAACCAATTTGTTTTGTATGATATGCATTTTATTATAATAATAAGGAAGCACTGGAAATAATAAAGCAGCAAATAACAGCTATAGATAAGATCAGCATATATGAAGCTTGAAATGCATAATCTAGGCAGAATCTCCTATTTCAACTGAATCAGAAATATTTCAACCAATCCATCAAAATGCAACAAACCCTAATAATGTTTTCTATTACGGTTCATCACACAGTCAATCAGATTTTTATACTTGTCTACCTTCTCAAAGATCTATGATAAGAAAATGTTGCTGTTTGATGGTATTAAATCCCTCATGGGATTTAGGAACGTTCAGCAGTTCCAAGAAGGTTCCACACCCATTTGCACTAATCAGGTGACCCTAACGGCACAGATAAACCTCTAAGTGGCCTCAGCAACTCTCAGAGAGAGTACTAATGACCAGATGACTGCAATGAATATAAATCCTTCCATACTCCACCATTCAATCAGAACTGGAAAAAACCTCTTGGATGAGAAACAAAATATCTTCAAGGAAAAAAAAGAAAGTCTAGTTGACATTTGAAAAAGCATCTTTGGGACAACAATAACAACCCATTTCTGTACTAATGCCAGGAAAACTATTCTGATATGTCCATGAGTAGACACTCCTAGAGTTGAGCCCAAGTTGAAAAGTTAGAGATTTGAAAAAGTCTCTAGCTTTTAGAACATGCCTTCTCTGTGAGAATTATGTGCTACTGCTAACTTCCGCATTCTCTGGAATTTACTCTTTTTATCTGAGCAATATTATGGGGGGGGGGATTCTATAGTTCTGAACAGATGATTAATGGTGTGATTGCTACTCACCCACTTGAAGCCTGACATTTAAAATCATGTCCCCATGTCATCTTTAAGATGCTAAGTTATTCTTATCCATTTCCTGACACCTTCATTATGTTAATGCAGTGCCAGTTAACTGTGATTATTATTTTTTCTAGACTTTGGTACTGCTGAAAAGAGAAGAGGGATAAATAGTGTTTCTGAAACAAAATATCTGAAGCTTTATAGTCTGTTCATAAACAGAATGGACAGTGAACTCAAAACATTTTTGTTCCATGTTCAAAATAAACATCTATTTCAACAAGGCAAGGGTTGTAACCCATGTATGATTACATCTTGAACTATTCTATTAAAACAGAAAGATGCTGTTGAAATGCAGTAGATAATGCTGTGGCAAGAATTGTTTTCCGATTTTTCAATTGTCTTTCTCCACAATTCCAGCTTCTCTTGGTGTACCATATTCTCAGTGTGAATGAGACTTTTCCCCCCATTTCTGTTAGAGGTTTTTCTGAGCTTGTTTATTCTTGGCTTGATGGTGCAACTGCTCTTTTTGTTTATGATCCCACTATTATTGGAAAGCTTATCGAACTCTACACAATTCCCAAACAGAAAAAACCCTACTCATAAGAATATTTCTTAAGTGATGCTTTCCCTTTGAATATATTGGAAGTGTGGGAAGCCAAGAAGGGTGCAAGCTTTGCTAGAACTGATTATGCAGTTGAAAAGTAGGATATTCAAACAGCCTTTGGTGACCTCATAAATAAATACATTTCAGAAACATCTTCTGTTGGAAGAACTTTTTCAAGCAAATTAGCTTCTCAAAACTGACCAACTACTTTTTTTTAATCAATGACACAGAATTGCTTCTGACCTGGCTAGAAGAGTAGTCTGAGATCCCTATTATGACATGTCTATAGATAACATCATTCTTGTCATCCCTCTAGTTTTATTTTGGTTGGTTTCCATTATATTCCCTTTAATAGCCCACTATAATCCATGTTTTAGGATCATATATCCTTTCCCCAGACTATAACACAGTGTCTTGGGTGGAGTAGAAAATGTAGAAATATTGTAGAAAACAATAAGGAAGCGAGCAAGTGTATTTATTTATTTATTTATTTATTTATTTATTTATTTACAAATATTTATATGCCGCCCAATCCCAAAGGACTCAGGGCGGCGTACAAAATTAAAAACAGTCATAAAACAATAAAATAAAATAATCCAGTCATACCGCGAGTCCGATCATATCCCGGCCCGCCGAGGACATCAGCCCCAGGCCTGCCGGAACAGGAGAGTTTTAACGGCTTTCTTAAAGGCCGGCATTTGCATTTGCAAAATTTCAATGGAAAATCAGAAAAGGTGCAAGGAAGTATATATGGTAACAAACCAATTACACAATGGAAATAGAATTGTTATGATATCATAGATTATAGATCATAGATCATAGATCATAGATCATATTGTATCATATGTCATTAATATATACCATCAACAGAATTCTGATGGCAGACATTGGGAAATCCTACCATTGGCTGGAAAAGGTGGGATTAAAAGCACACAATAGCAGGCACTAAACACCAGCAGGGATCTAACACACTAGAGGCAGACTATGCAGAGAGGCCTCAGAGACAGTCCAACATATAGTGGCAGGGTGTAAGATGAAGGCAAGAACAGCATACTCATGGAATGGCATAACCAGGTAGCTGGAATCATGTACGGCAACATCTGCACAGTATATGGACAAGACCCTCCCAAGTCCAGACAGAAGATTCCACAGAAGATTGTGGAGAATAAAAGGGCTAAGATCCTGTGGGACTTCCAGGTCCATATGGACAGGTAGGTACTGGCCAATCAAACGGAATCATAGTAGACAAGGAACAGAAAACAGCAGTGGTGATAGATCTATTGGTGCCAAGTGACAGCAACATCAGGAAAAATATTATGAGAAACTGGAGATGTAACAGGGCCTGAAGAAAGAACTAGAGCAGAGCCCCCAACCTTTTAGGCACCAGGGTCCAGTTCTGTAGGGAAAGGTTTTTCCATGGACAGGAGGGGGGTGGTTTTGTATGCTGCCTGCATCCCATGGATGGGGCTTCACTTGTTTGCATGGCCCAGTTTATGGCATACCAGTCCTGTTCCATGGACCAGGGGGTTGGGGACCTCTGAACTAAAGTGTATGTGAAAAGTACAGCTAGTCTTTAACTTACCAACATTTGTTTAGTGACTGATTGAAGTTACAATGGCACTGAAACAAGTGACTTATACCATTTTTTAAAATTTACAATGATTGCAGCCTCCCCATGGTCAAGTGATCAAAATTTGGATGCTTGCCAACGGGTTCATATTTATGATGGTTGCAGTGTCCCAGGGTCATGTGCTCACCTTTTGCAACCTTCAGACAAGCAAACTCAATGGGGATGCCAAAATTACTTAACAGCTGTGTTACTAATCCAACAATTGCAGTGATTCACTTAACAACAGTGGCAGGTAAGGTCATAAAATCAGACAAAACTCACTTCACAACTGTCTTGCTTAGCAATTGAAATTTGGGGCTCAATTGTGGTTGTAAGTCAAGGACAATCTGAAAAGGCAGTGGTGGTAGGAGCACTTGGAGCTGTGACTCCTAAGCTGGAAGAGTGGGTACAATAAATCCCAAGAATAACATCAGAGCTACATGTCCAGAAGAATGCAATACTAGGAACAGCTAAGATATTGTGCAAAATCTAGTAGAGGACCAAGATTAAAGAAGACATGTGCTACCCATAAGTCTGAGAAGACTTTTTTTTAAAATTGCTCAGCTCAGAAGGAGACGAACAATTTAAGACCAGGAAGGTTTTTTTTTCCCCTATTTCCTTCTATCATCCAGAGAGGAGATAGTAGGGAAAGGAGGAGAGAAAGACAGAAACAGTGACATTTATCCGATATTTACCAGCATCTCTCAATTAAACTAATAAAGCTTATCGAGAGGATTTTGCATATGATTAGCTGGACGGTAATGAATATGCCCTCAAGCTAATTATTAGCATATTTACAGTATCTGTGGCAGACCAATGATGTTATTGCTGTTGTTGTTATTTAACTGGCATGTAACTGATATGACAGAAATGATGTCTTGGAGCAAAGAGCTCTAAGAGTTCCCATGAACCAAACCAAACAATTAATTTGTAAAGGAAATGTGTATTCAGCTTGTTTTCAATCCTCTAACAAGGCCATGGGAATTTCAAAATTCTACCAATTATTCAATGGAAAGGCAATTAATTTTGTTCTTGTTTTGTTTCCCTTATTTTCCTAGGTAGTTCAAAAACCTCTTATGTACTTTTGGAATAGAAATATTTATTTTCCAAGATCAAGTAGGTTTTCCCCACCCCAATTTCCAGATATCTGTTTAAATGCTGTATCTTTCAAAAACATATATGAAAGAATACAGAATGACAATAGGATGGAGAGATTCAGCACAACTGAAAGATTGTAAATTGTAAATTCTTCAAATAGGTTAATGCTGGATTTGTATGAATTATTGCTGTTCTTTAGGTAGTATTAATTTTTTCCAAAAGTAAGAGTAGGGGAAAAAATGCTATGCAGCAATAACATAGGGCAGGGGTGTCAAACTGCCGGCCGGCGGGCTGGTTGCATCATGCAGAGGCTGCACCCTCCCTACTCCGGCAATGCAAAATAAGTCGTGATATGTCACAACATGTCACGTGATGCGGTGAGTTTGACACCTGTGACATAGGGGATAAATTGAACACAGTGTCATGATTTCAAATGTAAGTTGAAGTATAGTCTAGAGGGATATTCATTGTTGGAAGAGAGAAATTAGAGAAAGACATGAAAAGACCATGAGAAGACAGCAGAATTGTATTACAAAATATTCTGTATTGTAGATCATATGTTACATTGGTAATTTATACAGTTATGGGATAGAAATTCTACAGTTTTGACTTATGGATATCACTTCACCCACACAACACATTTTCAACAGACTGCATAAAATAAATTCTACAATGGAAAGTGTTGTTTTTTTCCTCTAAAAATTCAGACGCCTCTATATTCATAGGCCTGTTTATATGCACTGTGCAAATACAGCTATCAATTCTGATGCACGTAATGATTACAGAGCAGCACTCTGTGGTCTTCAGTAGTGAGTAAAAATGGAAAATGTAGGAAAGGAATCTTGCAGAGTGATTACAGGTTTGCAAGAGGAGAAATGAGGCTGATGTAAGAACTGACAGCATTCTTTAGGAATGGTTTCTGAGTCAGAAGATGACACTGTTGGGTTAAATTCGGACAATAGCATTTTCAGTTACTGGGATTATTCCTATAGGAACATAGAGGAGAAGTGTTAATAGCTGAGAAAAGCATGCAATTTCAAGCTTTTCTTCCAACTGTATGCATTAACTGCTAATAAAGTTGCACCTTCTCACTGGCACACAGTGAGTTCATTAATTGCTATAGGCTTAATTAATCAGAACTTTGTAGCAAGTTTCCTTACACTCAAGAAAGCTTTCATTTAGTCCTTTAAAGCAGGCCATTTGTTCAGCTTATTCCCTGTCTCTCTCTGTTTGGAGACTGTCATGGAACAAATTAGCTTCTACATCTTGACCTGAGGTTAGAATGGCTCTGTGCAGGGCATTCTTTCAATATTCATTTGTAACTGCTTGGCACAACTGGGAACCACTGAGCCAAGTGCAAGCAAATACCCATTTATGATAAACTATGCAGTGCTTCAGAACTCACCTTGTATGTGTATATGTGTATGCATGAACTTCCAGGCAGGTAGCCAACCAAACAAAGATTTATCAAGCCCTCAGGGTTTTCTACTAGTCTATGCATATAACTTCATTTAGCAATTAAAGTTGCCTTTCCTCAAAATAAGGTGTTTTTTTTTCTTTTTTGCAAAAGTGAATAGTATCAGGGTAAAGCATCATAAAGATGGAAAAGACCAGTGATCTCATTAGCTTCCTGCAGAAATCTATAATCCTATATTGTTCTTCCCCAGGCCTTAAGTGGTGGATCTGGTTTTTAGAATCAGTGTTTTTAATTGTTCTGGAAGACTTTGGGTTTTTCACTATTTTTTTAGTTGTCCAGCTTTATAAATTTAATAAATAAATATCATCTGTAGATGGAATCAAGGAAGCCGTAGAACACAAGCGTTACTCTAAGTCAAAATTCTAATATCTCTTATGTGTATAGTGCTGGTAGATATTTTCATGAAGATCTGAAATGCATTTGTATGTATAATCATCCAAACGATCTTATATTGTATTTCATTAGAAAACCCAATTCAGCTGAATTTCTGATTGGTAGTACAGTTCTAAATGTATCTACCCAAAGATGATTTAAACTTCCTTTCAGATCCATGACTAAACACTTAATTGCTTAATCCAGTATTTGGATGCATGAAAATATTTTGGTAGGGTTTAAAACTTCATTAGTTGCTTTCTTTCTCCCATATATATATAGGCAAATATACTACATAAAGAAGTATGTTAGAAATTCAAGAGGTCCACCATCCTTGAAAAATACTATGTCAAGATAAGTGTCTCCAAGAACTAGAATGCAACTGACCATTTATATTGAATTTAATACAAATTAAATTTAAAAGATATCTTTCGTTTAAGAGCTCAGGGCAACAAGTTTAGCATTCTATCACTCTGCTCCCCCTCCCTCCCCCACATTTTTTCCTTACAACAGTAATCCTGTGAGGTAGGATTGGACTAAAAGGGTGGGTTGAATCTGGATCTTCACCCTAGTCTTCCACACCCATACCCTTAACTACTGTATCACACCAAACCACAGTACCCAGATCGACAAATATATTCTTAAATTAAAGGATGGATACTTTGATTTAAGAATATATTCATGACACATTATGTTCACATAATACATATATGAATGTGCAGGTTATCTACAGTCTTAAGAGTCCATAAGACTATCTGATTAATTAATGAAAAATGTATTCAGGGCTGCTGCTTCTACAGCATCTCATCAGGATGACACCACAAGCATATGTGATGAATGGGTAGGGGAAGGAAAGAATGAAATATAATGTCATGATGTTGTGACATAAACTCCACCCTTTAGGTACTTGCTTATCTTACCAAAGAAGCCCAAGTTGACATAATAACCATCCACTGAAAGAACACCTTAGTAGCTAAGTAGCTAGCTGCATTTTCCGATCTAATTGACCAACCCCTAATGTCTGCTGCTCTTATTGTTCACCTGTTACTACATCATATTGTAACATTTTGTTCTAAGATCCATATGATAAATGCTAATTCTTCTATATGAATGTCATAGTTCTGTCTTTATCAGTCTAATGACAATATTGGATTGTCCAGAGTCTATTGGAGTTGGGTGGCTAATAAATTCAAATAAACAAATCATTTAAAATGCAACAGCCATGCAGCATTAAAAATTATTAAGGATGCAGTATAATGCTCCATTGTTTGTAAAACTAAATCAAAGAGAAAATAAAAATGTGTTTTTCCACCCAAGAAACTTAACCTGAACACTTATCAGAAGTTATTAGAAGTTGTTGAGATAAGGGAAACTTTGGTCACCTAAATATAAGATACTTGGAAATCATAAATAGCAAATGTCAATTTGAATATTGATGGAAAATTAAAGCTTAGGGAAAAAACAATAATAGGACCTTGATTGTATATAAGGATTGAATGCAAATGCAATTAAGATAGTATAACCTAAAAATTATTGATAATTGCAACAAAGATGTTTTTATTTAGTTGATAATAATAAGAACTGTATTAGCCCATAGTAGATATTAAGGGGAAAAGAGAGGAAATATCTGGTGTTGTAACATGAGATTTATACTAAAGACTTATGTATGCTATTGAACTATTGATTAACCCAGTCATCATGTTGCTTTTTAAATACTCAATTGTAAAATGAGAAAATTAATAAAATATTATATAAAAAAAGAAGTTTTTAGCAATAAACTCACAGGAACACTTCCAAGCTTATTTACTATTGTGTTAGCCAACTTGATTTCATTGTGGGCCGCATCAGCATTGTGATTGCCCTTGGGAGGCCAGGTGGGCATGGCTGACTTGGTGGGTGTGGTTGAGTAAGTATGGCTGGCTCAGTGTTGCTTGTGTTTGGGGGCACCTGTGGGTGGCCAGGTGGGGCCATTAAGGGGGGGTCTGGGGGTATCTGGAAGAGGGAGAAGGATCAGGACAGGCTCCAGGACCTGGTCCACCAGAGGAGCCTTGCTGTCCCTCTTGGGCTGTGTAGGGGTCCCTGGATGGTGGTGCAGGCTGCCCAAGGTCCTGGGTGGTGGGAGAGAGGTCATGGCCCAGCCCTTAAGCTCCTGGGGCAATGGGACTCTGTGACCCGGCCCAGTATCACTTCCCGGGGGGGCGGTGCATCCAGCAGGCTGGATTGCTTGCCTCCCCCCCATGTCTCCATCTTTCCCCGTGCCTGCTGCAGTGGGGAAGCAGCCAACCAGCCAGCCACCTGGTGCTTCCAGTGGGCTGGATCATGTGCCTTCCCCCCTGTGCCTCTGCTTCCACCTATCACTTTGAGAGCCAGCCTGGTGGCCATGATGCTCAGCCCCACCTGTGTTGGGCAGCCAAAGGGCCAGTGGGCTGAGGTTGCTATTAGACACTGCCAGCCCCCACATGCTTGCTGCTCCTATGTACATCCCCAGGGGGATGCCGTTCTGTGGTAGGCCAGGGCCGGGGTGTCGGAGGCTTTCGCTCACCATCTCTGGGGTGGCCCCATAAGCCAGATATGGCCCATGGGCCTTGAGTTTGACATGCCTTTTCTGAAGATTTACAATAGGCTATTTTTTTTAAAAAAAGACACAATACAAAGGAGAAATATGTATTAATTAAAATTATAACTATGGAACCATTTTATGTCCCGTGTGCACCATTTTAATACACATGGGTTTCCAAATATGATCATTATAATGATAGATCGGTGGTGTCAAAAATGGAGTAAGCAAATTATAGGACTACTATACAGTCTACCACATTGGAGAAGGTAGGACTATAGCCAGCTATTTTCAGGAATTATGTCAACCTGTGTGGATACCAGATCACATAGAAGGAATTGTATTTGGAGGGCAGCTGACTTACATATTTGTTTAGTGTATGTTCTGCATGGAGGTTTGTATTCTGCATCAACCATGATGTTCTGGCCTCATATGACATTTGAATTACAGAATGTTATCCCATGGAAAATCAGGCTATAGAATGAAGATTTGGCTCTTGATCTTTTACTTTGGGGTTTCAGTTCTTAAGATTGCATTGCATAGATAGTTTTGCTTGAATATTTCGGCATTTTTATGACCTGCCTAAGGAGCTATGTTATAAGACAGCTACAAAAAAAAAAAACAATCAGCATGGTATCAATAACAATAGAGTATAAGCCACTAGTAATGATCCTGTTTTGGAAAATCCTGAGAATATACTGGGCACGTTGTCAACTATATATCAGTTGTCAACTACAGTTATCAATATCACTTGTCAACTACATTACTGAGTAAATGTATCAGCATGTAAAATTGATGCAGGAAAAAGAATCTGCTTCTACATATTTATAATACAGCATCTTTGCCTGATGAGCTATGTATTAGGTTTATGTGCTATTTAAATATAAAAGGCTACCTCATTTTTTTTTTTTTTTTTTTTTTTGTTCTTCTGGGAAGGAAAATTCTTTTCTGCCATCAGGTCTATAGGGCCCTGACCATTTTTGATGTGCTTCAAGAATAAATGAGTTTTCTAAGACAGAGAATCTTCCAGCTGAAAGAATCTTTAGACATCGGTCCCAACCACCTGCTCAAAGCAAAAATCAGAATTAAAACAACCCTAACAGATGGCAGTTGAGCTTTTGCTTGAATACATCCAGTGAAGGGAACCTACCACTAATTTGATGAACTGGCTGCATTTTTACTCTGTTCTTACTGACAAAAAGCTCTTCCACCCTTCGCCCATCATTCAGTTAGAATTTGCTATCCTATAATTTAAACCCATTATTCTGTGCTCTATAACATCAGATGATAAGGAACAGGTTTTTTAAAAGAGAGTTAATACGATTGCTATTGTTTACAGAGATGCAGAGACAAACATAAAGATTAACACTAGACCAACAATCAAGAAGTAAACAATACCCCAAGCAAGGAACTAGCAACTCAGACAATCATGCTAACAGTAAGCAACAGCAAAATCAAGGAACCACCAAGACCACTCCCACAAGTAGTGGGATTCAAATATGTGAACAAACGGTTCTCTGTGAACAAACAGTTCTCTATTCTGGGCCTGGGCAAGAAAAAAAATAGTTACCAGTTCTGCCGAAATTGTGCAAACTGGCTGAATCCCACCAACACTTACAGGGCAAGCCACTTGTATACAAAATGAAAGCATTCCACACTGCCTGCTAGCATTGATGATATTACCTAGTTTAGTAATGAAATGTCTGCAAGAAAACAACCAAGCTCAGAGAGCACCAAGGGTCCACAGTTCAATCCTGAGTTACAAATATTCTCTTCTATTAGCAGAATAAAATACAAAAAAATAATTCCATAACTTGTAACTGTTCTTCTTTTAGTTTCTTTTCCCTTCCATTCAACTGTGTCTGATTCAGAGACTGCCTGGACAAATCCCTGCAGCATTGTTTTTTTTTGTTGTTGTTGTTGTTGTTTGTTTGTTTGTTTGTTTTGTGACAAGGGTTTTCAATTTTTCCCTTGCCTTCTTCTTCCTAGGATTGACAGAGAGTGATTGACCCAAAGTCACTCAACTGGCTTTGTGCTTAAAGTGGGGCTAGAACTCACATCTCCCAGTTTCTAGCCTGGTGTCTTAATCACCTCTCCCTCACAGAGATTCTTCCCAGAAAATAGAAGGGGAAGAGCAGGAAAAAATGCACACATTTTATGGAGCTGTTGTGCACAAGTTTTTATCTGAAGCACCAATTTATCATTCCCTAAAATGTGTGGCATATTGATACAATATGCATGGCTTATTGATCATAAAATTGAAAAATGCCTTAGTATGTTGTCATGGAAAGTTAACATATCTTGCCAGTGACATTTTGGCAAACTGTCCCAACATTCATGATTCTTCTAAAATTCAGTATTTGTCTTTAAAAGCAGCAGTTCCAATGATAAAGTACCTTAGGAGCCAGAACTAAAATTACTCTAAGAACAGATAACTACTGACTTAATTCCATGCTAAAAAAAAAAAAAAATAGAAAGAAGATACCCACTTCACAGAATTTTAAACACCTTGTTATTAACATTGTCTGAAATAACATACATATTTATTTATCAAATCAATCACTTTGGAATAAGAAATATTATGTACGCTAGCACAATATGACTAAGAAATAGGCCAAAGAAATTAAAAATCAGAGAAAAACAAATACAGATAACACCAATTTATAGCAACACTATTTATATCTCTACATTTTTTATTATTTTATTTTGTATATATTTTTTAATTTTGCTTTTATTTATTGATCCAATTTATATGGCTGCTTATCTGGGTAATAAACAAAATAACAACAAAGAATTTCATTAAAACTCACAAAAATATTTCAAGCTTCAGTAAAAATACCAAACATTAGAGCCATACATCCATGACAAAGTTTCCATGCTAACATCCAATGTATGGTCACTTTCAGCAGTGGGATAGATGGATGGATGGATGGATAGATAGATATATACAGGGCTTTTTTTTGTTATAGAACTCCCAGAACAGAGTTCTGGCACTTTTTTTGGATGTAACCTTGTAGGGTAGACAAGGCAGGTTGTTTGTATGACATGTGTGAGTTCCGGCACCTTTTTTTTTTTTTTTTACAAAAAAAAGCACTGGATGGATAGATAGATAGATAGATAGATAGATAGATAGATAGATAGATAGATAGATGATAGATAGATAGATAGATAGATAGATAGATAGATAGATAGATAGATAGATAGATAGATTACACAACAGAGGAGGCCTAATATTAGAGACCTGGTAGATGACAATTTTTTACCAGTATCATTCAGAGTACTCCCACTTTGCCAAATCTGGTGGGGCAGGAAGAAACAGGGAAGAGGTGGGCCACAATAAACTGTATCATGTTGGTCTGTAAAAGTGATAACTAGCATCTTGAATTGCACCCAGGAACCTGTTGTAGTTCATAGAGCAGTGTTGTTGCATGGAAATACTGCAGTATTCTTGACCCCATTTTGTTTTACCATAGATCCACTTTTGAGTGCTCCATTCCATGAATTCAACTTACTTTCACATTTTTCCTTATATAGTAAATTCCAACTTTCAAATAGAGGAATTCTCTTCCGTCCAACTATCTTCTTACTAGCATTTGTACAACTTAACATTTTGTTCATCTATTTTCCCATCTTTGGTAAACATTTTACCAAAATACACAATTCATCTACTTGTTCTTTTTTTCATCATTTATATATAACTTGCAATTCTTCATTCAATTTTCCCTGTCAAACACAACTATTTTGGTCTTTGATACATTGATTTTCAGATCCTTGATCCTCAATGTTTTATATAATTGATCTAATATTTGCTGCAAATTATTCAGCTTTTTAGCTAACAATGTATCATTGCTTGTATTTTAAAAAAATCTGCTCATTCATATCCCCAATCAACACTACTCTAACATCTAAAAAAATTCCTTTTACATTTGTCTATAAGCACATTAAGCAAGGAAGGGGATATCATACATCTTTGTCTTATTTCTTGCTGAATGTTGAACTGTTTACTAAGCATTCCACTTATTCTCATGCATAAAAAAAATCTGCTTTGCTCTCTTTTTTCTCAACTCATTTGGAAAGAAGGGAAGTATGCTATTCTCAAAATATATATTCCTGCAAAGCTACTGTAGAAGCTGGAAAATTTAGGTTTTAACCAGTTTTGTTTATTTATTCATTACATTTATATACACTCACCCATCTCATGTATGTGATGCTGGGCAGAATGCACAGTTAGAAAAGAAACCAGGAACAATTAAAACAATTAAAATAATCCCTTTACACAATTAGAATAATCAAAACTATCAGGATAAAAAAAATCAGAACTCTACTTACAGTGCAACCATTTTGTAGGCTTTTTTGTAAGCTATCCCCATTTTTTTGTAAACTATCCCAAAGCCTGTTGACAGAACTATATCTTAAGGACCTGCAATGAATAGCTGGGATATTCAGCAGATTATACAGAGTCCATAACAGAGAACACTATTTTGAAAAGATTGTTTTTGAAGGTAGAGTGGATACTTCCCAAAGTTAGAATTGTCAAGATATCAGAATTTTCTCTGGTTATAATATTACTTGGAAGACTACAGAAAAAAAAAAATTCTGTCATGTTTACTTCAAAGTTTTACCATATATTAAAAAAAATATATGAAGAACTTCCGAGAACACATCAAGGCCTATTGCTGGCTGTGCAATTCTGCCCTATATGAAAAGCAACTAAAGGAATGGAGAAGAAGACTTTGTGATTGAAAAGTCATTCCCTTTAGCATCACTCTATTCAGCACTGAACACTTTTATGACTAAATAACCTCTCTTCAGCTGTTATTTCAGAATGTGCCTAAGCATCAAGATCAAAATGGCTCCAAAAGGCTTCCTGTTCATGAGCTGCAGAAAAACTGTATCCAAAGAATGTCAGAAAAAGCATAAATAAAGGTTGTCAGTTGTATGTGTATTCTTGTTCAAAAGTTGCCTGTGTGTATTACTAAACCTAGACTAAGAATTGTCTCATTTTAGGCCCAATAAGCATGACTCTGAAATCAATGAGTCACTCATTATAATAGTTTATCTGTACGCAGAACTCTGTGTGGAAATCCATACCGCCATGTATGGATTACTAGGAGGCCTATCAAGAACTATAATGTGCATATTACAGTTGCATCCATAGATTTTTATAAGATTGATATAAACATTAAATAGAACATATAGAGCAGCACACCAATTATCAGCAGAAATTAACTCAGCACTTCATTTGGAACAGATGGGAAATTTGCACAAGAGGGGAGGGGCATTCATTGGACACAGCAACATATTGAGCCTAGGAGAGAAGTTCTTGCAAACAAATATGGTTCTTTATTTGTGTGTGTGTTTGTACAATACCAATAAGGAAGACATTTTTAAAAGCAGCTTTCTCAATTATATTTTTAGATTGTTATACAGCATGATGTAGAGAGGATTCTATCCTAGCTACCTTTTTTTTTAGCTTAATGGAAGCATATGTTTTTTATATGGATAGCTAAATATCTATGGAGATTCTCAGACATCCATATAACCATGAGCTAGATGACTGAGAATCTCCATAGACATTTAGCTTTGCATATGTTTTTATCTTTCTCCTGAAAGGCTGTGTGAAAAAAAGTTTTATTAACATAAAACTTGGATTTCTCTGTCATATACAAATGGCATGATTTGAATTATTGATAGACAAGAATATTTAGAACATAGAATTGCAAGGCCGGAAGGGACTTTGGAGGTCTTCTAGTCAACTGCCTGCTCAAACAGGAGACCTTATACCTTTCCAGACAAATAATTGTCCAATCTCGTCTTGAAAATCTCTAGTTGCTCAGAACTGAATTGCAAGTCCTTGGTGCTCTCTGAGCTTAGTTGGTTTCTTGAGGACATTTCATTACCAAACTAGGTGACAACATTAGTGCTAGTAAGATGCCCTCATTTTATATACTAATGACTTGTCCTGTCAATGTTGATGAGAGTGGCCTTGATTAAGCTATTGTTTACTGTTGGACTAGTGTTAATCTTGCTGTTAATCTCTGCTCATCTGGATGCTGGTTGCTGGTAAGGAAGTGTTTTGCTCTTTTTATTGCCTTGTTGCCTTTTTCATTGTCTCTTTTGTATGGTACCTAGATGTTGTTTATCTCTTTGTGCCTGTTGATAGGTGATATTCTGAGTACCAGGCTTCCAGGAATCCTGTAGTATTTTTGAACTTGGCTTGGCTTAGGATACTCACAGTTTCCTAGCTGAAATTATGGCTAAGTGTGCCCATATGTTGTTAAATCACTCACTTGCCCACTTAATCAGAATTCAATTGGAATAGAGCTGAAAAGGACCATGGAGGTCTTCTAGTCCAATCCTCTGCTCAAGTAGGAGACCTTATTTCATTTCAGATAGGTGGCTGTCCAATCTTTTCTTAAAAACTTCCAGTGATGAAGCCCCTACAACTTCTGATTACAAGCTATTCCACTCATTAACTGTCCTTACTGTTAGAAAGTTTCTCCTTAATTCCAGGTTGCTTCTCTCCTTGATTAGATTCTCATATTGGAAGATTTCCTGATTGAAGGATTAGCCAGTTACATCACTTTTGCCCAAGAGACAGCCAGTTGGAGGCTCCTTTCATGTCCCTATTAAGATGCCCAGCAAAGTGGTACCCATCTATCTACTTTCACACTTTCAAACCTTGGATCAGCAGGAGCTGGAATGAAGGACAGGAGCTCACCCTGTCATGCAGCAGCATTTGGGTGTTGTGAATTAGGATTCCACATGATTTGAATTCCCCACAATCTCAAGAGAAAGTTCTTCTACTTGCTACTTAACCTCGTATGAATCACTGGTTTTTCTTACTATGCCTTTTGATTTTTCTATGCTTCCACATTTTTAGTAAGACCTGAAACACTTTTACCCTAACCTCCCAATTCCTTCAGTTTTCTGCTTTCCATTTAGAATTTTTTTCTAAATTTCAATGATTGCCTCAAGCATCTTTCCACACCTTTAGAATGTATTTGTTCAGTCTTTGTATCACAATGTAATATTGACAATGCAATTTCTTGTGAAACAGATATTTTTGAGCTGAAAACATGAAAATTATTCATATGTTTTTTGCATCTTTCTCAAATCTATTGTGCAAATCAAACTCACATATAGTAGAAGTAGCTCCAAATCCCACTTTGCATGTAACAACTGGTATGGTATGTTGGTTGAACAACTGGGAAACCAAAAATTAAGTTCCCACTCAACCATTGTGTTCATGGAGTTACATATTGCAGCCCAACCTGTAATACTACCTTGGTGGTGCAGAGGTTAGAATGCAATATTGCAGGCTAACTGTGTCCACAAGTCTGGGGTTCAAACCTGATGGGCATGAGGTTGACTCAGCCTTCCATCCTTCTGCGGTTGGTGAAATGAAGACCCAGATTGTTGGGGGGAATAGGTTGGCATTGTAAACCACACAAAGAGTGCTATAAACACTATGGGTGGTATAAGTCTAAGTGTTATTGCTATTGCTAATACTATTACACTAAAGTAATAACCTAGCATTATCCAGAATTTGGGCTTTCTGAGGATAAAATTGGGAGAAGGGGAGGGAGGGAGAGACAGTTGGGCTTTGAAGTTAAGCAATCATTCCTGATTAATACCTGATGTTATGTTTCTTCCTCCCCCCCTTCCCCTGCCATTTGTCTCATTAATTCAGGGGGCCATTCCTGGGAGAGGAGCCTTTGGGAGTGTATGCCATGAATATACACCATACTAGGAATCCTCTTTCTTGTCTATCCAAGGATTAAAGGTCATTCATGGCCCAAAGGTGATTCCAGCTGCCCAGCTAAAGCAAGCAGAAGTGATATAGGGAGATGCCAGAAACACATGATCATTTTATAAACAATGACAAATGCATCAACTCATACTGTGTGGCTAGAAGCAATATTAAATCATGCCTGTAGTTTTGACCAAGAAAACCACATGGATAGAAAATATAAACTTAATCAACCCTGAGTTCTCACTCAAAGTACCAATGACCAAGCTCAAATTATCTTACTTTGGACACAATATACAAAGACTCAGAACTCTGGAAAAGGCTCCAATGATGGGAAAGGTAGAAGGAAAGAGAAGAGGATGATCAGCAGCAAGGTATATGGGCACAGTTATGGTGGAAATGACTGCACCATTGGAAAACCTGAAAGATTAGGGGCAGATTGTTAGGGTGGTCACTGGGAGATGAAAATGGCTTGATGACATATAATCAGTCAATCAATGTTTGGTAACATAACAAACATAAAAAATATTAAGAAAGACAAATCAAATGCATAGGTAGGCTTTGGTGGTACTTTGCAAAATGCATTGCGGGTAGACAACCACTCATGTATACACAGCTGGCTCCCTTTATCCCAGTGGTTTTCAATCTTTTTAATGCCACGACCCCCAACCGGTCGTAAGTCGAGGACTACTCAACTGGTCATAGGTCGAGGACTACTCAACTGGTGCAGCACCGTTTGCAGAATGGGACTTTTGGCGGGCTCAGCAGGGCAGAGACAGCCTGGACAATTCCTATTGGCTTTTGAAAGCCAATAGAATTAGACTCTATTCAAGAGAGTCTATTCTATTGGCTTTCAAAAGCCAATAGAATAAAAGGGAGTAGCAACCAAGGAAAAGAGGGGAAAAAATGGCAGTCTGCGTTGTTTGGCAACCCCTGTGAAATGGTCGTTTGACCCCAAATGGGGTCCCGGCCCACAGGTTTAGAACCACTGCTTTATCCATTCATTATATTTTACTCAAAAGTAATTCATTCCAACACATTACAACTCATATGGGCAACCACTATGGAATTTGTTGTTAGATCTGTGTATCAAACCTTTCCTTATTAAAAATATTGCAATCATGAAATCAATATTTTACTTTTCCCTTGTTGGTTTTGTATAATGATAGAAAAGCTATGATTCCTTGGGTATGAAGCTATATTTTCTGGTTTCTGGAGTACATCTAAGTAAAAAACATAGATTGTCATATATTACAAAGCAATTAACCTTGGTTTGTTATTGTATACATTCAGTGGAGAAAAACTGCATCCAACTGGACAGAGTATATACATATTCATAGATCCCACCAAATAGAGAGACCTGTTGTGCATAATATACTGAATTACAATGTGGTTTGCTTAGTTTTCTTGTCAGCTCATTGCAAGTTATTAAAAAGAGACACAGAAGAGACACAACTTTTGCCTTACTATAATGTGTGGATTCACTTCCTTATACTAGGAATAGGTGTGTAGTTTAAATATAGGTATGCTGCATAACCCAGTGGAGATACTATGCAGTTACAAAGTAAGGGTATCTAGGATTCCTTTCTCAATATTGTTTTAGCCAGACTTCTTTCAGCTCTAACTTGGTACTATAAATCCTAAACATTTTCTGAAATTGAAAGTCTGTTTGAGAAGACACTGGGGGAATTATCTCTCTATGTGTGCTAATGGCAGATTCCCTATCACTTTTGGAATGCTTGCCCTACAGATTGTAAATCCTTTTAATAGACAATTGCCTAAGTCTCTCTAGTCCCATGAAAGCCACTTAAGCTTGCCTCAGTGCAACTTAATACATTTTAAGGATGTGTCTAGAATTTTGCTTTTACAGATTCTATACAATTGAATATAATTCAATTCAGTGCAGTACTGCAGGCCACTTTAGCTGACTGTGTTCAGCAGGTCAGCGGTTCAAATCTCACCGGCTCAAGGTTGACTCAGCCTTCCATCCTTCTGGGATAGGTAAAATGAGGACCCAGATTGTTGGGGGCAATGTAAATATATATATACATTGCTTACTGGTGTACACCGCTTAGAGAGTGCTTGCACTTAAAGCGGTATATAAGTCTCATAAATAAATAAATAAATAAATAAAATCTGAAAGTTGAAAGAAAAACCTTGCAGTCGATAGCCAATTTTGCACCTGGTTAGGAGGAAACCACCCACTTGGTAGCAATAAGTTTCCATTTTGCAGATGTATAGGATCATCTAGAGCTGGGCTTGTCAAGAAGAACTGAACAGATGTCTGGGTCTTATAAAGTAGCTATGGAACTATGCATAATAATTAATGTAGTAGATAGGAATATTGGCTTAATGAAGCAGATTGAGGATAAGCAACTAGAGAAAGTGACTCAGAACTCATCCTTCCATCCCACTAACCACGGTCTACTAACCATTTGCCAAGGATATGTCCCCATAATGCAGCCATTGTCTCATCCCTGTTCTCATCTACATTAATATTTAGCCATTACATTTTGAAGTAATTTTTTCTCACTTCTCTCCAAAATAAAAATCCTATTGTAGAAATCATCTACAAAGCAATATGTTTTACGCAGTGCTTTTTTTCTAAAAAAAAAAAAAAAAAAAAAGATGCCGGAACTCATACACGTCATACAACCCGCCTTGCCTACCCTACAAGGTTCCATCCAAAAAAGGTGCCGGAACTCCGTTCTGGGTGTTCTATGAGAAAAAAAGCCCTGGTTTTACTGATAAGCACACCATTTTGCATAATCAGATTCTTCCACATGATGTTGCCAGTGGCCACTCTCTATCAGCAGTGCCATTCCCTCCCATCATTTATCACCTTGGGGTATTAGGAAAATTCAATCAAACTGTGTCCAAAAATAGTCCAGATGATACCAATATCAATGGATGGAATATCAATGAAGTTGATATTGATACCAATATCATGATATTTTATTTATTTATGAGACTTATATACCGCTTTTAAGTGCAAGCACTCTCTAAGCGGTGTACACCAGTAAGAAATGTATATATATATTTACATTGCCCCCAACAATCTGGGTCCTCATTTTACCTATCTCGGAAGGATGGAAGGCTGAGTCAACCTTGAGCCGGTGAGATCTGAACCGCTGACCTGCTGAACACAGTCAGCTAAAGTGATGGAAACTGCACAAAGAGAGAAGCAACCTAGAACTAAGGAGAAATTTCGCTACAGTAAGAACAATCAACCAATGGAACAACTTGCCTTCAGAAGTTATGGGTGCTCCAATACTGTAGGCTCTTAAGAAGGGACCAGACAACCATTTGTTGAAAATGATATGGGGACTTCTGCTTGAGCAGGGGATTGGACTCTGTTCTGTGAGAATTATACCACTGGGGGAAGAACATGGATCCCAGATATCACTCAGTGAAACATGCAAGCTTTTTGCTGCTTGTTCCACTTTCCTTTTCTGTTCTAATTAATTGTTGGTGGTCCTTTGTTTGGATACAAGTTTACCAGAAGTGTTCCAGAAGTCCAGTAGATTCATGGGTCAGACATTGAACAGAGTACCTTTCCAGTAGCAACCTATCTGGTAGCTAGAAAATGATAAATTTCCCAATCACCTATCCATCTTTACTTAAACTTGCTTTACCACATTTTAAAGTGAGCAGTGGGTTATGGTTTTCCCCACTGAGGTGACTGAGAGGCCTAAAGTCACAGATATCTACTTTAATATCTGGGCAGAACTCATCACAAACCTTGTTACTGGATCAGATAAGAACTCAGCTGTCAGGACAATGACAGTTATTTCAGCAAATATTCTGGCAACCCACAGAGTGGAAAAATGCATTCATGCCTGATTGAATGCACATGAACACAACCTTGAAGAAGATTCCAATGGATATGTAAAAAAAGGGACAGCTACGGAAGTTAAAATGGAGATAGCAGTCTAATTTACATGGTTTATAGAGTGTCCATCCACTTATTGAATGGTTGCCCATGGCAACCATTACTTCCCCTTTGATCTAAATATTTTTGTATTTGGAAATTTAATTGTCATATGGAATCTTCAAGACTTAATGTCCTATGAGCAGATAGTAGTATCTAAATCAGACATGTCAAACTGCCTGCCCATGGGCCGGATGCATCATGCTGAAACTGTGCCCACCCCATTGCCGGCAATGGGGAAAAAGTCCCTATACATTGTGTGATGTCATGTGACATCGCGAGTTTGACATGCCTGATCTAAATCATGAAAATAAAATAAAATAAAATATTTCATTAGACATAAAAACAATACTTTAAAAACCAACAAATTGAGTATTGCATACAGTTTGAAGGATCACAGAATAACACACACCTGTGTTGTTATGGGTTGGAAGTAGGGAAGAAGAAAGCATGAAAAAGAGGATGATATACCTATAGATCATTGTCATTAACAAGTTCAGTATGATGTTAATATTCCTGCATTTATGACTTAGATAACATATGTTATCTCAGCAAGGGGCACATTTTAATCTTAAGAAGGAAAACAATAAGGTGGAAAAAAGCTGCTTTCTGTTATCTAAAACAATTAAGCAAGACTCTCTGAAGTGTTTTTCATAGCCCTGCCTAGAATTTCCAGGGAGTAATGCTAGAATATTTATTTTCCTTTATGATGTTTGCAGCCCAATTTTCTTCCATGAAATTCAAATTAGCATGCTTGGTTCTTCTGTATATCTTGTGTATTTTTATTTTTTTAAAAAAATCACAACTGAATTAAATATATTAGGGAGGGAGAGGTAGAATCAATGAATGTTGTGGCTGAGAAACATTCTTACTCAGATGCTCTAGTGAGCATGCTTATAGCTTTCTCACATCGTAATCTTTAATCCAGCCCATCTCTCTCATATCTTTGTTGTGTAGCCCACAAACAGAGAATGATATCCAGTCACAAAATACTATAGGAAAGGATGATGATTTAGGGTCATGAGGATTTCATTGCCTTCCTATGGTAATGCTAGAAGTTTCTAAGCCACGATATGAACATAGAACATAGAATAACAGAGTTGGAAGGATACTTGGAGGCCCTCTAGTCCAACTCCCTACAAAAGCAGGAGTCTACACCATTCAGACAAATGGCTGTCCAGTCTCTTCTTGAAAGGCTCCAGTCACGACTTCTGAAGGCAAGCCATTCCATAGTTTTAATCAATGAATTTCAGTCAATGATTTCAACTAATAAAACTGGCTTCTGTTAAGAACTGAATACTTCTGACTTCAAAAGCAAATGCAAATATGGGGGTATAATAGTCTCTGATGAAAGCAGGAATAAGTGGACATGTAACAAACTCCACATACTTCATTAGAAGGAGAACCTTTCCACAACATTGTTGTAACTCTTGATATTGAAGTTTAAGACAAAAGTCAGCTCATGAGACCCATAAGAAAGGAAATAAGCCCCCAAAAGTTCTATGCTGCTCAATTGCCACTCATAAATTAATGGTAACATATACCTCAGTTTACAAATAAACTGCTAAGTGTTAAGAGATTTTATTGCAGAATTAAATCCTGGGAAAGGGGAGGAGGAATTCATACTATATTCACTTCAAAGACTATTCTCTCCATTGCTGCTTTGTAGGACAGAAGCACCGATGCCTTCATAAATTACTTAAAATGGCTGACTCATATAAGCATAATTATTAGTTAAGAGCTGCAGCATCAAATGATAACTTGAACCTTGAATCAGTCATCCTAAATCAAACACCACTGTCAGGCCCAAAGAACCAAGAGCAGCACAAGGAGTTACTTCTAAATGGTTTCTTTATTTTTGTTGCCTGTAGACAGAATCTTACCAGAGTAAATTATATGCATGACTATAAATATCTTTTGTTAACCGCTAGGGAGAGTCTGACCTTCCCCACCCTCTGCCCACTACACATTCCAAGCTTCACTATCTCTTTGCCTTTTGGAAAAAAGCCTCTTGTTCCTGCAACTGAAGACTAGATTCCACCACAACCACAGAGCAAATTCATACCTTGAGCATCTGAGCACACCTCTAAAGGGCCAGAAGTCTCTAACTGATGGCAGCTGCTAATATTTTAGATATTGCTCTAGTCACACTGGCTGTTGGTCTGCTCTGTTTGGGTATTTGCACTAAGCTACAAATCAAAACAAAACTTCTGAAGCTACTTTTTACTCTAATCTCTTCTGCTGCTGAGACAAAATGTGAGGTTCTTCTGGAGGATGAATCAGTGCAAAATTGACCAGTGGCATTTGGATAAAAGGCTTGATAAAAGCAAAGTCCAGAACTGAGCACAGTCACCTGGAAGTTAATTCACCAACTCCAGTGAACTCTAAGTATGTGTGCTGGTATCAAAGCATTTTGACTTCCCATTATGACATTGACTTTATGAAATTTAGAATGATTGTTTCAACAAGCACATTACTTTTGAGGGTAGTCAGTTCATTCATTTAGTGTGGCCAACCTACACAGGGCTGTGAACATATGCTATTATACCAGGTTCTTGACCTTTCTAACTTTTTGTTTGTCTAATACAGTGTTTTTCCACCTTGGCAGCTTTAAGATGAGTGGACTTCAACTCCCAGAATTGTCCAGTCAACTAGGAATTCTGGTAGTTGATATCCACTCATCTGAAAGCTGTCAAGGTAGAGAAAGTCTAACATTATAAATTAATTTTCAGTATTAATGTTCTGTGGCTCTATTCCTACCTTTGCTTGAGCTTCCTTAGTAATTCATGGCATCAGTATAAGTACATCTGTCCTAAAGCAGACCTTACAATAGATAATGGAAGCTTCTAAAGCTATCAACCTAAAGCTACTTTTAATGCATTTTGTCAAATAATCAGCATTTCAGGTTAAGATATCACCTTTCAGCTATAGCACAGCATAAATGAAACTGTTCAGGCAGAACCTAGTTTGAAGATTACATTTTTATAGAAAAGTGTGTCTCTAAATTAACAAGACACAAAAGCATAAAAGTTATCTTGGACTAATTTGTCTCTTTCACACACACAAAAAAAAAATATTAACAAAGTATGCTGAGCCTTCCTGGAGATATACATATTATGTATTAGTGATATTGCTTTCCCTCAAAAGTCTGAAATCAGCACAAGCTGTATAAGCATATTCAAGCAAAAAGTACAAAGATATGCATAAGTATTTAGAGAAACTTTCCCTTTCCCATCAACTCTCTATGTCAATGTTTTCATTGTTTGATGTCAATTACATGGTCCTGCTAGCACTCAGTGAATAGGGACAGCATAAATGAAACTGCTGCTAATGTATCAGTACTTAAGAATAGTCAAAGACAAAAAAAAATCTCTTCCTTTCCATTCAGTATTGTCAATTTATGACCAGAAAGTTAGCAACTGTTCAAAGTTACAACAGACTCATCCCAGAAGCTGCTTACAACACAGTTTTGCAATTTTGACATGATTATGTGACAATGATTAACAAAGAAAACTGGTGTTACTTCCAGTTTCTAGAAAACTGTTCCATAATTAATAATAATAATAATAATAATAATAATAATAATAATAATAATAACTGCAGCCTTCACTTAATAACTATGGTATTTGCTTTATGACTACCACATTTGCTTAATGACCACCACAAATAATGTTATCAAATCTGGTTTGGTCTTACAACTATCCTGACCTATGACCTTAATTGCAGAAATGAATTACAATCATACCTCAAGGAGTATCTATACCACTTTCTCATGTGGAATCCTAGGTTGCTCTAGAGAATCTTGGAGCATCCACAACTCCAGAAGGAATTATTAATATTTCTTTCTTTCATAATTTATTTTTTCAGGAAATAGGAAATCCCCATATATTAAAACGTCGGCTGTGCAATATTTCAGAGTTGTTCCCAAAAAGCTGTTTTAGAATGTGCAGGACCACAAATGTAGTCCTACTCTACATCCCTTTAAAGCAGCCACATTTTTCATAGGCTTGCATTGTTGCCTTCTGCTGCTGTCACATGATTTCAGGAAATGGCATGGCTGCTTTAAAGAGATGTATAGAGATGCTACAATTATTGCTCCCATGTGTTACATATCACTTTTTGGAACTGAATTTAAACTATTGCCCATTCTATTATATGTCTTATGCTTTTCTTTACATTCTTGTATTTTTCTGTATAAAGCTGAACTTTTCTGTAACCCGAAGCATAAGCATGAAAAGCCATATTCCAAAAATAAAATCATCATCATCGTCATCATCATCATCATCATCAAAATCAGTGAAATAATTACTCCCCCAGGAAATCTCTCAATTGAAAGCAAAATACACACAGCTGACAACAGAAATTACACAGATAGTAGTAACAGAAGCTGAAGCAGTAATTTAGGATCTTGTATCAATAAAGTTTCAAACAGATGCCAAATGCTTATTTGATTTTCCCAGTATAATTTATTTTCTCAGATGATCTGATGATTCTTGCCAGATACCCAATTCAAAATTTGTTCTAATTCTACACAACTTACTTTCACTTTTATGAGCACAAAACACTTGCTTTTTATTGCTTATTTCAATTTAAGTTTATATAATTTAAGTTTGGTAAAGCACTCCAAGATGTTCACATGAAAGAAGCTATTTAGGTGATTTCTCTTTTAGTTGGAATGTGAACATTATAAAAAAATCATTATAAGAAATAGCTGCCAAATCACAGAAGTTTTTTTTCCCCTCTTTTCCCATCAGCAATATGTAAAGTCATCTTTCAAAACTATAAGATTCAGTAGCTACCTAAAATAATGTCTTAGCTCAATCCCAATTAATTAGGTGGCTTGAAATTAAAAAATCAAAGGTTTTTCTTGCAAAGTCATTTGCAAACCAGGACAGGTTTGAAGAGCGAAGGCCTTTGTTCCATTTTAAAAAGACTGCCACCAAATCAGAGAGAATGGGCATGATTATTTGAAATTATTCTCTTTCTGCTACTTGAAAACTGAATTGATTCCAACTAGCAAAATGTAATCAATAACAAAACAACATTAAGAGGAAATAAACAGGTAGGTAAGCTGTACTGTACTAACTTTCTTTTTGGTATATGTAAGCCAAATTCTTTTAAAATATATATCTGCATATAACAGCAAAGCTGATATGCACGTAGACAGAGACAACTAATAACCAAATAGAAGAAGTAAGCTAAACTATTCAGAGTTGCCATCATCATCCAATAAACAGAAATAATAGAATAACAGAGTTGTAGGTCTTCAGGTCCAAATCCGTGCACGAGCAGGAAACTCTATATCATTCCAGACAAGTGGTTGTCCAGTCTTTTTTTAAAATTTCTAGTGATGTAGCACCTACAACTTCTGAAGGCAAGTCGTTTTCTTATATGTTTTAATCTCCAGGCCTTTAATTATCTTAGTTGCTGTTCCCTGCACTCTTTCCAGAGTCTCAACATCCTTTTTATAATATGGTGACCAAAACTGCATGCATATTCCAATTGTGGTCTTACTAAGACTTTGTAAAGTGGTTCTAGTACTTTATGTGAATTTAATTATATTCCTTTGTTAATGCAATGTAGGATTGAAGCTACTCTTTCTAATCTTCAAATTCATAATTACAAGTTCTTTTTTCTCAACAAAAAGTTCATAAATAGTTTTCAGACACTAATAAATATGGTTGTTCTTTTTCTAATCAGACAAACTAATTTTGTATCTTTGCTAGTTCTGGTATCTTCACCCACCATTCCTCCATTGTGAATATTTTACAAACTTTCCACTTTTGCATGTGTTATCTTAGAGCAAGAATCAAATATAAAAATAATCTTTTGTTGATCTTTCTAACTGACTGTCCATCAATCCCCAAAAAATCTAGCTTGGATTAAATGTTGATCTTTACAATTCTTACTACTCTATTCCAAATTCTCCTTCTGGTCAGTAGAAAAAAAAAGTTGAAAGGATCTACACTTCTGAAATTACATGTCCAACACCATCTAACTTCAAATGAATCAGGATGAAATCAGGGGCCGGTTCTTTAAATATGCACGTCACACACAGCAGGTATCAAAAGCTATACCTTTTCTGCATTTTAACTGAAAGAATAAGCTTCTGTAGAATATATTTTGGACTGCAGGTTCATTTGCATGATTTATATTCCACTTCTCAACAAAAGCCCTCAAGGCTACTTACAAAACCTAATAAATTCTGATAAATGGATAAAGTAGCAAATAAACTGTAAGAGAAAAACAGCCATTGAACTGATGTAAAGGCTCTTAATATCACAACTCACCACCCAGAATTGCAGGACCCACAAAAAATTAATTAATCAACAGACCATATCTCTCTTCCGCTCTCTGTGAGAATAGGAGGGGCTTTGCCCAGGATTAAAACAATGCTTGTTTATTGTTTTAAGAAATTCGGGCATTTCTTTAAAAAAATTCAGATTAAGCCATGAACATCCCAGGAGACCATAGTAAGAAAGAATTCATACTAAGAGTTGGAATGCCATGAGAGAAAAGCCCATTTGTTCTGATTTGGTCATGGTAGGAAAGGCCTCTGATCTGAAGATTGTCTCAACTGATAGAAAAGTCCATATGGGATAATTCATTTTGTTTACATAATGTTATTTTTAAATAAAGTATTTTAGACTTTCATAGAACCAATTGATCTTGAATATAGAGTAGAATGGATTCACTTAACTACCATGGCATTCATTTAATGACCATGGATTCACTAAACAGCCATAGTGATTTGTTTAAAAACCACCACAAAAAAAGCTGTAAAATCAGGCTGGTTATGTAGTGACCTGCTTTACAAATGTCCCAGTGTACAACAGTAATAGGCAGGCTCCATTAAGTTCATAAGTCAAAGACTACCTATATCAGTGCTTCTCAACGTTTGTGTGACGGCAACCCCCGTCACACAAACGTTCTGCGCATGCGCGGCGCCGCATGCATGGGGGCGGGGCCCCCACGTGTGGCACGCATGCGCGGAGCGCCCCCCACGCACGGTGCGCATGCGCACCGCCCCCATGCGTGGCGTGCGTGCACGGCGCCGCCCCCATGCGCGGCGTGCATGCACAGTGCCACGCCCATGCGCGGCATGCATGTGCAGCACCACCCCCATGCGCGGCGCGCATGCACGGCGCGTGTGCACGGCGCCACCCCCATGCGCGGCGCGCTGCATGGCGCCACAGAAAATGGCGGATCGCCACCTTTGGCGACCCCCGGAAAATGGTCGATCGACCCTAAATGGGGTCGCGACCCATAGGTTGAGAACCACTGACCTATATAGTACCTGTGAGTTTTAGATACTATCCAGCAAACTCTTGAAGTATATTGCTCAGTCCTATATCACTGTGTTTTAATCTGATGCTATTAGAAAATCAAAAATATTACCAACTCTTTCAGAAAAGGGAAAAAGGGGAGCATATCTGGCACATTTATAACAATTTGAACTATGCATTAAGGTTCAATCTCAGCCATCTAGTTGAACTTTAAGAGTACAAGCCATTCAACAGAGATTGTCTCACTTTCAAGATTGGATAAACTATTAAGCACAACAGTACCTTGAAATTAAGTGTACAAATTCCCATTCAGTCTACAACAGAGTATTATGATGTTAGAGTAGGGCTGAGGAAACCTAAGTTCAAATCCTCTATCAGTTCAGTGGTGGGTGATTTTGTGCCAGTCTTCATCTGTCAATGCATCCAATTTCACATGGTCATTATGGAAGTGCAAAGTAATAACTAAGAAATGCCATCACAGCTCCTGGAGGAAGCAGGCTCTAAATCTAATGAATAAACAAATACATTATTCTAGGCATCTCATCAGTTATCCATAGTGACATGTAGTTTAGATGAAAATAAATTAAAAGTTAACTGGTCTCACATCCAAATTTGATCCATCAGTGCATTATTGACTGTCTTACTTTATCTCATCCATTGCTTCCTAGTCAGCAGACATTAACAGAGAAGCTTTCCTAAAGTTGATGTTCTCCAAGATGTTGAATTTCAGTACCCATATTTCCCAGCAAGGATGGAAACTAACAGATTTGGAGAAGTTGCAAGGAGCTTTATTAGGTCCATTAAGCCACTTATTTACTCAGGCAAGAAAGCACTCAGGATCATTCAGCACCAATTACTTATCTTTTAATTAAGATGTACTTTCGGGTTGAATGTTTTACACACATTAATTGGCCATTGGGAATCTAGAAAAAAAAAGGAGGGGGAGTAGTGGCTTTGCAAAGACTGAAATCATCTGAGTGATGCCCTAAAAAAAGTCTTCAACAATAATTATTTGAGCTGACTAGAATAACATTAGAGGCCAAAAAATAATGTTATTTATTATAATATGTCAACATTATGTGCTTCAACATTTCTCTTCATTGTTTTCTATTCCACGGGTTCCTCTGCTCTCTAAATTTTAGAAATTTGCTTTGTTTCCACATTGTTTCTATGGAATGTTCTGGATGAGGTTAATCAATATTCATGTGTGGTATGTGAAAAATATATCTTATTAAGACAAATAATTGCCATAAACTTTCTCCTGAAGTTCTGAAAGCTGATAATATGCTTTCACATTTTGGATGGCTATAAAAATTGCCATTTGAAGTTGAATGTGATAAGCTATAATACAGAAATTATGTGCATATACATGCACACATATAATGTGGATTAAAGTAACCTAAATTGAAGCATTTCTTAGTTTTAGTTTTAGTTATAGAGACTGTTACAAAGACAGATAGGAAAACAAAGTCATGTTGTTGCCAGGGTGTGAAATGTTTATTTGGAAAAAATATTGCAAATGCTATTTTTAAATATCACCATTAAAACAAACCTAATCAGTTTCCAACGCTGTTTCCCTAATGTCTGATTTTTTAAAAAATGTAGATTATTTCATTAATTTAATTTCTATAGAAATATAAATAAAACTGGCACTATCTGAATGAATATTGTAGTTTACTACAGTAAACTAATTCCTAGGATGTTTTACATATAGTTGTTGTAAACATCAAAGGAAACTATTCAAGATTCTTCTCTTCTCTTTTTTTATTTTTTTTATTTTTCCTTTTCCACTTTACAAAAACAAAATATATTTTTCTTTAACAGTACTGTGTCATATATCTCTTACATTTATTTACAATTATTTACCTTTATTCTTATACATTTTTATTTCTCTGTTCTAACCAATTGTATCACTTATCCCATATCTCATAAAATTCTGTTTGTTCCTTGTCTTTCATTTCTAAGGTAAGCTTGTACATCTTGGTGCAATCCAATATCTTATGGATAATCATGTCATTTGTTGGTATATTTTCACATTTCCAACACTGCACATAAGCAATACATGCCGCTGTTATTATATGTACGATGATGTGTTGGAGTTGCATTTTTATCTTTGGATTAATTATACCTAATAGAAATAGTTCAGCTTTGAGTTCAATTTGTTCTCCTGTTATCTCCTGTAGCCATCTCCTTATCTGTTCCCAATATTTCCTTGCTTTGGGGCATTGCCACCACATACGGTAGAATGTTCCCTCCTTATTTTTGCACTTCCAACAGTCTGGTTTCATATTTTTATACATCTTAGCCAATCTCGTGGGTATTAAATGCCATCTATAGACCATTTTGTACTGATTTTCTTTGTATGCTGTTGACTATGTTAATTTGCAATTTTTGTTCCATACTTTTTCCCATTCTTCTAATTTTATATTTCGGCCTACATTCCATGCCCATGTTATCATTGGGCCTTTCACTATTTCATCTTCTATTTCTACCTCTAGTAAGTATTTATAGGTTCTTGTTAGAAATTTTCCTTCCTTGCCTATCAATATTTTATCCAATTGTTGTGGTACCCATTGTATTCCATATTCTTCTATATCTTTTCTATATCTTGACTGTATTTGTAGGTATGGCCACCAATCTATAATTATTCCCTGTTCTTCTCTTCTCATTGCACTGAACCATAGAACTGATCTTGCTGATTAAACTCAGAAGTAAAATCTTTAGTAATGTTTTCCAAAGGTATTTTTAATAGGAATCCTAAAGTAGTATAGTGAATATGACACTTACAATGCATGTGCAGTGTTGATGGTCTGAACCTCAGCAGAAATGTAGGGGCTATTTTCCATTGCTTTTTTCTTTCCCTAGGTTACCTTTATTTTAAAAAATATATATATAAGGAAATCCAGTATTGCAGTTTCATCACGTTTGCCCCTTTAGAAATGATGAAATAGAGCATCATTGCGAGGAGGAGGAAGGGGCGGGAGAGCAGGAGGAGGAGAGGTGGAAGAGGAGAAAAGTAAAAAGATCAGGAAATAAATAATAATAATTTAAACAAATATGCTTCCAGGCTTCAGACCAGCAATATTCTATATACATTACTGCTGAACTGCTGCTAATGGTACTGTAATTCTAAAAAATTAGACACTAACAAGCTGGTGAAAAAAGATTTTATTTTTTGTTGTACTATTGTGATTGATTGATTTTAAAAATATTTCTTGCATGTATCTAGATCAGCGGTTCTCAACCTGTGAGTCGCGACCCCTTTGAGGGTCGAATGACCCTTTCACAGGGGTCGCCTAAGACCATCGGAAAACACATATTTCTGATGGTGTTAGGAACTGAGACACTGCTCCACATCCGTCTCCGCATGGCCTCCTCCGCCATTTGCAGAGAGAGAGATAGAAAGGCACTTTCGCTTCCCTTCTCTTTCTCTCTCTCAGGTGGACTTACCTCCTGCAGGGCTCCTGATTGGCCCTGCACCCGGATGCACGGCCAGAGAAAGAGGAAAGAGAGAGAGAAGAGAGAGAGAGGAAAGAAAAAGAGAAAGAGAGGAAAGAGAAAGAGAGAGGAAAGAGAGAAAGAGAGAGAGGAAAGAGAGAGAGAGAAAGAGAGCAAAAGGGAGAGGAATGGCACTTCTCCAACCAGCTGGGCAGAGCCGGAGGAGTGGCCTTCCTGCCCCCCCTCCCCAGCCAACTGGGTCACCACAACATGAGGAACTGTATTAAAGGGTCACGGCATTAGAAGGTTGAGAACTACTGATCTAGATTTTGGTGTTTAACCTTCTCTCTCTCTCTCCAGACAGGATTTTCTTTAGCCAGTTTAATTGAGCCTAAGACAAGACCTGCTGAAAGGTACATTTTAGAGAAGCCCATAGTGTGGCCCAATTTGCAAGGCTAATGTCATGTATGATGAAATGCATAAACATGCACAGAAATAGAAAAGAAAGATGAAAACTAAAACTACCTAATACCAGACAGTTTTCTTGCCTTTGGTGTGAAAGAAGGTGGTATATGGGCATAGTGAATGCCATTGTTTGTGATACCTGGTATGAACATTTATAATTAAGGAGAGTTAGAGTCCCGTTCATAGAGAGGAATATGCATTACATAGCCAGAGTAAGGTCATCCCATAATATTATGTTACATTACAGTGAATTCCCCATGGTCCAGTTTATGAATGGAGACCACACAGTCTGCTTGGCCCAAGTTTATCTGAACATCACAAAGTTGTGCCCACTGAAGGAGGATACAATGAACCTAAATAATTGTGCAATAATGCTGACCAGTAATTATATCAATTGCCAGTCATAACACATTAAATTTTCTGCTTATAGTGAGATAGACAGAATAATTAAATGGAGATCATCACTAGTCAGTTGTTTAGTTAGTTACTTCCTAGTTGCCATTTAAAAATACAAGTACTGATTTAAGAGAATTCAGCCTCTGCAAATGTCTCAGCAAGTTATTAGGGAGGCTTACTTGAGTTCAGAGACCTTGGTCATTTGCGGGTCCTGCTTCAGGTATTGGTTTTACTCCTTCACCAGCTGTAAGAATCTTAATTGAATTCATGTTATTTTCTCTGTCATTCCGTTGTAATAGTTCTAGACTATAATAATCTTACTTAGTTTGGGGCTATTTTGCATTCTTTTGGCTTTGATCACTATAATTGTGCATGTCAATGAAAGACATTTTTTGTATCTAACATCAAACACTTTGGGTCCTTATTGAAGAGGGCATTTTATGCACAGTACTCTAGCATTTCCAACAATAGCTGCCATTAGTCCCATAAGAATCCCACCTAGGATTCCATCCAAAGAAAAGAGAGAAAAGATACCCAAATGCATTAGAGGCAGTGGTGGGATTCAGCCGGTTCGTACCACTTCAGCAGAACTGGTAGCTAATTTTTTGTTGCCCAGGCCCATAATGGACTTCTGGAAGCAGCATCCACACAGAGAACTGGTTGTTCACATATTTGAATCCCACCACTGATTAGAGGTGAAACAAACTACAGTTCAGGATGTTATGGAAAAACAGAAGCGAACCAAACAAAGTATATTCTGTGAATCCTACATATATTTTCTAACAAATGAGTAGCATTTACTGTACAATTCACTGGTAAAAACATTTTTATTTGCTATCATCTTTTAAACTATCTTCCTTAGGATTTCTTTCTCCATCCTTATCTAAACAAGATTGTGGCTTGAGTTTGTCAAGACTGGAAAAGATGTTCAGAAGGCATTCATAATATTTTAAGGGCTGTTTATTTTTGTTGTTCTCCCACTCTGTCTTGCATTCAGGTAGATTAATCACTATGCTTTTTTTGGCTGCGCTCTTTCCTCTCTGAATTGTGGAAAATGAATTTCACATGACTATTCACAGGCAAATTTGCTTAGAAACAAGAGGAATATTTCTGGCCAAAATATAAATCCACCAGGGAAAGACTGCAAGCAGAAATATCCTTTTGGGATATTTCCAATGGAAATATATTTTGGATGCTCCTAGTCTGAGCTGAATAATTATCTTAAAGGAAAAAAATAAACTGTCACATTTAAACATGATTCAATAAATCACGAAAATCTGATTCAGAACAGTGAACAAGATTATTGTGGGTTACCAAAGCCACTTAGCATGTCAGAAAAAGACTGTGGTTCTCAGGTTTCTTTTGATGATACCAAGGGTATCATCAATGACTGTTTTCCCACCATAAACTGAAAAAATATAATTCTTACCTGAGAAAGCCAGGAGTTCAGTTCCAGCCTAGCAACTTTCAGGGGAAGATAAAAAAAATTATTCAGTTGTTTTATTTATCTCAATATTGATCGTATTCTTTATTCCAGACCATAGCTGGAGCTCATGGGGATTATAATTCAAAATATCTGGACAGTACAAGGCACGTAAACATTGTCTAAACTCTAAAGCAGTGTTTCTCAACCTCAGTAACTTTAGGAGTTATGGACTTCAACTCTCAGAATTCCCCAGTCAAGTCCATATTACTCTAGGTTGCTGAGGTGGAGAAACATCGAGAAATACTATATTGATTGACAGCATTTCTGCAGAATTTTAAACAAAGCACTTTTCCAAACGGTTTCTCCAGTTCTAAAGACAGGTGTTGAACATCATCCTTTCTGCCGGGAAAGTATCAGTTGAACTGCTAAACAATAGTCTTTTCCCCAGACAAGGTACTGTAATTCTAAAATTAGAGCTTTGAACAACTTTGAAGGAGCATTTCAATTTGATGAAGCTTTGAAGCAGCTCTTCTTTAGAGAACTTTTCACGTTGCTTCAGTCAAGATAGGCTTCTGAAAATATAGTCTTGCTCTTCTTTACACTTGATGGGAATTTGGAGGTGAATGAAATTGATCAATTTTTAATTTTAATATTTTAAATCAGAGCATCAAGGCATCATTTCACATACTTTTGCTAAACCAAACATTGTATTTCAGAAAAAAGCTCCGTCCAGGTTTTTTTTGTTTTGTTTTGTTTTTGGATAGGTAGTTCCTAATTTCTGACACATTTTCTTTATTATATTACAATTCTATGCATGTTTATTAATAAGAGTATCCTATTAATCTCCATTAATTTTCATTTCTAGAAATTAGTTTAGCAGTGGACACTGGAAATTTTACTAATGATCTAAATCATTTTTTAAATTTATTTAATTTATTTAATTCTATAACTTTCCATTTTAACCAATGATTCTGGGAGGCTTACAGTTCCTAAACTATAAAAACAATTAAAACAAAAAAAATATTTAAAATAAAAAATCCAAGATAAATATATACAGCAGTTATTTACATATAGCCCAAATATATAATCCAGATTTATATGAACTGTAGAGAAAGACAGCCACATGTCTGAAATAAAAATAGGGTTTTTTAGGCAATGAATTATTGTATACCATAAGGTAAATGGAGCAGACAGTCCATTGTACAGATAATGACAAAGCAGAACAACTGCTTCCTTTGAACAATTCTTCTTGCTAAAATCTCATCATAAGCTCTTGATGTGGATGAAAATTACAATTCAATTATGTCTAGTCTCTAACAATAGCTAATAGAGCTTTAATCTTATTTATTCATTTGATCTTGTCCTCCTTTAATTGGGATAATTGTTGATTGTTAACTTTCGCTTTTTCAATTAACTTAATTATTGGATGGTGTTGAGACTGGTTTGAATGCTACCTCTTATTATGACATTGTGGAATATTGCAACTCTATTAAAATCAGTTAAGCCACAGCTACTTTGTTTCTTTCAATGATCCGGAAAATAATTGATGTATTAAAATAATTAAAAGATAGATACATAAAGCTTTCTTTGCATAGATGTCAAAAGTATAAAATCACATAACAAAGGGAGAGCATAGATAGCAAAGACAATATTAATATGTGGAAATCCTACATTAAGCTACCTTAAGCTGATATATATCTGTAGTAATGATCAATGAGAATTTTGGATGTTGAAATCCACCATATATGAAATGAACCATGTAGAGTAAAGTCTGTCATACAGGAATGAAAACTATGAAAAAGTAATTCTTGAAGAATCACATTCAGAACCCTTTGTACTTAAATCCAAAGTCATGAAGAAATAACAGATGGAGAAATAGGAATAAACTTTTGCAAAAGTTATGTCATAGGAAAGAAACAGACTGGTTTACCTATACTTGTGAGTTAGTAATTACTTAGGAAAGATGGTTGTCCCTAATTCTGTATAGAAAAATTATCCTGCAATTTTTCTTACTACTTTTCATTTAGTCTGACAAAAAGAAAAAAAAAAGAAATTGCTTTCCAAGTTTATTCAAAGAAGAGCATTTAAAAAAGATCTCATGGGTGGATAGGATATTTTTGTATGGGCAAGGGCAAGCCTTTCATGCTGTTTTTGCCCTGTAGAATCATTTTTCAAGTACTGTATTTGCAGCTTTCAATATTTCAGTTAAATCCCTTTGGAAAATATAACAGGGGATTTAACTTTGTATTTGGATTGGGAAGTATGATCAGGTATAGACTATCAGAGCGTGGCTCCTCAACAACAGTAGTACTCCCCATGTCAAAATCCTTATGGCAGCTCACAATCTGGCAAGAAAGAATAGGCAGGTTCATTGTAATGAATAAGGCTACAACATCCTGAAAACTAGCTATGCATAACTTGGTTCTTATTTATCAGTGAGTATGTTAAAACAAGGTGTCCTGTCCCAGTCCACATGCACATGCACGCAGGGAGTTTTAAAGACTTCATTGAGGCATTACATGCCCCTACTAGTATTCCCCAGGTCCCACTCACACCTACTGTACAATGAAGTTCCCCTGCGTTTCCATCTGCTCAGCTAAGACACCCAAATCCAAAATTCCAAAAATAAAGGCATCAGTCCACAAGCCCACACATAAAGTTTAAAAAAAAAACAGTCCAGAGTCCACATACAATAAGTTCTAGCCAAAGGTACAAGTCCAAAGTTCAAGAAGTAGGTCCGAAGGCCAAACATATAGTCACATGAAGCACAGGTCCAAAGTCAAGTGAACAGTAGTCACAGAGTTGGAGCAAATGCACAACAGAGAAAATGGTCTCCAACATCTCATTGCTCCATGCACTGGGCTAAATAGGTGCATTCTAGTGTAGTTCATCAGATGGGACAAGACTGCCTCCTTGTGTCTAGCCTTGCTGACCTCCGTTGCACCTCCCTCCACTTGACCCTTCATCCTGGCATCTGGTGGGCGAGATAATTCCTCCTCATCCCCACTGACCAGCTGCAGCTGTATTTCTTCTCCACCAGCACTTCTAACTGGGTCCCTGAGCTTTCCAGCTGCCGCTGCATCTCTCCCCTTTCTTTTGCAGCCAGGTATCCGTCTGGTTGCTCCTCTGACAACACTTCCAATGTTCCTAGCCTCACTTCTTCCTCTGGCTCTCCTCTCTGGCTCAGCAGTTTTGGCATCTTTCCAAAAGCGGGGCCTCTTCCTTGCCCCCCTCTGAAGTCCCTGGAGCCAGTAATTCCTTGACTTCTGAGCTGGCATCCAAGGAAGCCATTGCATGAAGGCTTCTGTGGTCTTTGATTTTTTTCTTACAGAGTGTTGGTCTAATGGGGAGTGTCTAATTACTTATTTGATACCACAGAAATGTCAATAGATTTTATACTGCAAAGTTTTGAAATTTTTTATTCCTAGACTCAGAATTCCATAATACGTCCCAGGTTCTAGCATTCAAAGAGAAATGCAAAATATTGGACATGGCAGAATCTGGAAACAGCAGAACAGAAGATAAAAGACGGGAGAAGATAAGAAAATACAAAGACCTACAAAACAGAAATAGAATGATTGTGGCAAAAGAAAGCCAGGGTGATCGAAATAGTAATAGGTGCCTTGAATGCAATCCCAAACCAGCTGGAGCAACATTGGAACACTATTGGAATTGACAAAATCACCGTCAGTCAATTGCAAGAGGCTTATTGAGAACTGTTTACATTCTGCAATGATATCTTTAACATTATCAAACATGGACATCTGCCTAGTCCAGGTCCTTGGGAAGGACTTGATAGGTGGATAAAAATGTCAAATCCAGTCTGAACATCTGGCTGACTATGCAATGAACCATAATTGTAAGCAACTGAAAAGAAGGTAGAAAAACAGAAAATTCTTCAACAAAATTTAAAAAATGAAAAATAGCAAAGCAATAATTAATTAGTCAGTACCCTATGTCCCCTTAACTAAATTACTACCTATTAAGCAGAGTCCTTCACATCTATGGTGGCCTTTTTACTTACCTTGTCATAAATAAACTACAATCCTTTGGCAATCCCCATGCTCTTTAGATTTCAATCCCTATGTAATCCTGAGATCACAGCAAAAGATTTATTTTCTTTTTAAAAAATAAATAACTGGAAAGCCATTCTAAAGCACCTATCTATAAACTAGTAAAACACAACCTCTGTGTACTTTCCCCAAATTTGAGTCAACCAAAGCTCATTGAAGTAATCAGTAAGATTTACATTAACATTCTCCCTGATTTCCTATTTTTCACTGTAATGAAGATAACAAGGGCATTGAATGTTCACTTCTGGGTCATTCAGTCAGGAATTCACTTGTATTGAGAATTCCCAAGAAACTGATGTTCTAGTTACCACATAACTGAGTGTGGAAAGGAAGTAAAATGTCTCCAAAAGTGGCTTGTTCCTTTTTTTTATAATAAATTTTATTAGTTTTCTGATTTAACATCCAAGTATTTAGAAAGCAACGTGGTGACTGGATAATCAATAGTTCAGTAACAATTTTTTTAGTACATATCTCAGATTACATTATCAAAAATTTCTTCTCTATTTCCCTTAACATTTGATATAACTACTGCAACGCGCTCTACATGGGGCTACCCTTGAAAAGTATTCGGAGACTACAGTTGGTCCAGAATGCACCCGCGCGAGTGATAGTGGGTGCTCCTCGATACACCCACATTACACCTATCCTCCGTGAGCTGCACTGGTTGCCTATTGGTCTCCGGGTCCAATTCAAGGTGTTGGTCATTACCTTTAAAGCCCTATATGGCTCAGGTCCAGGCTATTTGCGAGACCGCCTACTACCTCATAGTTCCCTACGTCCGGTTAGATCCCACAGGCTGGGCCTCCTTCGGGCCCCGTCGACCAAGCAGTGCCATTTGGCGGGGCCGCGGAGGAGGGCCTTCTCTGTGATGGTGCCCACGCTTTGGAATCAGCTCCCCCCGGAGATTAGGACCGCTCCCACCCTGTTGGTCTTCCGTAAGCTACTTAAGACCTGGCTTTTCCGGCAGGCCTGGGGTTTATAAAACCTTACCCCTGGATGATTGTTTTTGTATTGTTGTTTGTTATGTTTTATGTGTTTTTTATTGTTAGCCGCCCAGAGTCCTTCAGGAGTGGGGTGGCTTATAAATTTTAAAAATAAAATAAATAAATAAACATACTTAAACTAATAAATTTTTAACCATAACAAGTTCAATTAAAACATTTGTCAATCTGTTTTTTGCTTGTACATATCCATATCCTGATTTTAAGTTTGACCTAATTCTTAATTTTTAATTACAGTATTCCAATTTTAACCTTTAACATCCATAATATTCAAATTTCTGGTAATCTAAATTTCCTTCATTTCACTACACAAAAGTTATGATATCTAAAATACACATATTACTTACTTAAATATATTCTTATTTTATCTCTTAAACATTTTCTATTTCTCATCCTAGTACATCACAGCTTACTAATAGAGTAGCCTTTATTGTCTCAAATCCATTAGTAAGTCAAAAGGCCCCATTTTTTAAACCTCACTCTAGCTTTCTTTTTCTGCCAACCAGGTTTCCATACCAACATCTTTAAGAGTCAGATAGGTCTCCTTTTATTCCAGCAGACCATCCAGTCATCATTTTTTCAAAAGATCTGGCATCTTTTAAATCTGGCATCATCAATAAAATCATTAAACTGTTGCCATCTCGGTGTTTGTTCTAGTGTCTTTATCTTCAATTCAGTCTGGTCTTCTTCTTCCTCAGGTTTCTTCTGGTTTAAGTAAAAATCATGTCCAATTTTATCATTATTGATTGGTTATCTAGGTTTTCAATGTGTTGTCCTTGTTAATCTTTAGCATCCTCTGTTTTAGTGCTACTTTGTTCTGCTTCTGATACTTTTGGGGTTGTAGGTTCTTTAGTTGCCATCAGGATTTTTTTGTCAGGATTTTCAGTATATTGTTGTTGTTCCTTAAAATCCTCTGTCTTGTATTGATTTCTTCAACTTCTGTTGTTTTTTAGGTTTTAGGTTCTTTAGTTGGAGTCTGGGTTTCAGTTTGTAGGTTTTGGTCCATTTACAGTGGTGGGATTCAAATATGTGAACAACCAGTTCTCTGTGTGGATGATGCTTCCGGAAGTCTATTCTGGGCCTGGACAACAAAAAATTAGCTATCGGTTCTGCCAAACTGGCGCAAACTGGCTGAATCTCACCACTGTCCATTTATTTAAAACAGTGGTTCTCAACCTTTCTAATGCCATGACCCCATAATACAGTTCCCCATGTTATGGTGACCCCCAACCACTTATACATCACCGGGTGCCAGGGGCGTGGCCAAAAAGGGGAAAAAATGGTGGACAGCCTTGTTTGGCGACCCATGTGAAATGGTCGTTCGACCCCAAATGGGGTCCCGACCCCCAGGTTGAGAACCACTGATTTAAAAAGAATTGGTGATGCCATGTGGCAAATTGAAATCGCCTTCAATGTTGGTACAGATCATATTCCAAACACATTTTTAAATTCCTTTGTCTAGCCCCATTGTGTGTGTAAAACTTTCTAACACAGAATTAGACCTCATAATGGCAGGATGTCAATACATGTAAGAAAAATGAAAGGTCATTGGTAAATGCATTTTGCTGGATATCTTCTGCTCATATCTTTCCCTGGTCATCTGCAATGTAGGATGCCTCAATTGAATTATATTTCTTCCTTCCACTATTCAATAACAGAATAACAGAGTTAGAAGGAACTTTGAAGGTCTTCTAGTCCAACCACTGCTCAGGCAGGAAAACCTATGCCATTGCAGACAATGGTTTTCCAATCTCTTCTTGAAAACCTCTAGGTGTTTGCTGATTCATTGTTTGATTATCTTTTCCAGGATCTTCCCAGGTATTGAGGTCAGGCTGATAGGTCTGTAATTTCCTGGTTCAATTATTTTTCCTTTTTTGAAGATGGGAACTACATCAGCTCTTTTCCAGTCCTCTGGTAGTTCCCCAGTGCTCCAGGATCTTTGAAAAATATAGTTCAGTGGTTCTAAGATCACATCTGCCAGTTCCTTGAGAACCTTGGGGTGTAATCCATCTGGTCCTGGCGATTTGAACTCGTCTAGGCTGGACAGTCTAGTTTGACTGTGTTCTATTGCTTGTGCTTCCATAATGTTGAATTCCAGTATTGCATGATCACTTCCTCCCAGGGTTCCTATGGCTTCAACACCTTCTATCATTTCATCTCTGTTAGTGAGAATTAGATCCAAAATGGCTAATACTCTAGTTCCTTTCTCTACTTTTTGGGAGAAAAAGTTGTCTGTTAGGTTTGCCAGGAACATGTTTGATCTTCCACTTGGTGCAGAGTTTGTCTCCCAGTTGATGTCAGGGTAGTTAAAGTCCTCCATTACTATTGTGATGTGATTCCTACATACCTTAGTTAGCTGACTAGCAAAAAGTTCATCTATTTCCTCTGTTTGGTTGGGTGGCCTGTAGTATACACCTATGGCAATGTCATTTTTCCCGCTTTTATATTGACTCAAATGCATTCAAGACAGTTTTTATCATTGTTGTGCTCTATTTCTGTAGAGATGTAGTCATTTCTTATATAGAGAGCAACTCCACCTTCTCTTTTATTTGGTCTGTTTCTTTTAAATAATTTAAATCCCTTTAGCTTTGTGTTCCTTGTGTGGGTTTCATCCCACCATATTTCCATAATGAAAGCAATATCATATCTGCCATCATTAACCTGAATTTCTAGTTCACCCTGTTTGCTGTTCATACTCTGTACATTGGTTATAGACATTTGAGTCCTTTATGACTGGCCCTGTGTTTACTTTCTACATAATCTTTGTGGTGCCTGAATTCTCCTATTGTCTTACCACCTATTTGGTTAGTGCACTTTGTGTGGCACTCACTATTAGAGGCTTGATTTTGCTTGACAGCAAGGCTGGTATTCTTGTCAAACTTGATATTATTGCTCAAACTTGTGTGGAGACCCTAAATGTACTTGCTACATTTTGTGGGATTAAACTCCCATTCACATACACATTGTTTTTACATTGCCATATGCCTATCTGAGTATGAGAGTTAACTGGTAGATGAAGCAGCTAAAAACAACTTTCTGCTTTAAGATTGGCTATCCAAAAGATGCATAGAATGAGACTGATCTCTTTGCCCCAAATGGTTTAAAATCAATATTCATTTATTTAGAAAAGAAAATGTTTGTGAAAGTATTCTGGAGACCAGGAAAAAGAGCTAGTTAGATGCTTATTTTCTTAAGAAAAATTATAATTACATATTTGGGGATTTTCTTTTAATGGACATTTTCTGACTGTAAATAAATTAAAGTGATTCAGCCTGGCAATTTTTTTAGATGAAACAGATGACCTATCTAAAGAAACATTTCTCTTCATACTATATGTTTAAATGGGCTTTCCTTTTTTGCACAGCCAGGAATCATTAAAAATAGAAAAATATAACTATACATCTGCAAATGGGCCATCAATCACAAATATATGTGGGAAAGTAAAGTTACAAACTAAAGCACCTGCCATCTCAAGAACTGCTTTATTAATATGCAAATTGCATTTATGCTATTTGCATATACTAAAATGAATTGATATACTAATATCCTAAAATGAATTGATTTCTTGGCAAAATTTATATTATGTCCTCTTCTTCATCTTCCTCTTTCCCTTCTCCCTCTCTTCTTCTCTTCCTTTATCTATCTGTTTGTCTTATACATCTATGTATCATCTATCTATCTCCATTATAAGGTAGACAATACAAAAATAAGGAAGATGGGTCAAAGACATCTCTATATGGCTGTTTGACCTCCAAACTTCCCTTCTTCTCACCATGTCAAGCCTGGATGAAAATAGATGCAAGGACATGTTTGCTGCCTTGAGTTGTTTGTGAAAACAATGGAGGGATATAAATAAAAGAATAAATAAATAAGGGTACAAACACTGATCTTTAACATCATGTTCCAAAGGAAGGTAGATATAATAATTTAAGACTTGAAAACTCACAAGAACTCTGGCTGTCTCATCCTCCAGAAGTCCAGAAGTTCAAAGGCAGGACATCTGAAAAGAGGGTTGGTGTACTTAAATGCTTATATGTGAAACACAAAACTAAGATTAGTTCTATATACAGTGCAAAGCAAGTTAAAATGTGTATCTTTTGTTCTGAGTAGAAGCACTCAGAATGAGTTCACATGCCAACCTTTAAATCAAAATGCCATTCTAAGAGTATGGGAAATTTTAGCCCAGTCTAAAGCAGCTAAAGGGAATCTATCACACCATGGGATAACTTATTTCATACACCCACCAATTAGATCTCCAAAAGAATGTAATGACCTGACCATCACCTTTTACTTTCTCCATTGCTATCACCAATGATCACCAGAATGGACCAGCCAGACCAGATCGTGAATTAGCTAGGTCTTCAAATGCAGGAGAACCCACCAGCTGCATATAGAAGTCCATTAAAAGAACCTGAAGTAAGACTAACAATAGGAGCTAAAAATAATTTGGCAGTGGGTCCCTGATTTTTTGCCAGATAAATATAATGGAACCTAAAACAAATTTATATTTTCATGGCTCAGAGTGAACTGCAAATCTCTTTGATGCCAGTGGATTATCCTACTGACAAGCCAGTTTCCTAATAAGTCTCATGAGAAGTAAGAGGTAATTCCACTTACTTATATAGGCCAGTCCAACCTTGGATAAGTATGCTAATTTCACTTCACACCTGAGAGCATTGAGGATTTGTCAGGCAAATGACAGCCAACAGGCAGGATAAATATTCAGTATGGGAGAAGGGTAGGGTTTCAACTGTTAGCAATAATGTGTGTTAGAATATGAGTGACTTAATTGACTAATTTAAGAATGAAATATGAGATGAATTAGTGCATCAGGGCATCCCAGGTACAATAACTACAATCATATAAGTCTCCCTAGGCAATAATACAAAACTTAAAGAGCTACAGGCGAGTAGGAAAAGAAGATATCACTGCTTGCTTTCATTCTCTTCTCCTTGCTTTTAGAAGTTGGATACATATAGCTGAAAACAGAATTTTGCTCACTGCTCAAGAGAGTTTGTGCCATTACACACCACACTTATATTTATATTGTGGCAAATATGGTCATTTTATATGAAGCAGCCTGCTAAATTCCTCAACTCCTAACATCTCAGTTAATTCTATAATTGTCTCAACAAGTGCCTTATCTGCTCCTGATTAGGTTGTCAGGAAATAATGTGTTCCTAACTTTCAAGGGTTCTGACTTTAAGGCAGTGCTTCTCAATTATTTTCTGTCATGCCCCGCTAGGAAGAAGAAAACATTTTGCGCCCCCCGCACGACTGTAAAAAATTTTTTTCTGTACAGAGGACCGATTTCTGGGTCTAAAAGTCACATGGGCGGGTTTGGCCAATCAGGATAGAGCATCATGTCTATCCAATCGGGTCCTTTGCATGTGTCACGTGCGTTGGCAGTCATGTTGTCCTCCGCGTCAGGCTGCCGCTTGCGAGTGAGTCGGATGATCCGATCTAGAAATCCAATATGACAGTATTTGCCAAGGTCAAACGAGCCCCCCTTTACGGAGCCTCGCGCCCCCCTGGGGGGGCGCCCCACTATTTGAGAAGCACTGCTTTAAGGTAACTTAGACTTAGTCTAAGGTAACTTAGAAGTCAAACAGGCCCATTTTATTATTTAGTCATCCACTTACTTTGTAAACCAGACTGCCACTAGAGTCTAGCTATAGGCTATAATGGGTAATACTGTTTGTTTTATGAATTATATAATCAATGTTATATAATTTCAGAATCTCCTAGAATAATACAAATATGTTTCCTTATTTAGCTATCCACCCCCCATTATGGTTAGCTCCTGTATTCTGGCTGAATCATCATGCACACTGGAACAATACAGTATACCTGCCCTAAGTCCCTTCAACTCTACTGGGTCTCTCTTTGGTTTCAGATTCACTGTCCTCAATCAGTGAAACCAAAATGATACAAATATTCTGATCCTAGCTGCAAGATCTATCCCAATCTTAGTAGAGAAAATCTGGGACCTTGATTCCCTCTGAGCCTGGTTGCTTTCTTGCCAAAATTTCATTACCTAATTAGATAACATCAGTGCTAGAAAGCAGTGAGGTTTGATCTGTTCATATAAAAGTCATTTGTCCTGTCACTTGTCCATATGGAGAAGCCTCTCATGTGTCCAGTAATTCTGACTCTGGAGAGGAGGGGGGAGTCTGAGTTTTGAATGACCAAAGATGGAGGTGCAGGGACAAGGTCCACAGCTGCCTCTCCATCTCTAAACTGAAGAAAATTTTGTCCTTTCAGATACATGAACAGGAATTAATAGAATATAGAAAAAAGATGGTGGGAGAGATATATTGGGAGCTAGATTTTCCTAGGCAATAATGTCAAATATATTAATAACGCTCTGCCACCTCATAGTAACTTTGAGAAATGCAAAGCTACATGCCAGTTAATCCCTAGAAAAGGTGGGGGGGGAGAAACACCAGTTAAAATTGGAAGGGTCTAAAAACCCTTCCATTTGGCCCAGAGCACTCAACTGTTTAAGCTTAGAGCTTAAAATCATCTTAGGACATGCATTTAACATTTCTATATATCTGTTCTTTCTGGATCTGTTCTTTCTAGATTTTCTCATTCATTGCTATTACTTTATTTTCTGCATATAAATTGTAACATAATTCTGTCTGAAGAATTTCTGTGGGCAACAGTTTGTTTGGTCAAATATGATTTGGTGTGGTAAATCATCATATTCTGGTATAGTTCAACAGTGCCATCTAGAGAGACTGGAATTTTAGTGAAGCTTTAAAAAACATATGCTTAGACTTTGTCTTTCAATAAACTTTTAAAATTCAAGTACTATATGTGTATAAATGTAGAATTAATATTAGTAATTAGTAATAGTAGTAAAGTTGGAAGGGACCTTGGAGGTCATCTAGTCCAACCCCCTGGTCGGGCAGGAAACCCTACACCATTTCGGACAAATGGCTGTCCAGTCTCTTCTTAAAAACTTCCAGTGTTGGAGCATTTACTGCTTCTGGAGGCAAGCTGTTCCACTGATTAATTGTTCTCACTGTCAGGAAGTTTCTCCTTAGTGAGAACAATTAATCAGTGGAACAGCTTGCCTCCAGAAGCAGTAAATGCTCCAACACTGGAAGTTTTTAAGAAGAGACTGGAATATATTCACTCATGGCTAGGTATTTCAATGTCCTTAAAGAAAACTAACCAGATACACAATGAATGAGTCTGTCAGTGACTGTAAGTCAAAATGAATATATGCAACTCTACTTTTAGGGTGTAGTATCACTGAACTCAAGCTGCAGGAGAGAGCTTTTTACTTGATGCTCTGCTCATGAACTTGATTCCCTTGCAAAGCACAATAGAGTAGATGCCTCTTGCTGCAGCTCCAAGTTTCTAGACTGGGAGAGTGGAAGCTGTAATCCTCCAACAAGGATGAGAGCCTGTTGAATTTCAACTCATATTATCTGCTTGCAGGAAACTCATATTTTACTTAAAGATCAAAAATACTTAGCTAATGCTCGTTTGGGATCTCATTTTGTATCTCCTGCCCCTGGGAAAAAAGGGGGAGTGGTTATTTATGTTAAGCAAAATCTACCAGTTTGTCTGGTAGAATCAGATCCTCAAGGAAGATATGTAATGATTGAACTTGGATTATATGGTAAGAAAATACTTGTAGTGGGACTGTATGCACCAAATCAGCAACAAGAACAATTTTATAAATTGTTACATCAGAAAATAATTTCGCTGGACTATAGATCTGTGATATTAATGGGGGATTGGAATGGTGTTTTAGATACACAAAGGGACAAAAAAGGTTCCTCTATCCTTTTTAAACAGGCTAAATTACCCAAAGCCTTTTTTGATTTGAAAGAGGATTGGGAATTGAGAGACTATTGGCATGAACGTAATCAAGAGGAGAGAGACTTTACCTTTTTTTTAGATAGACATCAATCTCTGTCAAGAATTGATTTTTTTTTTATTACAACTGACTTATATAATAGGGTAAAGAACGTAAAAAATTTTCCTAGGTCACTGACGGATCATAGTCCAGTTTGGATGGAGCTGATTCATGAAAAAGAGGAGAGGAGATCCTGGAGGGTGAATGAGAATTTATTTAGACAAGAAAAGAATGTTCAAAAGTTAAAGGAGTGTTTAAAGGATTATTTTGCTTTGAATATGTATAAGGGGACATCAACATCAATGGTATGGGATGCAGGTAAAGCTTTTATGCGTGGGATTTTGATAAAGATGAACAGTGTTCATAGACAAAAGCAGACTCAGAAGCGTAAGGAATTGGAAGATGAGATTAATTAAAAGAAAAGTTTTTGATTTCAAATCCTTCAGATGAAAAGGTTAAGGAATCTATAAAGTTCTTAAGAACACAATTTAACATGTTGATGGCTGATCAATCCGCAACTAATCTTTTGTTTATGAAACAAAATACATTTTGTAATGCCAATAAACCAGGGAGATGGTTGGCCTATCAATTAAGAAAGAAACAGAGACAGAGAACAATAGATAAAATAAATTATAATGGTAAATTAGTGTATCAGAAGGAATTGATTAAGAAATCTTTTTTAGATTATTATCAAAAATTATATAAGACTACTAATGTACAAATTTTAGATATAAATAAATATTTAAGGGAGGCTAACTTTCCTAAATTGACAGAAGATCAGAAGCAAGAAATTAATTCTCCAATTACTAATGAGGAAATTGTGACAGTTATTAAGCAATTAAAACTAGGCAAAGCGCCAGGTACGGATGGTTTGACACTTATTTATTATAAAACTTTAGTAGAAGAGATGATTCAACCTTTAGGTGAGCTTTTTAATAACATATTGCAGGGTTCAGAGATCCCTCCGTCATGGCGCAGTGCTTTTATATCCTTGATTCCAAAAGAGGACCAAGATCTTACTTCACCAAAGAATTATAGACCTATATCTCTTTTAAATGTAGACTATAAGATCTTTGCTAAAATTTTAGCTAATAGGCTTATGACGGTTGTGCATCAGCTTATACATAAGGACCAATCGGGTTTTATAACTGGCAGGTACATGAAAAATAATGTTAGAAAAATTATTAATATATTAGAATATTTAGATAAGAACAACCAAGTCCCTGCAGGGCTGATATTTTTAGATGCTGAAAAAGCTTTTGATCAACTGAACTGGCATTTTATGTTAAGAGCAATTGAGGAGATGAATTTTGGAGAAAAAATATTACAAGCTCTTACTGTTATATATTAAAAACAAACGGCACAACTTATTGTTAATGGGGGTTTGTCAGAGGTTTTTATAATAGAAAAAGGTACTAGACAGGGATGTCCTTTGTCACCGTTGCTGTTTGTTTTAACATTGGAAATTTTGTTGATTAAAATTCGAGAGTTGCAGGAAATAAGAGGCATAGAAGTTAACAAAAAATAATATAAGTTAAGAGCTTTTGCAGATGACTTGGTTGTTACTTTGTCTCAACCTACTTATTCTGTAGTGAAGTTATTACAGCTGATATATCAATATGGATTAGTTTCGGGTTTCAAAATTAATAATAATAAGACTAAAATATTATCTAAAATATGACTACTTGTGATAAACAGATTTTGGCTAATTTGACTGGTTTTGAAATTGTTGATAAGATAAAATATCTGGGGGTTATTTTATCTGTTTCTAATGTAAAATTGTTTAAGAACAACTATGAAAGGTTGTGGGTCAGGGTACAAAAAGACTTGAAAAATTGGGAGAACTTACAGTTATCTCTCATGGGAAGAATTGCAGTGATTAAAATGAATGTCTTGCCAAAATTTCTCTTTTTATTTCAAATGTTACCTATTTTAAAGAATGAGGTTAATTTAAACGAATGGCAGAAAGGCATTAATAAATTTATTTGGGCAGGGAAAAAACCAAGGGTAAAGTTTAAAATTATGCAGGACTTCCGTGAGAGAGGTGGACTCAAGGTACCGAATTTGAAATTATATTATGACGCTGTGGTCCTAACATTAATTAGTGATTGGGTAAATTTAACAAATTCAGAGATACTCCACTTGGAGGGATGGGATTTACTTTTTGGTTGGCATGCCTACTTAATATTTAACAAAAAAGTGGATTGGGCCTTTAAATCTCATATTATAAGGATTTCTTTACTTAGGGTTTGGAGGAAATATTATAAAAGTGATTTTAAAATACCATTATGGGCTATACCTTGGCATGGGATAGAGGGGATAAAGAGAGGAGTTAAAATGGATACGGTGTCTTATACACAATTACTTAGATGGGATGGTCAAAATTGGCAGTTAAAATCTTTGGAAGACCTAGTATATGAAAATATTACCTATTCTTGGTTTCAATATAGACAATTAGTAGATAGATGGAAGATGGATCGTAATATAGGCTTGCTTAGAGAAGATGAAAATCTTTTTAAGCAAGTAAAGGATCAAAGACAAACTCATATTAAGAGAATTTATGGGGTGCTAGTGGAACTGGATTCAGAATCAGAATTAATTAAAGATTGCATGATTAAATGGGCGCAGAATTTTGGTGAACCAGTTCTACTAGATACCTGGGAAACTATCTGGGTGAGAAATGTTAAGTTTACACAAGCTCAGAATTTAAGGGAGAATTTTTATAAAATGTTTTACAGATGGCACCTTGATCCACAAAAGATGTCTTTCATGTATCCTGACTTACAGCCCAAATGTTGGAGATGTGGCTGCCTGGATGCCACTTATTATCATATTTGGTGGTCGTGTAAAAATATAAAAGCTTTTTGGATTAAGATATGGTGGAACATTCAGAGAATTTTTAGAAAGAGGGTAAAATTTACTCCACAATTGTTTTTGCTTGGCATTGTTACTGATTGTGATGCTAAGGAGGTTATATTGATGTTGAATTTGATTACAGCCGCAAGGCTCTTAGTAGGTCAATACTGGAAGAAGGAATCTTTGCCTACTTTGCAAGAGTGGTTTTTTAAAGTATCTTACTTGTCGGAAATGGCAAAGATTTCGGCTTTTTTAAAAGAGCAAACGCAAGAGAAATTTTTTGATGTATGGGAAAAATGGATAAATTTCATACAATTTAAAATGGATTTGAAAAAATATCATTTAGCTTTTTTATAACCTGTATTTTTCTATTTTAAATATTTTCTCTTTTTAAGGATTATAACTCTTTTTTCATATATATTTTATTTTTAATTATTTTATAAATTTGTTAATTTTTTTCTTAATTAAGCCTATATTCTGCTCTGGGAAGCTCCGGGGGGGAGGGAGGGGGTGGTTTGGGAGGGGTTGGGGGAGGGTTGTATTGTTTTGTTTTTTTTGTTGTTGTTGTTGTTGTTGTTATTGTTTTTTTTCTGTCTTTATAAACGTTTTTTTTTTTTTAATTTTCAATAATAAAAAAAATATCCTTAAATAAAACTAAACAGATACACAATGAATGAGTCTGTCAGTGACTGTAAGTCAAAATGAATATATGCAACTCTACTTTTAGGGTGTAGTATCACTGAACTCAAGCTGCAGGAGAGAGCTTTTTACTTGATGCTCTGCTCATGAACTTGATTCCCTTGCAAAGCACAATACAGTAGATGCCTCTTGCTGCAGCTCCAAATTTCTAGACTGGGAGAGTGGAAGCTGTAATCCTCCAACAAGGATGAGAGCCTGTTGAATTTCAACTCTTGCTACGCTTCAGTATTTGTCAGATTTTGTTGATTTCTGGGAATTTCATGTCAGTAATGTGTAGAGCAGTATTTCTCAATCTTGGCAACTTTAAGACACATGGAATTCAACTCTCAGAACCACCCATTCCATAGCTGGCTAGGAAATTCTGGGAGTTGAAGTTCACACCTCTTAAAGTTGTCAATGTTGAGAAACACTGATCTAAAGCACGGGTCTTCAAACTTTTATGATTTGTGGACTTCAACTCCCAGAATTCCTCAGCCATAAAAGGGCCAAGTTTGAAGACCCCTGATCTAAAGGAACACAGCTACCCTGCTACAGCTCTAAATAAGGCTCTGGTCAGCTAGCCAAATTACTGATCTCAGGGATCCTCAGCAGAATAAAATAACATCCCACGTTTGTGGCTTCTCTCTTATAACAAATATGAGTCAAGGGCAGTGATTTATTTTCTTGATCTGCCAATGGGTTGCAAAAAGCCCTATGATCATGTAATGTCATTGGCAAAAGAAAGTTTTATGTATGTTTGACTGGGCTCTGGAGATTAATGTTGAGTACAAAGCAATGAATTTCCATTTCTACCCTTAATCTCCCCAACAGTCCAATTCAAATGAAAATTGCCTTTCTAAAAGTTGCTGATTTTGCCACCTAGATTTTGGGTAGCACAATTTGAGGATGTTTCATGAACCCTACTTTTTGGCCACCACTCACTTAGAACTAAGAAATCTGAAATTTTCTTTATCTCAGTTCCTTTTCTCTCTAACAAATTATGCTGAGATAAATTGATTTGGACTGAATGGTTTATTTTATTTGGATCTCTATACTGGATTTTGTACTTTTTCTTTCATTTTTTTTTCTACTTTTCCCCCAAACACCACCTACTTTGTATAATTATTCATTAAGTTGCATTTGATAAGTAAATTTCTCATCAAATCTTCCCAATGTGGAAAATTGAATGGTTGCTAAGATACCTTTGTGTTCCCATGATATTGTTCCATTCTTTCTGGATTTTTTTTAGTACTTGAATTTAAAAATATTTTCCTTTTCTTTCCTATAGCTAAAAGGATTTTCCTTTCTTTTTCTTTTTTAAAATGTTTTTGCTCTTGAGATAAATGTAGGGAAGTCACCACACAGCTGAAATGATGACAGCCTATCAACATCCTTTTGAAGGGAGAAAAAAACCTTGCCTGGAATAGAACGATTTAATTATTAGGGCCATTTCTTATAAATAGCTGACTACACGTGGCTATTTCAAAAACCCAAGTTTTTCCTTTTCTTCCTGTATTCCAAAAGGGAAAGCATTTCTTTATGAAAATATTACATATAAAAACAATTCTGGCTTCACTTTGAAAGCACCAGAGAATTTCACAAAAAGCCATGGCAGAGATGCCACTGAAACTGCTGACTCCAGCCTCTTCTCATGTTACTAAATTCAAGCTGTCTTCCACATGAATTCATCCTTTTAGATTCAGATATCACTTTTAGATTCAGAAGCAACATGGTGATGAAAGTAGCCATCCAACTATTTTTTTAATGTGCACAAATAAATGATTCATTTGCTAATTCAATTTTCATAGTAATAGTAGTAAAGTTGGAAGGGACCTTGGAGGTCATCTAGTCCAACCCCCTGCTCAGGCAGGAAACCCTACACCATTTCGGACAAATGGCTGTCCAGTCTCTTCTTAAAAACTTCCAGTGTTGGAGCATTTACTGCTTCTGGAGGCAAGCTGTTCCACTGATTAATTGTTCTCACTGTCAGGAAGTTTCTCCTTAGTTCTAGGTTGCTTCTCTCCTTGATTAGTTTCCACCCGTTGCTTCTTGTCCTGCCTTCAGGTGCTTTGGAAAATAGCTTAATTCCCTCTTCTTTATGGCAGCCCCTGAGATATTGGAATACTGCTATCATGTCCCCCCTTGTCCTTCTCATCGTTAAACTAGACATACCCAATTCTAGCAACCGTTCCTTATATGTTTTAGCCTCCAGTCCCCTAATCATCATAGTTGCACATCCCTCCTGCTTGCTTTTGTCCTTTTGTCCAACCTTCTCCAAGTTTTGGATTTCAGCTAAGGAGTTCTTAAACTACTATGAATAATGTTGAGAATTCTGGGAGAAATCCATATATCCCGAGGATATCCAGGTTGGGGAAGCTGATTTAGAAAATATCAAAAGGATTTTTTTAAAAAATAAAAGTAATAGAAAATAATAAACTTGACCCCTCCTAAATTATAGTAGTCCCATAAAGATTATTTATGCTGCCGATTCACCTCACATGACTAATTTTCATTTACCCCACTTAACATCAGTTGCCTGATATGATCCAAATATATATTGGAACTGTATTCCAGAAATTCTTATTCTGCAGTTCAGTGCTGGACCGAAAGTTTCTCAGGAAATGCTCTTGAAGGAATATTCAAGTGTTGTAAATCAAAGAGGCTGTTTTGGATAGATGAATGCATAATATAGGGCATTTACAGTCACACTTTGCCCACCTCCTAACAAAAATGAGAGCAAGAATCCCAATCATGATCAAAAGTAATGTCTTTCCTGTCCAATCAATGAACTTGATGAAAAATTGCAAGATATTTTTTTCATAAAGCTATTCTGAGCCTTTAAGAAAAATATGTATACACCTTTATTGTTTTCTGTTTGATTGTTATTTAAAGCTAGTGACCTCAAGAATGTATTTGCATTAAGATGAGTTCATTCTTGTAAAATAGTTGAAATAGTTTTAACTTTTAAAATACTAAGGAAAAATTCAGGTCTTAACATGGAATACAATTATCTTTCTATGTTCATTTAATATGTTTTTTAAACATGGGTGTCAAACTGCCGGCCCATGGGCTGGATGCGTCATGCCAAAATCACGCCCACTCCATCACTGGCAATGGGAAAAAAAGTTGCAATACATCGTGACACATCACGTGATGTTGCGAGTTTGACACCCCAGTTTTAAAAAGACTCTTACACAGCTGAGAAAGGTTCCATGTGCTGTAGTCTTCAATTAGTGCCAAGATCACACTGCTAATCAGTCAGCTGGTTGGCCTTTTCTTCATGTAAATTAACGGTGGGAATGAGAGTAGAAGTTCTCCAGAATGCAATGAAAACAATGCCATTAAAATTTAGTGATGTGGCCCTCAAAATAGTGGTACAACTTTGCCTGCCTTTTACAGAGGAATACGAAGGAGAATGAAAAATGTTTTCTTCCCATTCTTAAAGCCTACAAATATAAAAAGAAGTAACTGGGTCAATGCAGCCCTTGCTTAATATATTGCACAGTATTGGCTTCTTTGAAGGCATTGGGAAAGTTAACGATATAAACCCAATCTGTCACACATTGCCTATCCTTCTTACAAATTGAATCCTTCACTACTTGCCTATTGTGAAATCATTCTGCTAGTCATGCAAAGTATTTTTTCCTATGGTCTTTTTTTTTTTTTTTTTTTTGTTTAAATGGAAAGTTGTTTTAACTTCAGGAATAATGATTATTGTTGGCTATTTTTTATTTTAATATTAGTGTTAGCTTGATGGTATGGTTTTTTAAAAAGTATTGCATTTTTTTTATATACTTACAAACCACCAGCAGTCATACAAGTTTAGGAATCTAAAATGAAACAACCAAAAAGACAAACGCATGGTTTTACATCATTCAGTTTTCTCGGAACGAAGATGAATGAATGCTTATGATTGTACAAGAGTGTGAAAAGAAAGCTGGGCATTGTCATAAAGCAGAGGGACAGGCTACAATTTACATGTTCTTAGAGAAAATGTTCTTCCAAAGCATACTGTAAATGCTTGATTAGAATTAACTTGCAACATGCATTTTATCAAATAAAACAGGAGACGAAGAAGGAAGTGCTTTCAAAGTTCTTAATTATATTCTAAGCTTTGCTCTCCAACAGAGATATATGAAAAAGACACAAGTAGCTTTCTAAAAGAAGTATAGAGGTCATTTCCCCTCTCTGGGAACTTGAACTTTACACACTAATTCACAAGCCAAGTATCATACCTTATTCATCAACACACCATTTTGTGAAGGGTGAAGGAAAGGGCAAAGACTTCCCTTGACAGAGTTATGTCACTGCAGTTCATGCCATCTGCTTAGAGCTGTTCAAACAGTCTGCATTTCTGCCCTTCTTTAAATGTTTATATTGTTTATAAGGGCCATCCAGCTGGTGAGAGGTTCATTTAATCCTTTGAGGATGCAAAAAGGCTAAGTACAACAAACAAGAAATTGTTAGAAAAGGTCACTACTTTTTTTTTCCAGTGCTGCTGGTTAAGGTGTGTGGAAAGATTCTGCTCAGCTCCACAACAAGCCAGAGATTGTTCCTTTAGTTTTCAGTTCTGGATAAAGCCAGAGATGTATCACTTATACATCCCTGTGAGTATCAATAATGCTGAAGCTTAAATACCAACGCTTCTAGCTTCTCTGTTTGGCAGTATGGACTGATCCTCTAGTGTTTTAGAGAATAGCGTCAGTGAAACAAACCAGAAAATTTGCCAGCCTGGGCAATATAGTGAATACTTGGCCCGTTTGAATGAATAAATAGCTGATAATATTTGTTGGAATCTTCTTGTTTTTTAGCCAATGTATAGATGGGGAAACATTGCTCTGCTATTTCATTTATTGCAAAGATACCTTTATTTATTTTAATTCTAGTCTTAGCGTTGCACATTATCTTGCAGGTTTTCAATATTTTTTACAAATCTACATCTGACCCTATATTATTTATTTAACTTGAGTCATTTGAGTCCCATCTAATCAAGTTCATTTGGTGGTTATCATAAGCAAAGAAATACCCTTAAAACAATCATAACATAGAGGAAAGGGGCAAAAAGTAGATAAAACAGATGAACAGCCTAATACTGATCTAAAACTGATGTAAGGTGAGCCATGTAACCAGTTAAAAGGCCTGGGGAAATAAAAGGGGTATTTATCCACCACTGAAAGGTCAACAAAAGGAGGGAAGGAAACCTATTAATTCACTAACTTTTCACTTTTTGATCTTTACATGGTGCTACGAAAATAAAGTGCTTGTTGAGTAGAAGACAAGCCAAATTACATCATATTACTTCTGTTGTCATTTTAGGACTTTATGGTTTTTTAGTTCTGCTCATTCAATGGCTTCTGTAATATTCCACTAACACAGATGCTCCTCAACTTATGACTGGCTATTTAGCCATTCAAACTTATGATGAAACTTCCAAAAGCTATTTATAATCTCGTTCTGAAGTTCTAACAGCTGCCAACCTCTCTACAGTCACGTGTCCACATTTTTGGCACTAGGCCACGAGTTCACATTTATAGCCCTCATATGATTGAGATTTACAATGTTTTTGCCATTTCCAGCAAAAATTGGTCCATAGCAAAATGTAAGATCGCTTTACAACTGTTGCATTCACTTAATGACCATTACAAAAAAAAGATTGTAAAATTGGACACTTTGCAACTTACATTGTAATTGTCAGGCTTAATTATGGTCATAAGTAGGGGACTACCTATATAGGGAGTGGAGAAAACAAAAGGGATGGGTTAGCTTTCAAGCTCCTATCAAACACTGAGTGAACATTCCAACTCATCAGATCTAAAACACTCTTAATATTTTACTGCTCTCTGCAACTGTCCAAAAGACACAGCAGTCCTTCAGGCAAGGCAGGGCAGGGCAGGACAGGGCAGGACACACTTTATTGTCATTTTTTTACTGTGGGCACAATGGCCCATCAAAAATGAAATTTACTTGCCCGCTCTCAAAGTGAACACATACATGACACCCACCTAACCATACTATATACAACATATGTATAGACCAGACCCTTACATAAACTTAACAAATAAATATTAAAGACTGTCCATCTTGAATATATAATGGAAGGAGGTAGCTTGAGAGTTCACAAGGTTAATGCTGTATGGAATGAAACTGTGGCTGAATCTGGATGTTCTGCTTCGGATACCTTCGTCCCAGGTTGTGAAAAGGATGTGCAGTGTCCCAGATAATCTTACGGACCCTGCTCAAGCAACGCTTCTGTGCTATGTCCTGGATGGGAGGGAGGGAACTGCTAATAGACCATATGAGTTCCCATTCCACTGAGAGTGAAAGGAAGGAAATTCAAGAACAAAAAGAAAAATAAACAAAGGAAATGAGCCCCAGAATGTCTTTCTTCTTCTCTTTCTTCCAAGAGGTTGCTGGCTATCTGTGGATGGCCTGACAGTCTCCCCTAAATGTAAATATACAAGGCAAAGAGCTTGCATTTTTTTTTTTTTTTGGCTAAAAGTTCACTGAAATGTCAGCACAGTATACAACAGCACCATAAAAAACAAAAAAAGATGTTGCTGAGGGAATTCTTACAGAAAGGATTAAATTGGCAGGATCATAAGGAAACCAAACCATCTCCTGAAAATTGAGATGGATTCTTGATGACTTCATGAGCATATGAAAGCAATTTTCTTAGCAGCAGTATTCTTTTGGCAGCTTTTGACTCCCCGGTATAGCCCATATTAGTAGGACATCCTTGAAATATCTTTTCCAGTATTACCAGACATATCCCTGCTTAGATTTCCAGCACAGACAAGGTAATCCAAGTATCATTACCTGCTCAATGGCTAAAATAGCTGTATGATGGTATGTTTCAGCCCATGGCTACCTCCTATTCTGCACATATCCAGTGGAGGGTTGGGAAGATATCATATTTTCTCATAGGGAAAATTAAAATGATTGATGCTATGCTGGCAAAGAACCAAGGGTGTCCTGAAAGAGACTTTTGGAAAGAAAGAACGGATAAATCAAGATGGGTTCTGGACAGTATTATGTGTTGAAGGCTTGTGGTTCCAGGAATGCTTAGGGCAAAACTTTTGAAGTGGAGTTGTGTACAAATTGGAGAAGATATATAATGTTCTATCTTCTGAAGTTTGCATAGATAGATAGATAGATAGATAGATAGATAGATAGATAGATAGATAGATAGATATAGATATACAGTAGATATAGATATAGATATACACACACACATATATGTATGTGTGTATATCTGTATGTATATATGTAGGTCTTTGGTTGTTCGGGTTTTCTCCCGCATAAAATTGGAAGTGTCTTGGCGACGTTTCGACGAAGTCCCATTCGTCATCTTCAGGCTGGTGTTTTCAGCTTCGTGCTTTGAGCAGCAATGTGTGGTCTTAGCTGTTTATTCCTTTTAACTGCCAGTGGGGGTATGAACTGATTGGGTGGGAGCTTGGCTGTGTTCTGATTGGGTGGAGGTGTGTTCTGAATGGTTAGGGGCTTGGCTGTGCTCTGATTGGCTGGGGGAGTGTTCTGTTTGGTTGTGCTCAGGTTAGTCTGAGTTGCAGAGGGGTTTAAGATTTTGGGCTGCCTTGCTATTTTTTGGCTTTGCGTTCGTGGTCGTGCCTCCTCTTCATGGAGGGTGTCAGTTTGCTTCATGTATGGATTGGAGGGTTTAAAGTGGCTAATGATGCAGCTGTGGTCTGGCTTCTGGTTTGTGGTCGTGCCTCGTCATCGGTGTGGCTTTGGATTTGTTTTTTGCGTGGATGTGTGGTGGTGACATCCTGTGTGGTTTTTGTGAGTGTGGGTCTGGTATCATTTTTTGTGTTAGGGAGTCGTTTGTCAATAAGGGCGGGTTTCCAAATGGCTGGTAGGCGGGAGGTATCATCTCGCTTGTTCATGCTGTGTGGGCGTTTTTCTATCTCGATGGCTTCTCTGATTATTCTGTTATTAAAATGTTCACTTTTGGCAATGGTTCTGGTATTTTTAAAGTCAATTTCATGTCCTGTGGCTTTAAGGTGTTGGACCAGGGAAGATGTTGGTTCCTCTTTTTTGACTGAGTTCTTATATTCTTCAATGCGTGCACTTATTCTTCTGTTGGTTTGTCCGATGTATGTGGTGGGACAAGTGGTGCATGGGATTTCGTATACTCCTTGATTTTCTAATTCAATTTTATCTTTGGGGTTTCTAAGGATGGTGGATATTTTTCTGTTTGTGCAGAATGCTGTTTTGATGTTGTGTTTATGGAGGATCTTACTGATTCTGTCTGATTATATATATATATATAATCAGCTATGCAAGTATAGTATATATATAGTATATACTATATATATAGTATATATAACTCCTTAATATCATTAAAAATGTGAATCCTGGTCATATCAATAAAAATATAAGAAAAACGAACACCAGGATAAAAATAAACAGGACCGTTTAATATAAACAAGCCTGTGAGTAAAAAAGTTACTTACTGAGCTTTCATCAGCCAAACTACTGATGTCATCAGAATGCTAGGTGATTAGAGAGCTTGCCTATATATAGCTGCCTGTCTCTGAGCCCGGCTCCTCGAACGCATCATCAACCCATTAGCTACAATGTGTTAAATTGTTTCTCATCTGGCAGCCTATTGGTGGATCTGATGATTGTAGCTCCCTCTCCCTGATCCTGCAAAGAACAACTAGTGTGGGCTCACATGGTCAATTTGAACCATACATTCGATCTGGAAAATGCACAGACCACATCTTGTGAGACTACTAAGAGTATCCGCCTTCTCAAAGAAGCCTGGCTTTCGGATGAAAATTCCATCAACCGGCACATAGACCTCCTTCCAGCATACCAGACTCTCAGAAGATGGGAGAAACAATGTGGTAATCCATGGAGTAGATGGCCATCCCATTCGGTGCAAAAGCAAGACCATGGCTCTACAAATGGAGAAGCTGAAATCCCTAGGGAGGACAGCGAACTGGCAAAAAAGGAGGGGGCTGGGTGACACCACAACAAGATAGCAACTGGCAGGACTGGAGTGACAGGGCTGCAGGTGAGATGGCAAGAGCTGCTATGGAGGAGTTGACAAATGGCTTGGAAGGAGAGACAAAAAAGGAGGGGAGAATAGGAAGCAGAAACATCTGAATAGTTGTTCTTTGCAAGATCAGGGAAAGGAAGCTACAATCATCAGATCCACCAACAGGCTGCGGATGAGAATCAATTTAACACATTGCAGAGTAACATAGCTAATGGGCCGATGACGTGCTCGAGGAGCCAGGCGCAGAGACAGGCAGCTGTATACAGGCAAGCTCCCTAATCACCTAGCATTCTAACTCTGATGACGTCAGTAGTTTGGCTGATGAAAGCTCAGTAAGTAACTTTTTTACTCACAGGCTTGTTTATATTAAACGGTCCTTTTTATTTTTATCCTGGTGTTTTTCATATATATATATATATATATATATATATATATATATATATATATATCCCTTGACTTACAACCATTCATTTAGTAACAGTTCAAAGTTACAACCACACTGGAAAAAGAGAATTTGATTGTTTTTCACACTTATATCCATTGCATCATCCCCATCGTCATGCAATCAAAATTCAGATGTTTGGTGACTGGCTCATGTTTATGACAGTTGCCATTTCCTGGGGGAATGTGATCACCTGTCAATCAATTTTTATTACAGCCACAGGCCAGAATTACAAATAAAAGCAAAGCAATAACAATTGACAAAGTAATATATTACAGTTAATGATGTAAGTGGGCAGTTAGAATCTGCCTAATTTTGCATACACTATAATAAAATTTGGTCACATTCAAAAAAACTACTTTGTATTGATCTGATAACATCAGTTGTACATAGATTAGTATTTCTTGGGTATTTAATTAGGTAAGGTGTTATAAAGTGGGCCATAAGTCCTTATAGAAGATATGAACTCTAGTTTCATGAACTCTAGTTTCAATGGCCCTTGTCCACAGGTGCACAGTCCATACGATTTTGGGGTTTTTTTTGGGGGGGGGTTGTATCAGCCCTCCAAAACCATTATAAGAAGTGTATTGCAGTGCGCTAAAGTTAATACCCTTCTGATTTTTGGGACAGTTATATAATGTAAGTATCTTGCTTGTTGTGTCATCGCCTTTTGCAATCCTCTGACAAGCTAAGTCAATGGGGAAGCTGAACAGAAGATTAACTGAACAACTGTGCTACTAACTTAATAACTGCAGTGATTCCCTTAACAACTGTGGTAAGAAAAGTCATAAAATGTGGCAAAACTCACTTAACTGTCTCACTTAATAACAAAAAAATTAGGGCTCATTTGTGAGGACCCCCTATATTTTTACACAGCACTTCAGATAAATTGGCTTATGCATTTATTTATTGCAACATTTATACACTGCTTCTCTAACCCAAGATAGTTTGTAAAAGAAAAATGAATCAGAATAACATGAACTCATATAATTTTGAAAAACGCCTCAGGATCATTCTAAACACTGACAGCCCATTGGAAATGGGTAGTGTTAACTACTTACCAAGTGTAAGAGAAATGGGAACCTCAGAGGAAAAGTATTCCATAGCAGTGGAATCACTGCTGAGAAGGCACACCTCCAACCTCTCATTCCTTTCACAACACATAGAGAAGCACCTTATGTAGCTCTTTTGGGGATACTGAGGAGTGGTTTTATTTCAGAGGGAAAATCCTGCATTTACAGGGGAACCAAACCATGTAGGGTTTTACAGATTAAAATATCATAATGAATTAGAGTAAGAGACCAATGTAGCTAATAAAGTTATTTTAGCATAGCTGTAATAGGAGGAATTGACTTTCCCCAATCTAGATCCCAACGAAGATTAACAATGATGAATGCTTCTGTATTTCCATTTCACAAACTGATCTGAATCCCAACTGAAAAGAATCTAGATGATCTATTTTCTTTAGGAATTTGGGTAGCAGAAACTTCACAGCATGCTCCCAAATCTTCTCCAGGGAAGAAAGTTTAGAGATCGGGAGGAAATTGTCTGAAGTGGTTGATCTGAGCAATGGCCTACACCTTCACTACCATCTTCTTCAATGGAGATGGCACTTCCCTATCATTTAAAGAGTTTTGATTACTTCCTGAAGCTGGGCACACACATTCATCCAGCTGCCTGAAGAAATCAGATGAGTCACAGATCCTAGCTGTAGAAGCAATGCTTGTGTAACCAAGACCCCATTTACCTCCTCAATATCTACATATTCCAAAGAATCCTAACATCACAAGACATTACTTGTAAGATGGCCAATTGACATCCAAATCAGCATAAATGGGACCTTGAAAGATCATAAAAATAGCACTGTGGCCAGAAGGAAGATATTATCTCTTTATGAATGTGAACAAGGCTACTGGAGCTGAACTTGTAGACACAATAAAAATAGAAAAGAAAGGTCAGTTCATCTCATCAGAATGGAAGGCTTCTGGTCATGGGTTTCCAAGTATGTTTCACTGTATTTCCTATTTCTTTTCTGCTATCCTTGCTACTATATCCTTGCTACTATACAGTACCCTCTGTACTGTAATTCAGAAGAAACTGTCTAAGAGGATTATTGGCTAATACTGTGATCCCTTCTGAATTCCAGAGAGCAATGAAGTCCCCAGCAAGAGCATGTCTGGGAAATTTGTTTGGAGACTGGTGGATGGATGGATAGATAGATAGATAGATAGATAGATAGATAGATAGATAGATAGATAGATAGATAGATACTTTATATATTTATTTTGGTCTGTGAATGTGAATATAAATATATATGGATGATATGTGCATTTTTTTCCTCTTTTTATATGTAATAGTAGATCACTATTTGCTGCTGACTATTATACCTATTGGAGCTTCATTAATAAAGCAAAGGCAGCTTATCCTATGCTTGATGATTTTTTTCTCTGTTCATCTCTCTAAGTGACCTTTCCTTCCCTCCCCCTCCCCCCTTTATTAACACAACAAAGAAATAATTGCTCTCTTGGTCAAAATTGCTAATTTTAAGACTTTCTAAATGGCAAACATATCTGTTTCTCTTTTTGAAAAACCAGCAAAAGATAGATTATTTTGTGCCTTCCCCATTACTCTTACTTGCTTTTTTACTTCCAGCTAATGCATTTTCCCTTTTAAAACACACAGTGACATGCAACAAAATTGTCCCATTGGCCAGTTGTTGCCTTTTCTCATGAGGCTTTCTGAATGACTAATGCTTCCTCTCTTAAATCTCTCACAGTGCTGAACTGCCACCAGACCTGTAGCTGAGAAGCAGCTATTTCCTTTATTAAACAGGGAGCAAAGACACCTGGGTATTCATATCTTCCCTTATCTGTGATTACAAAAAATACAGTTCCTCTAAGCTGTCCTTTAATTAAAACAGGGCTTGAATTAAAAAAAATAGCTGCACGATACAGCAAAAGGTAACGGTAAATATTTTTGCTTCTGTGTGCTTAATATATGATATATTTCAATTTTTTTAAACTGAAGGCTGTGTTTCCAAAATGTGGGTGCTATCCTTATGTAAATAAATTTCTTCTTTTGCATAGCCAATTTCTTAATGAAAAATATGCAAACAAATCAACCCAGAGTTCCCACTTGATGCACAAATGACCAGACTCAAATTATCCTACTTTGGACACATTATGCAAAGTGCTGGGTTTTAGGGAGGAGGCTCTAAAGCTGGCAAAGTTGGAAGGAAAAAGAAGAAGAGGACAAGCAGCAATAAGGTGGATGGACTTACTTTCAATGGCAATGAATACTTCATTGAGAGATTTGAAAGACCAGGTTAGGGACTGGTTGGTGTGGATAAAATCTGTTTCCCTGCATGTTTTGTATCATGTTATGCCTACAGTAAGGAAAAGGGATCTTCTCCTTAGCATATAATCAAGGCTGTAGCTCAAAATATGACAACCAAGATAGGTTTCCTGCATAATTTCATCTAGTTTTATTTGGAGAACATTGGCATAGACTATGTTTGGACCATAATAGCAGACAAACAGCAGTGTGAAACTCATACTATTGGTGTCAGAATGTTTAATGTCCCCATATAATTATAAGAATTGATTATAGAGATGGCTAAAATGCTACATTCCTGCAGCATAAAGATGGGTAAAATAGTAGATTAAGAGATAGAACTGAGATGTGATAGAAACATAACCACAGAATATTTTTATGATTTAGGAAAAATATAACCTATGGTATTTTCTAGTGTGTATTTGGGCACAGGTTTGGTATTTTGATGATTATTATCTGAGTCATCATTTTATTCTATTTTTAATTGTATTTCATCATTTTATTTTTAATTATATTTATGAACTGCTGTTTCTATGTTGCTGATGGATTTTAATTGTTGTGAAGTCACAGATTGGTTTATTGGAAACATATACAAGTAGTCCTTAATTTACAACCAGTTGCTTAACAACCATTTAAAATTGTGACAGACTCAAAAAGGGAGCTTACCATCTGTTTCGAATTTATGATTGGAACCCCACTCCTGGGATCACATGATTGCATTTCAGGCATTTGGCAACTGGCTCACATTTACAACAGTTGAAATGCCCCATGGTGATAGTATTTTACCACTATTGTTTGAAAAAATATGTCCTTTGGATAAGCTAGATTCCAATTTTTGACCACATAATTTACTTAATTATTGAGGTGGTTCGCTTAATGACCATTGTAAAAACTGTTGTAAAATCAAATCCAGTCATGTGGTAACTCAACTTACAACTGCAATTATGACCAAAAAGAGTTCAATTGTAGTCTTAAGCCATTGGCTACCTGTGGAAGTACTTTAAAATAAGCACATTTACATCTTGCAGTTGAAGTAACTTCCTGAACCTCAATTATCTTTGAGAAATGCTGGAAAGTTGGCCAAGTAGCAGAAAAGCAAAGGGCAGATTTTCCTATCTTTAAAACATGAACCATTATAGGAAATATGGACCATTCACTTTGACATTAATAATGAATAAGAACATTGTCTTCCCATTCTAGGGAAGTTTCATATTCAAGTTAATCTAGCTTAATACACAAAAGGCTGAACAAGAAAGCACATTCAAAATAACAAATGGAACAGATTTATTTAAGCTTATTGACCAATCTTTATTCTTTCACGCATTCCTTAATGCTTCTATTCCCAAGATGGTTTGGATGCATAATTTGTCACTGGAGGATCAAGCCACTTAGATCATTACACTACAGACCACTACAGAATCAGGATAAAAAAGCCCAGCAAAGATACCTCAGCAGAAAAGTAACAGATTCTCTGGCATGAAATATAACTTAGCCCCTCTCTTCCTTATTTCACAGGTAGTCTTTGATTTGCAATTATTCAAAGTTACAACAGCACTGAAAAAAAAGTGACTTATATCAATCCTCATACTTACAACTGTCACAGCATCCATGTGTTCATATGATCAATTCATTTAATAACTTTCTTGCTTAGCAATGGAAATTCTGGTCCCAGTTGTTGTCATAAATTGTCATAAATTGAGGACTACTTATACCCAATCTGTGTTTAAATTATCATGTAACATGTATCAATCTTTTATTCACCTTTATGTAGATTGTAAGTCCTACTCCAAATCTACTTGCAACATATGCACAACTCAGATTAACGAGGGACAGTTTATGATAGATATATGGAGTAGGACTTACAATCTACATAAAGGTGAATAAGAAATTGATACATGTTACATGATAATTTCAACACAGATTGAGTATAGGTAGTCTTCAATTTATGACAATAACTGGGACCAGAATTTCCATTGCTAAGCAAGGAGGTTATTAAATAAATTGATTATATGAACATGGGGATGCTGTGACAGTTGTAAGTATGAGGATTGATCATAAGTCACTTTGAATGATAGATAGATGATAGATAGATAGATAGATAGATAGATAGATAGATAGATAGATAGATAACCTTTATTGTCATTTTTTACTTGGGAACACTGGCACACATTAAAAATGAAATTTAGTTGCTTGCTCTCAAAGTGTACACCTAACACACATTTAAGCATATTATATACAACATATATATAGACCTATACCCTACATTTTGTTGCTTGCTCTCAAAAGTGTACACATATATAACACACATTTGAACATGCTATTTCTTAATTATTGCTGACTTATGGTTTATGTACAGTTTGAAAAATGAGACTTATAATCTGGACTAATTGCTTGTATTCAATTATGATTAAAAGTGCAAAGTGTAAAAATAATGAGTGGCCAGTAGTATTGCCTGCCACCTGTGAAAATGAAAGCTGATTGGAAGATATTAAGAACAAGAACTTGCTAGGGAGAAAGCTGAATGAAGATGAAAAGCTGAATAAAGAATCATTAGCTCATTCTCCCCTTTTGTCTTATATTACTCAGCAGAACAATATATACTAGGCTTTGGCCAGTTCTTTTCAATTAATTCAGATCGGTGTAGTTTTTACTTCTTTTTAGAAATGGAGACAGTGGGACAAATTGTTTTCTTCTAGCATCAGGAATATTATTTTTCTGTGTGAGTCTTCTCATATGTGTTGGTCCATCAGAATAAGAATGCAGGCAATTAATCACTGGAATTGATTTATTCATTTAGAGTTAAGCTTCAAAATCTCCATTATTTCTTGTTTAAAAATAGAAAAACAAGAAAAGCAAGCAACAGGCTGAAAAAAAAACTCTACTTACTTGTTCTAAGATGCTCAGAATCAGAGTGTTTGAACTGGGCAGCCATATACATTCATGAAAGAAAGAAGGAAAAAATAATTACTGGAAATAGAATACACCTGAGGACACATAAGTACAACTTGAGTCTCCTGATCCTAATACAGCAACAGTTGCAAATTTACAAAAGAAGAAAGCAAGTCAAACCATGAAATAAAGAAGTGTGACTCGCAAATCAGTTGAGCCGGTAGTAAAAGCTACATAAAGGAAACTGGTTTGAGTGGTCCTTGAGGCCAGTCTATTTTTCACCAAGTTGTAGCTTCTGTGTATGCTGCTTTGAATTCTACTGTGTATCTAGACATTGAACTGGAGTCTGAACACTCTTGGTTTATTCCTAAAATGATATTATGTCTCTCTGAATAATCTGAAAAGTAAGCTTTCATGATTTCATTATCCAAGCAGAATGTGTGTAGTTTGCAAGATGCTTATGTTATTATAGTTAAGATTTTTCAACTGCAATAAATACCTTGAATTTGAATCAGAAACTGGCTGTGTGCTTGTAAATGCTACACAGCACAAAAACATTGGGCATGATATTCTGTCTAGCAATGCGGGCCAGAAGATATAATAATTATATGTATGCATGACTGATTCAAATATCATACTTAAAGAATGCTTATCAAATAGTAGTATCAAATGGCTGCTACCAGGTTAGACCCCCGACTTTTATTAAAGAGTCTGATAAAGAAATTGAGGTAATGCTTATCAAATTTGCACATGACACAAAAAGGGTGAAATAGCTACAGTAATATCCAAAAAGACATAAATACTGTTCAAGACTATCTTGATGAGTTAGATAAATGGAATGAAAGTGACAGGATGATATTTAAGAGACAAATGAAAGATTATTCAGTCAGGAGCCATATCAAATGCACCAGCATGGAATAAGAAATGCAGTGCCTAGCTTGGCAATAGCACTTATACAGATATTCTTGAAGTATCTGTTGATTGTTGATGGGATTTGAGTCAGTATTATCTAGCTGCATAACACAAATGAGATTTCAAGCCATATCAATAGAAGTATGCTTTCTAAATCATTGAAACTAACAGATGTCACCTCTCTTCTGCAGGCCTTTGTTTTGAGGCAGATTTTGTGCATATCACTGGATTCTAATGCTAAAAAGATACAATCACTAACTACAATAACAAGGGTTTTATAAACTTTTTAATATACTGGTTTTATTTCAGAATTCAAGACACTACACATATGTAATCCTTTGTTTGTTTCCTCATGATAACTCATTGACGTTTAATGGTTAAACATATTATGTTTAATGCATAATATAAAAGAGGAGGCAAGCTACTGGTCTTGCAAATGAAGTATTTGATATCCAGGTAACAAATCAAGCATAGTTAAATATTTGATACCAAATCTCCCTAGCAGGATTAGAAAGAATTAATTACCCATGGCAATTATAGAATTTAGCAATAGAACAGCTAATTTTGCCAAATTGCCCTTTGAGTGTAATTAAAGTCTGGGCTTAAAGCCTATTCAGGTTTCATCCCCATTTCCCTTCCTTCTGCTAACCAGGAGGTCAATGACAGTTTCTTCAAGAAACTATTTATTTCTATACCCAGAAAAAACAATCAAAGCAAGGTTGTCTTGAGCATCACCAGTTGTCCCTTGTTCAACTACTTTCCATTTAATGTTGATTTTGGCTGTCATGGATAAAGTGGTAAGCAATTTATTCTTATTTGATAAGACTACAAACTATCAAGCACCTGATCTGAGAAAAAAAAAATCAATGTTAAAAGAAAAACCATGATCAGGCTAACAAATCATTTAATGATAGTGGGAAGGTTTGATTGCTACCCTCATGAAGAGATTGCACCGTTCACAATAGGATTGACTCAGCATCTTTCTTCAACATCATTTCAGAAAGCCAAATGATTTATGAAATGGTGTTGAAGAAAGACAGTAAGGGGCTGAAGGATGGGTTAGAGATTGGAATAAATTGGTTTCTGTTCAGATATTCTGCATACATTGCTGCATCAGGACTCTCTCTCTCTCTCTCTCTCTCTTTCTCCTTCCCTCCCTCCCTCCCTCCCTCCCTCCCTCTCTCTCTCTCTCTCTCTCTCTCTCTCCCTCCCTCCCCCCCTCTCACTCACTCTCTCTCTCTCTCTCTCTCTCTCTCTCTCTCTCTCTCTCTCTCTGGAAGTGGCTTGCCATTACCTCCTTTCTAGGGCTGAGAGAGAGTGTGACTTACCCAACTTGACTTTGTGTCTAAAATGGAACAGAACTCGTGATCTCCTACTTTCTAATCTCCTACCTTAACCATTAAACCAAACTGATTCTCAAATTTTCAGTTGCCTCATCAGCACTACTGTTGAAAGAAATTAAATAATGTGAAATGCACTTAATAAAACCATAGCAACCAAACACCATAAACACTTATATCAGCAGCAAAATATTCCTAGGAATACAGGTAGCTGCTTGTGCTAGATCTGGCCATTGGTCTACATAATTCAGGTTATCTACTGTTCCTGTTTCCAACCTGGTACTCCCTCAGATAAAATTTTGCACTAATGTCTCCTAGCTATCTTAGCTTGTATGAGTCCTGGGCAGACAAATGGGAATTTCAGTCTGTAACAGTTGAATATTATGAGACTGAACAGCATCCAGCTGCTTGAATTATTCTGATTATTCAGTGCCTTCTTAACTTTCATATAACTAGCGGAATGAGAAACAAAGCTATGTATAGGACAGGTCCACTTCTCCAATTTTTCCAGAGCCCCAGAGAAAACTGGTTTTACAAGGTAGAGTAAAACCCATCTGTTGAATATTGACAGGATTAAGTGTCAAGATTGATTTTATTGGTTTTCATAAGACAGATGGTCCAGCTTATCAAAGGCTGTTTTTTTTTAATTTTAAGTCTCAAATGTATTTTGCAAAACAAACTAATAAAAATATTGAATTTTCCACCAAATATTTTTTGGGCAGGTACAAGAGGCCACATAAAGTGGCTCACTGTCCAGTGACTATCCAGTAACAGTAATACATGGTTATGCTGGTACATATTTCTTTTATTTATCACTTTTGATCTGCTTAAATTTTGCCCCATTAAGATCACAAGTAGTGCCTTAATTTACAGATTTTCAGTGTTCTCCCTTTGGGAAGGAATCCAAATGAAGGAGACCAAAAGAAACTTCTTAGTTGCAGAAAAAAGCATTTTAAAAGAAAAAAAGGCTTTCCATTTTCAAAGCCAATGAGTAGCTTTGAAATATTTTTTTTTCAGAAGAGAAAGAAACCTGAACAAATGCCAACATGCTTTAAAACACTACTTTCATTCAGATTGTGAGCAATTGGAAGTCTTATGTCAGTAACTAAACTGGCAAGAGAGGAAAAAGCGTAATTCTTTAAAAGGAAAAGTTCTCTGACAACAAGCTTACATGTTTCATAAAGAAAGCTCCCAAAGGTGAATTAAATAGAATTTATTTCTCATGATTATTTCTAGAAACAAGAATTTCATGTAGCTCATTAACCACCATTCACAATAAAACCCAGGGGTGCCATTTTAATCCTTTAAAATTTCTATGAGGGCTCAGAAGTGAATTGATTTAAAATTGGTTTGACAGAGCAAGCATAATGCCTCAATCCAAAGCATAATACCTCATCAGTCCCAGCATTTGAGGGTGAACAGCTCTCTTTTTCTTTCAGCAACATGTTCTACATTTGGGAAATATAATCCCTATTTTCCAAGCCAGATGATGTGCATGCATATACATTTATTTATTTATTTATTTAAAAAAATCTGATTTATCTGACTGCCCATTTTGCAATTGTGACTTGGGCACAAATGCAGAATTAAAATCAGAACAAAAAAGAATAAATGATAACAATAAACAACAGTGACACAGTAATAGTGCATTGGTATCCAAGGGCAATCAAACCCAAATAACATAACCACAGTCATGTCCAAGAAAACCACAATGGGGGCTGAAGGCTTAATGCCCAAGAGAACTTCCAGATCTTCAAGGATTTATGAAATGCTGCAAGGATTGGGGTCATTCAAATCTCAGGGATAGGATGTTCTAAGGGGGTGAACAAATAATGAATTAAAAAAATGTAAAACTGGCATGAAATGGAAAGGTGTATCCATCCCTAATGGATGACAAAGAAGAATTTTAATATGTTGATTCAATCTGAGGCTGAGTAGACAATGAGACTTTCTACAATTGTTCTTTTTTTTACTGCCAGTGATTTCACCTATAGCAACTTCCACAAGAAAATATGTTGCTAGCCAAGTTTCAAAATTAGTTAATTGATGGATTGAGCAAATTAAAACTGAAAAGAAAAACAGCAAACAAGAAGAAATAAAAGCAATTCAGTGAGCCAAGTGACATTTATATATCAGGTTAAACTGGCTGAAAATGGAAAATTTATATTCCAAGGTTATAAAGACACTAAAAGACTCTATTTAATTATTTCTGAGTGGAAGAAGACCTCCCGAAAGAGCATGATGTGGGACTAATGGGCCAGCAAAATGAAAAGTACCATTCAGCATTAAAGTAATTGGGCAGAACATAGAAAAAGAGTGGGGTAAATGATTACTTCATTAATTTTAAAATTACAGGGCAAGATAAGACAGACACTATCCGACTTCTTAAAGGAAAAAGTAGCTAATCAGCAGAACTGGAATGTAAAAATGTTGTTCCAGTTCCTACCAGTTTGATTCAAATACATGCTAATTCAATGCAAATTTATAAACTGTATTAATTATAAGATTTTGTTATTATTCAAGGGATTTCCAAATTAATATTGGAGCATAACAATCATATGACAAGAGAAAGTCCAGATTTTTATCTGAGAAACTCACTTGCAGAAATATATCTTATCAACTGACTTCGGGAATCAAAAAAACAAGTAATAAAACCTACATTTGCATAGTTGCTAGGGTGCTGTCAGAGCACTTCACTGAAAATAAAATAGATTAAACTTTTTTTTAAAAAAGCACATGTTGCTTAAAAGGCTCCAGTGAATTAAAAGCTGTTAACCTAGCACTGGTGAAATCATAATTTGATTAGGTATGAAAACAGATAATTTGGGAAGAAAACAACCCTTAAGCTAAACTTTATTCATTCTATGAAACTCAGCTTATAGACGTTCAAAACTTCATTATATGTTAAACGCATAACTCAGTTCATTGTTTTAAGCCAAGTCTTCTTCAGTTATTCTATGACTATTGATTCTACTCTGGACTGCACTGATTCTATATTAAGGCTGATATACTACAGGTAGTTCTCAATTTACAACAGTTCATTTAGTGACCAATCAAAGTTACAACAGCACTGAAAAGAATGACTTATTGTGACCATTTTTCACAATTATGACCATTGCAGCATCCCCATGGTCACAGGATCAAAATTCAGACATTTGGCAACTGGTTCCTATTTATGACAGTTGTAGTGTCCTGGGATCATGTGATTCCCTTTAGTGAACTTTTGACAACCAAAGTCAATGAGGAAGCCAAATTCACTTAACAACTGTGGCAAGAAAGGTTGTAAAATGGAGCAAAACTCACTTAACAAATACCTCACTTAACAACAGAAATTTGGAGCTTAATTGTGGTCGTAAGTTAAAGACTACCTGTATAAGCAGGGACAGAGGTATCTGGTGTATGAGAGAGGGGCCAAAGAGTCACACCACTCTGAGGCAAGCTTCACTCTTTTAAATATACATCATGATATTCCATACACATGTAAAAAGGAAAGAGCTTGTGGTGCAAAGAAACAAAGTTGAGACCCAGTTTGGTCTAGTGGTTAAAGCACTGTGCTAGAAATGGTAGACCATGAGTTCAAGTCCTGTCTTGACCATGAAAGCCAAACCCACCTCATGGGCAGTTTTTGTGGAGAAAATAGGAGCGGGAAGATATGTTGGATATGTTCACCATCTTGAATTATTTATAAAAAAAATAATAAAGGCAGAATATAAATACATAAACAAAAATGATGCTTTCTTCATTTTATTGAATATGTTAGATCCTATGCTGTACCGAAATGTGAAAAATACATACTAGAGGAACAGAACTGGATGGTCTGTGATGTTGGCAGTCCAAATATTTTATTGCAAGGTCATATCTTTTTTTGTTTCTTTGGCACCAATCAACAAGAGGCTCTAAAATCAGGAGTAAGGGGTTTTCATTTCTAGAAGAACTAATGCCAGAGTCCACAAAATATATAGCATAAACATATCTTCTTGTTGTTGTTGTTGTGCCATATCCGTTATCGGACATTGGCAATCATGTTGGCAATCCTGTTTTTATCAGCAGCCACACAAAAAAGTGCTGCTGAGTTTTGTCCAAAGATGACAGGAATGTTAATCAACAAAGAATAGCACTAGCCCAGTATATTTGTCCTCCTCTACTGAATTTTAGTTTTCCACCACTTTTAACACATCAAAAATTAACATAAGCCTAAGATAGTCCCGATGAAATTGAAAATGATAGTGAAGTAACTCAAACAAAAAGAAAAAGAAAAAAGAAAATGGTTATCTCTGCCCACAAACAGGAACTATCCTGAAGCCCTCAGTCCTTTCAAAATGTTAAATATAATTTCCACCCCATCTAAGACTGCTTACAAATCCAGTGTGTAACTGCTTCATCTGAACTGGGAAATACTAACATGACTTCTTCCAGACATTAATAATTCTGTGGGAAATATAACCATTATACATTACAAGGGAACTGGGGGATATCGGTGGTGAATATTTTATTTGCATCACTTTTATGCTATACAAATAGTCCTCAGTTTACAATCTGGATGCAAATTTCAAACAGTTGGGCACCATCGATAATCATATGACAAATCTCTAGCACAGGGCCATATTTATGGTCATTTGCACTGTCCATAATCACATGACCACATTTTACAAGTTTTCTACCCAAAACTGGGACTTCTGGCAGATTTCTGGCAATACCATAGGTTCATTTAAAGACCTTGATGATTTGGTTAATGACTGTTGCAAAAAGAATGATAAAACTGGATCAGTCACATGACCGGCCTGTTTTATGATTGTTAACGACATTTGACTGTAATGGGCAGGCTATCATTGGATGATATTTCCAATCAGTATCAGGTAGTAGATATGACAATTTTATAGTCAGCAAATTTCGCTATTACTGAAGGGGTATTTATTGAAAAGTTTGTTTAATATTATTGGATATTATTGAAGTGTAATCAAAAGCAACTTCAAAAAAGGAGAGCTAGGAGCAATGATAAAGTGAAACAGTTTTGAAAAGGTCTTTAAAAGCATTGCTTTTCTTTTCAATCATGGACTGAAATATTTGCAAAAACAACCAGCTTTTTATTTCAATCTTAATCTGTCCCAAGACCATGGCTTCTACAAAGGTCCTAGATCGGGGGCTGGATTTGTCATGCTGAAACCGCGTCCACCCAGCTCCGACAATGGGGAAAAAGTCACGATACGTTGCGACACATCACGTGGCACTGCGAGTTTGACACCCCTGCCCTAGATATTCAAACCAAGGTGATTATCTTTTTATTTTTATTTCCAAATGATTTCCTCCATCTTCAATACCCCTACTACATTGTTTAATCATAAATAATACTTGAGTAGCCTTTACCCTCCCTAACAAATAAAACTGTGTTATGTTAGTTATTTTAATGAGTTTTTGAAATGTGGTACAACTTGCCCCACCCCATAGGTTTTTATTTTCTAAATTCAAAGAATGATTTCCTTACCTATATATATGTAGTAAAAACAAATAAATACCCACACCAAGATAATATCAAACTAGGATTTGTTTAATAAAATGTTGAGCTTTCATTGGCCAGCACTGCCGACATCATCTGAGCATAGAAACAAGTCAATGGGAGTATCCTTTTATAACACCGGCCAGTTTTGCACATGGCTCTTGGACCTAGTCATCGGTCCATCTGATGTCTCTAATTGCTTCATTCTTCAAAGGCACATACTTGCTGTTCCCTTGATGGTTTTTAAAGCCGCAATTCCCTTATCCATGGCATTACTACATGGCATTACCCAGGATTTGAATGTAGGTACTTGGTTGTTCGGGTTTTCTCCCACGTAAAATTGGAAGTGTATTGGCGACGTTTCAACGAAGTCCCATTCGTCATCTTCAGGCTGGTGTCTTCAGCTTCGTGCTTCGAGCAGCCTGAAGATGACGAATGGGACTTCGTCGAAACGTCACCAAGAAACTTCCAATTTTACGCGGGAGAAAACCCGAAACAACCAAAGACCTATATATATATATATATATATATATATATATATATATATATATATATATATATATTATTATATATATAGGTCTTTGGTTGTTCGGGTTTTCTCCCACGTAAAATTGGAAGTGTCTTGGCGACGTTTCGACGAAGTCCCATTCGTCATCTTCAGGCTGGTGCTTTCAGCTTCGTGCTTTGAGCAGCAATGTGTGGTCTTAGCTGTTTATTCCTTTTAACTGCCAGTGGGGGTATGAACTGATTGGGTGGGAGCTTGGCTGTGTTCTGATTGGGTGGAGGTGTGTTCTGAATGGTTAGGGGCTTGGCTGTGCTCTGATTGGCTGGGGGAGTGTTCTGTTTGGTTGTGCTCAGGTTAGTCTGAGTTGCAGAGGGGTTTAAGATTTTGGGCTGCCTTGCTATTTTTTGGCTTCGCGTTCGTGGTCGTGCCTCTCTTCATGGAGGGTGTCAGTTTGCTTCATGTATGGATTGGAGGGGTTTAAAGTGGCTAATGATGCAGCTGTGGTCTGGCTTCTGGTTTGTGGTCGTGCCTCGTCATCGGTGTGGCTTTGGGTTTGTTTTTTGCGTGGATGTGTGGTGGTGACATCCTGTGTGGTTTTTGTGAGTGTGGGTCTGGTATCATTTTTTGTGTTAGGGAGTCGTTTGTCAATAAGGGCGGGTTTCCAAATGGCTGGTAGGCGGGAGGTATCATCTCGCTTGTTCATGCTGTGTGGGCGTTTTTCTATCTCGATGGCTTCTCTGATTATTCTGTTATTAAAATGTTCACTTTTGGCAATGGTTCTGGTATTTTTAAAGTCAATTTCATGTCCTGTGGCTTTAAGGTGTTGGACCAGGGAAGATGTTGGTTCCTCTTTTTTGACTGAGTTCTTATGTTCTTCAATGCGTGCACTTATTCTTCTGTTGGTTTGTCCGATGTATGTGGTGGGACAAGTGGTGCATGGGATTTCGTATACTCCTTGATTTTCTAATTCAATTTTATCTTTGGGGTTTCTAAGGATGGTGGATATTTTTCTGTTTGTGCAGAATGCTGTTTTGATGTTGTGTTTATGGAGGATCTTACTGATTCTGTCTGTGGTGCCTTTTATGTATGGGAGGAGGGCTTTGCCATTTTCTTGTTCTTTGTCTTGGATTTTAGTGGGGGTTTCTTTTTGGATTAGGTTTGTAATCTTATTTCTATGGAATCCATTGGATGTTAGTACATTGGTGAGAGTGTGTAGTTCGGGTTTTAGGTGTTGTTCGTCAGCTAAGCGTTTTGTTCTGGAGATGAGTGTCTTGGCTACAGAGTTGATCTATGCTGGGTGGTGGTGTGAGAGAGCGTGCAGATAGCGGTTTGTGTGTGTTTTCTTCTGGTAGATGGTGTGTCCTAGGGAGCCATTGGATTTCTTGTAGACTAAGACATCCAGGAAGGGAAGTTGGTTGTTAGCTTCTGTTTCCATGGTGAACTGTATTTTGGGGTGTAGGCTGTTGAGGTGTGTGAGGAAGTTGTCCAGTTTTTCTTTCCCATGTGGCCAGATTATGAAGGTGTCGTCTACGTATCTGAGCCAGAGTTTGGGTTTGTGATCCGATTTTTCTAGAGCTTGGGTTTCAAAGTGTTCCATGTAGAGGTTGGCAATGACAGGTGAGAGGGGTGATCCCATGGGTGCTCCTTCTGTTTGTTTGTATTTTTGTCCATTATAGATGAAGTATGTGTTGGATAGGCAGTGGTTGGTCAGATCTAAGATGTGTTTGGGGGGGTTATATTTGTTTTGAATAGCTGTCAAGGCTTCTTTGATAGGCACTTGGGTGAAGAGGGATATGACATCGAAGCTCACTAGTAGGTCGCTGGGCTGTAAGTTTTGTTTCTTTATGATCTCTATAAACTGGAATGAGTTTTTTACATGTGAGGTGATGGATTCTGCATAGGGCTGTAGTTGTTTGGCGAGAAATTTGGCTAGGTTTTGTAGAGGTGAGCCTATGGAGCTGACTATAGGTCTGAGTGGGGTTCCTTCCTTGTGTATCTTGGGGAGACCATAGAGTTTGGGGCATCTGGATGATTTCTCTCTGGGAATGATTCTTTGCTGGATCTCTTCGCTAATGGGGGAGGCTTTTATTTTGGATCTGGTGGTTTTTTCCAGGTAGGTGGTGGGATCTGTATTTAGGGGTTTGTATGTGGAGTCTTGGAGTAGGTTGGTTAATTTGGTTTGGTAGTCAGATGTGTTCATAACCACCGTGGCGTTGCCCTTGTCTGCTGGTAGGATTATTATGCTGGTGTCTTCTTTCAGGTTACGTAGTGCTGTCTGTTCCTCTTTGGGTAAGTTGCTTTTGGGTGGCTTGCTGGTGCAGAGGATGTTGGTGATTTCGAGTCTGATTCTGTTAGCGTCGTCGGGGTTGATTTTGGTCAGGCTGGTTTCAACTCCACATATAATGGTTTCAGTGGGGATGTGTTTGGGAGCGACTGCAAAGTTGAATCCTTTGGAAAGGACATTGGTTTCGGCTTTGGTGAGGATCCTATCTGAGATGTTATGCACTGTTTGTTTCATGTGTGGCTGTGAGGGAGGAGGGGTTTGTTTCTGGCGTTCTTGTAGTCTTCGGAGTTTGTTGTGTGTGTATCTGTCTTGAGGGTGGTCTGTGTTTCGGCTCTCCAGACGGCGAGTTGTTTGGATTTGTCCCAAAGTGCGGGGTGGATCTTGTTGCTGAGTTTGAGGTGGAGTGTGAGGAGATCTTTGTTAATTCGGTCTAGGAGGAATCTTTTTGTGTGAAGTTCATTTCTGATTAAGGCCAATTCTGTTCTTTTCAGGATCCGTTTGGTGGCTGCAGAGTTGGAGTGGAATTTCAGTTGGAAACATGTGGGGATTAGATTTTGATCTCGGCAGTTGCGTAGGAATGCGAGGTCGCATAAAATGGAAGCTCTTTGGACTTCAAGTTTTTCATAGGTCCTGGTCAGATGGTGGATTTCCTCCCCGTAGAGGTTCGATATTTGTTTTCTGAGGTTTTCGCGGGTATTTGTATGTAGGTCTTTGGTTGTTCAGGTTTTCTCCCGTGTAAAATTGGAAATGTTTTGGCGATGTTTCGACGAAGTCCCATTCGTCATCTTCAGGCTGGTGTCTACAAGAAATCCAATGGCTCCCTAGGACACACCATCTACCAGAAGAAAACACATACAAACTGCTATCTGCACGCTCTCTCACACCACCACCCAACACAGAGCAACTCTATAGCCAAGACACTCATCTCCAGCCTGAAGATGACGAATGGGACTTCGTCGAAACATCGCCAAAACACTTCCAATTTTACACGGGAGAAAACCTGAACAACCAAAGACCTATATACAAATACCCGCGAAAACCTCAGAAAACAAATATCGAACCTCTACGGGGAGGAAATCCACCATCTGACCAGGACCTATGAAAAACTTGAAGTCCAAAGAGCTTCCATTTTATGCGACCTCGCATTCCTACGCAACTGCCGAGATCAAAATCTAATCCCCACATGTTTCCAACTGAAATTCCACTCCAACTCTGCAGCCACCAAACGGATCCTGAAAAGAACAGAATTGGCCCTAATCAGAAATGAACTTCACACAAAAAGATTCCTCCTAGACCGAATTAACAAAGATCTCCTCACACTCCACCTCAAACTCAGCAACAAGATCCACCCCGCACTTTGGGACAAATCCAAACAACTCGCCGTCTGGAGAGCCGAAACACAGACCACCTCAAGACAGATACACACACCAACAAACTCCGAAGACTACAAGAACGCCAGAAACAAACCCCTCCTCCCTCACAGCCACACATGAAACAAACAGTGCATAACATCTCAGATAGGATCCTCACCAAAGCCGAAACCAATGTCCTTTCCAAAGGATTCAACTTTGCAGTCGCTCCCAAACACATCCCCACTGAAACCATTATATGTGGAGTTGAAACCAGCCTGACCAAAATCAACCCCGACGACGCCAACAGAATCAGACTCGAAATCACCAACATCCTCTGCACCAGCAAGCCACCCAAAAGCAACTTACCCAAAGAGGAACAGACAGCACTACGTAACCTGAAAGAAGACACCAGCATAATAATCCTACCAGCAGACAAGGGCAACGCCACGGTGGTTATGAACACATCTGACTACCAAACCAAATTAACCAACCTACTCCAAGACTCCACATACAAACCCCTAAATACAGATCCCACCACCTACCTGGAAAAAACCACCAGATCCAAAATAAAAGCCTCCCCCATTAGCGAAGAGATCCAGCAAAGAATCATTCCCAGAGAGAAATCATCCAGATGCCCCAAACTCTATGGTCTCCCCAAGATACACAAAGAAGGAACCCCACTCAGACCTATAGTCAGCTCCATAGGCTCACCTCTACAAAACCTAGCCAAATTTCTCGCCAAACAACTACAGCCCTATGCAGAATCCATCACCTCACACGTAAAAAACTCATTCCAGTTTATAGAGATCATAAAGAAACAAAACTTACAGCCCAGCAACCTACTAGTGAGCTTCGATGTCATATCCCTCTTCACCCAAGTGTCTATCAAAGAAGCCTTGACAGCTATCAAAACAAATATAACCCCCCCAAACACATCTTAGATCTGACCAACCACTGCCTATCCAACACATACTTCATCTATAATGGACAAAAATACAAACACAGAAGGAGCACCCATGGGATCACCCCTCTCACCTGTCATTGCCAACCTCTACATGGAACACTTTGAAACCCAAGCTCTAGAAAAATCGGATCACAAACCCAAACTCTGGCTCAGATACGTAGACGACACCTTCATAATCTGGCCACATGGGAAAGAAAAACTGGACAACTTCCTCACACACCTCAACAGCCTACACCCCAAAATACAGTTCACCATGGAAACAGAAACTAACAACCAACTTCCCTTCCTGGATGTCTTAGTCTACAAGAAATCCAATGGCTCCCTAGGACACACCATCTACCAGAAGAAAACACACACAAACCGCTATCTGCACGCTCTCTCACACCACCACCCAGCACAGATCAACTCTGTAGCCAAGACACTCATCTCCAGAACAAAACGCTTAGCTGACGAACAACACCTAAAAACCGAACTACACACTCTCACCAATGTACTAACATCCAATGGATTCCATAGAAATAAGATTACAAACCTAATCCAAAAAGAAACCCCCACTAAAATCCAAGACAAAGAACAAGAAAACGGCAAAGCCCTCCTCCCATACATAAAAGGCACCACAGACAGAATCAGTAAGATCCTCCATAAACACAACATCAAAACAGCATTCTGCACAAACAGAAAAATATCCACCATCCTTAGAAACCCCAAAGATAAAATTGAATTAGAAAATCAAGGAGTATACGAAATCCCATGCACCACTTGTCCCACCACATACATCGGACAAACCAACAGAAGAATAAGTGCACGCATTGAAGAACATAAGAACTCAGTCAAAAAAGAGGAACCAACATCTTCCCTGGTCCAACACCTTAAAGCCACAGGACATGAAATTGACTTTAAAAATACCAGAACCATTGCCAAAAGTGAACATTTTAATAACAGAATAATCAGAGAAGCCATCGAGATAGAAAAACGCCCACACAGCATGAACAAGCGAGATGATACCTCCCGCCTACCAGCCATTTGGAAACCCGCCCTTATTGACAAACGACTCCCTAACACAAAAAATGATACCAGACCCACACTCACAAAAACCACACAGGATGTCACCACCACACATCCACGCAAAAAACAAACCCAAAGCCACACCGATGACGAGGCACGACCACAAACCAGAAGCCAGACCACAGCTGCATCATTAGCCACTTTAAACCCCTCCAATCCATACATGAAGCAAACTGACACCCTCCATGAAGAGGAGGCAGGACCACGAACGCGAAGCCAAAAAATAGCAAGGCAGCCCAAAATCTTAAACCCCTCTGAACTCAGACTAACCTGAGCACAACCAAACGAACACTCCCCCAGCCAATCGGAGCACAGCCAAGCCCCTAACCTTTCAGAACACACCTCCACCCAATCAGAACACAGCCAAGCTCCCACCCAATCAGTTCATACCCCCACTGGCAGTTAAAAGGAAGAAACAGCTAAGACCACACATTGCTGCTCAAAGCACGATGCTGAAAACACCAGCCTGAAGATGACGAATGGGACTTCGTCGAACCGTCACCAAGATACTTCCAATTTTACGCGGGAGAAAACCCGAACAACCAAAGACCTACATACAAATACCCGCGAAATTATATATATATATATATATATATATATATATATATATATATATATATATACACATACATACATACATACATACATACATACATATATATATATATATATAATATCAGCCCTTTGTTGCTTTGTTATCTATTTTTTTATTTACTTTGCATTTATTGCATATTCTGTGCAACTCTGAAATCTCTTTACTAAGATTAAAAACATGCTCTCATCATCTCTGTTTTGTTCTGTTGTTTTTCCCTGTAATGAGAAGATACAAGAATTTAATATATTCTTATGTTTGATAATACTGATGATAAGCTATATGAAGACCACCAGCTTTCAGTGTATTAGCAGAAATGTAGCTAACTTTCCTAATATTTGAGTTAAAAACAGCCTCATATGTTATATTAAATGCATATTTCTTTCTGAAAATGAAACATTCTAATTTATGTCTGGCTACTAGCCATATCAGCAGCATCTAATCTGCTTCTGATCAAAGGGCTCATGCTGATCCAGTCTTTAGATCTAATACAGGGGTCTTCAAACATGATCCTTTTATGACTTGTGGACTTTGACTCCCAGAATTCCTCAGCCAGGAACAAATGAACATTTACATTTTTATTTATATAAGATGAGAAAGCATTGACCTTACTCTTTAAAACATGTCTTTAAATCTTGACCATGTGGAATAACATTGCTCTGTCTTTCCATTAACATCAGTAGAAAGCAAGTTAATAAGTAAAAAAATGAATATAAGACAATAATTCTTGGTGGCATTGTCTTTCTAGCATCAAAGAACAGTCATTTTTGCGTACATTTTATGTAGGGATAATTTTAATTGTATTTTAATTTTATATTAATAAGTTTCATGTTTTGAGAGACCGCCTTGTATAGCTTGTTCATACTGCTCCAATTTGAAAGGCAGGAATGGACAACATTTCATTCAGATGACTTTGGGTATGTTTTCCTGTTGTAGTTTTATGGTACTTATTAACATTATGCCAGTTAATGTTCTATCAACCACTTCTCTCAGCTTTGGATTATGCTTTTTACTTCAAGACAAATTAGGCTAAGCAATTGATTGGCTATTTCTCAAAGGCCCTTCAATTGAATCAATGGTTACCATGGCTTCTAATTTCTTCTTCCTTTAGCAGGAATGCTGTAGTAGCACAATGATTATAACAAGTGCCTTGTAAATAGAAGCTTAGTACTTTGAAACATAGCAGAAATTATTTTAATTAGTATTTTTCTTTCCCTGATTTACTTGGTTTTGCCTGAGCTTGAAAATATAAAAGTCCAGCTTTGTTTCATTGTTTATCCAGTCCCTTGAGGGGAAGGGTTCACCTTGAGGTGACTTGAAAAACGATAAACCAGAATACCACTATATTTTCTTTAAAATAGGCTTAGCGAAAAGTGATGTTTCTGTAATAACACAGTGATTATAACACTGTGTTATTACTAGTAAAAGGTAATGGTAAATGTTTCTCTGTCCAGCCATTTCCAACTCTAGAGCATGGTGCTCATCTCCATTTCTGGGCTGAGGGACCCAGCATTGTCCAAAAACATTTTCCGTGATCATGCATCAAAGATGCACAGAACACTGTTAGCTTCCCAGCAAAGTGTAACCTATTTATCATGCTTTAAAACTGCTAGATGGGCAGAAGAAATATAATATAAATATGGCATAAAATGAAGATAAGAAAACTTGTATTCATGCATGAGCTATTGGAAGAAATAGACTATTATAGATAACAAATTACTGGTTTCTTCCTTCTTCATTTTTTCTTTTCTTCTTTCTTTAATAGTTTCTACTATTCATTTCCTTCTCCATCCATGTTAGCAAAGCCTTGTTCAGAGGCTTACTTACTTCCCTCAACTTACTTACTTCCCTCAAGATTTCCAAATTCTCCTTTTACTTTACTTTACTTTCTCAGTTAGAAAAAAATAGCTGTTCTGGAAAAGCTCATATTTCATTTTTGTTCCCTACCTCTAATAATTTACAAGGATACCATTACTTAATGTTCCTAAGTTGATCATACACTGTATCTTTAACTCTGAAAATTAAATTGCTTTTGCAATTATTATGATAAGCATAATAATTTCTGACAGCAGAAGAAAATAGGGGTGTCTTTAGAGAGAAAGAATCTTTCTAATATTGGCATTACATTCCACAGACCAGAGAGTGCATGGTTTTGTGGGCTGCATTCCACAGATGGGGCTTTGCTTGTTTGTGCAGGCCGGTTGCTGGCATACCATGGCCCAGTACCATGGACTGGGGATTGGGGACCCCTGGCCTAAAGGACCCCTTCCGATGCTGGGACTAACTTTCTAAAGGCAGGGCTATCAAAGAAAATGCATCTTCATCCAGTATAGAAGTAAGTTATACTGGATGAAGATGACATCAGATTTGACACTTGCTTTTACTTTAGATTTTAAAGAAACACTAGATGATTTCATAGAGGATGGGGCTATCAACTGTTGTAATGCTTTATGGCTGTGTGCTATCTTAAATTTCAGCTGCTGGGCCAAAACAGAAAAAAGCTTTCAGCTTCAGGTCCATGTTTGTGAACTTCTAATGAACACACATGCTTGACCATTGGGTTACATAAAATCCTGGGCTAAGTGGATAGTGACCTTTGGGTTCTGACTGTACAAACTGCACAGATAACATCTAAAACTATACCCCAGTGTCCCTCCACTCCATATTGCCACAGATACAGCCAACAAAGTTTACAACTGCTAAGTCCAAGCATATTTATGGGCATGGTTAAAATCCCTAGTGCTCTTCATAACATTTGCTTGGAAGATAACACAGCAAGGAGAAACCCACATAACTTCCTGGACAGGAAACCTACAAAGAATATCACAGCCTTCCAGTGTTGAAAATTAAAGGACAAAAAAATACCACCCTTTTTTTAACCTATAAAAATAAAAAATAAATTGGTTCACTTAATTTTAGATTTTTTTCCATTTTGTGATTCCATCTATTATGGATTATAATAAAGATTAAAGAGTTAGCAGGAAGCTTGCCAACTGTAGTTTGTTCTATTAAACAAATTATGCTTAGCCCAATCTCAAAACCTAGGGAAGGACTATCCTATCTGTCAGAATAAGATTGTATCTTCTAAACTATACAAAGAAGGCAGAATAATTATTCCATGTCAATGAAATACTTAGTAAGGCCCTCCAAAGAAGAACTGTTGTGCATTTTAAACATAGCATTTCTTTCCCATTTACTTGCCACCATCTAGTAATTAAAGAAATAGCTTATAAGAAAGTTGAATACTGTCCAGTGCTAAGGTTCTTTGAAAGGAATTCTAGAAAATTTGCCTATCTATTCTTCTGACTTAATTATTTCTTAAGGTCCAGCTCTTCTTTAACCTAGCAATTGATGCATTGCTCTTCACACAATGAATCAGTATGGGTAGACTTAATGCCAGGCTGGAAAACAATAGAAACATTCACAGTTCTGCGACAAAAAGCATGAACTTGCAGGTCTGGTCTTCTGTATCACAATTGAAATGTTTTCAGACTTTTTTACTAGAAGTCTTTCTTTTGTTTTCCATCTTGTATGAATAGTATTGCATTTTTAACATTACATTTATTCAAGCCAATTTATCTTCCTTGCTGAAAGAAATAGCAGCATATATTTTCTTGAATTCTCCCCAGCAAGCTTTAACTCAAAAACCTGTATTTGAATATCCTAATGTTAGACTGCATCCTATGGAATAATAGTATAATAATTAAGTCATACATCAAGAAAAAATAATGTGCATATACATGACAAGATATTAAATGTGTTCTCTGAATTTCAAATAAAGGGGCACAAAATTGTGAATAGAATTCTCTTTCCTATACAGTTAGTTCTTGCTTAATTGTAAGCAGCAACTCATTCCCTAAGCAAAATGGTCATTATTCAAATCATCATGTGACCACCACTATCCTCCTTACCAACAGCAGTCATGGCAGTCCAGTTGTGGTTCTTAAGTGAATTATCCATGGTCATTAAATGAGACATCACATGATCGTGTCTTGCAACCTCTTCCCAGCTTCCCCAATGACTTTGCTTTTGGAACTCATCTGGGACTGCCACTTGTGATGATTGCAGGACATTAAGATGGTCATAAATGTGTGATGGTTGCCAAGCACCCAACTGTCTGTGGTGATGTTGTGGTGGTCGTAAATGTGAAGATCATTCATAAGTCACTTTTTTCAGTGCCATTGTAACTTCAATCATTTGCTAAATAAATAGACTAGATATTATATATTATCTGCTGAAGTACATTTTAAGTATTAGAAATAATGAATGAGAAACATTTTGGCAGTATGTTTTGTTTCACAGTTTGAATGAGTGTTCAGATTTTGGAAAATAAAGAAGAATCAAATAACACTGGAGACTGCACACAGGAAACTGAGCTGACTATATTCCAGACTGATGTAGTCCAGTGCTTCTGATTTGTTGATGAAAACTAGTATAAACCTGACATGGTGATGAAATGGTTATCTTTGGAACAAGCTGTTCCATGGGTATTATTAGAATAAGTGTTTAAGGTACTGTATCCTTTCCTTACATATATGACTATGCCATCAGATCAACTAAGCCAATGGAGTGTTATTCAATTGATATCAAAACATAAGGGATTGGACTTCCGGTGGATTTTGCGCGCGCGATGGCGGCTACTTTGTAGCCGTCCTCCTGGGTAAGTGTAAGAACTGCTATGAACAGCAGACATCAGCTGTTCAGCGGTTCAAAATCCCCCTCCCGGGCAAAGGGGGGGGGCAGAGAGTGTCTGAATAGTGGTAGAGCCTCTTTTGCACCCCCCAAGTCCTTTTTTTGGGGGGTGAAAGGAGTGCTCCCACGGAGTTCAGACTTGTCTCCGCTTCCCAGCTGTTTTTGTCCTCAGGGACAAAACGAGCCGCTGCAAACACCTCCGTGCTTAAAGAGAACTGGTGAGTTTTTTTTTTAAACGGACAGAGCTGAGTAGAGGATTTAGTTTTTGCTTTCTTTGACTTATTTGGATTTTAAGTTTTTAAGACTTGTTTCTATTTTTACTCTCTCTTTTTATTTCTCCTTCTTTGCTGAAAGGGAAAGTAAAATGGCGATCGGCAAATCTCTCGGTTTTTTTTTTTTTTTTTTTTGGAAGTTAGAATGCTGACCGGCAGGCTTTTTGGTGCTTTTTTTTTTTTTTTTTTCCCTTTTCCTTTTTTATTTTTTTATGATTGGAATGGATTGTTAGAATTATTATTTTTGTTTAATCTTTGTGTTTGTTTTTGGTATCTCTAAGTATTTTTTTTTAAAAAAAATGGAACGGACCTTTTCTATTTAATTATTTTTTTCTTCTCCCCCTTTTTTTTTCTTTCTCTCTTTTCTTTTTTTCTGAACTCCTTTCCTTTTATTGCAATGACCCCTTTTTGAAGGATTTCCCCCCCTCTTTCTTTTTGAATTCATGGAGTTAACTCCTTTTTTTTGCTTAATTTTTGCAATTTTTAAGGAGGAGTAAAGCTTTTTTAATTCCTTTTCTCTTCTTTTTTTCCCCCCTTTTTTCTTTTTATTATAATGACCTTCTTTGGAGGGAGTTATGATTTTTGAAGGAATTTTTATAATTTTTTAAGAAGGACTAAAGGGTTTTTTTTTTAAGATGGCTCCAAAGCGTCCAGGGATTTCTACAGCTTCTAAATTAACAGTCTCACCCTCTTCTGGGGGTCAGCTAACAACTATGAAGGATTTGCAAGACATGATGGGAGATGTCATAATTCAAATTAGGGCAGAAATGAAAAAGATTTTAGAGGAAAACAATAAGATCTTGAGACAAGACTTTGTTTTGGCTTTAAAAGGAGTTGCTTCTGTTCTTGAAAAGATGAACTCCCATGTGGAAGAGGTAGATGAAAAAGTGGAGATAATGGAGGGGAAAATTGAAAGTATGGAAAAAGAGATGGAAAATGAAATTCTTATGCTTCAATATGGACAAATGGAATATGCCTTAAGAATCAGGGGCCTGGAAGAGTCTTTGCAAGGAAATTTGAAAGAGATGGTTGCAAAGGACTTTGCATTGATTTTGAATAAAGAAAAAGAGGGAATACTTAGTGAAATTGAAAAATTATTCAGGGTTAACTCTGTGGTGGCAGCACAGAAGAATCTGCCAAGAGATGTGGTAATTTACTTTGGTAAAAAATCTCTACGCAATGAAATTGTGCAAGCCTATTATAAGAAGAGATTTCAAATTGCTTCACAAGATGTTATAATTTTTAAGGAGATCCCATCTAAAATTTTAAGAAGAAGAAAGGAGTTTGCTTTTCTAGCAAATGAACTTAAAAAGAGAAAAATACTATTCAGATGGGATGTCCCGACTGGAATGGTGGTGAACCACCTGGGGACATGTTATAGACTTAATACTGTTTCTCAAGCAAAAGATTTTTATACCTCGGTCCTGGGGGTATGTGTATCGCCATCTATTAAGTTTAAAGCTTTGGAAGAAAAGAATGTAGAATTACAGCTTGAAGAGCCTATATTTATGAAAATTGGGGAACCCTTGTTTGAGAGGCCCCAACAAGTCCAGGTTGAGGAACAGAAGACAACTTGTGCAGCATACAATTGCAAAGAAAAGCAGCAACAGAAGAAGGTCTCTGAATCTCTGGGAGAAGTTAGACCTACAAAGTCTCTGGAGCAATCTTCAAGGGTGGAATTGCTGCCTGAAATGGAAATTGGGAAATTTCAGCTTGAGGGGCACCAACAAGAGAGGAACGGGCAGAGGATAACTTGTACAACTTATAATTGTGAAGATCAACACAAGGAGGAATTCACTGAGGAAGTTTTACAGGTATCGGTCCCTGAGACTTGTCCAACATATAAATGTAAAGAAAAAGTAACATATAAATGTAAAGAGAAAGACCAACAGAAGAAGGAGGTTGAGGAAGTTTCACAGGTACTGATTCCTGAGCTTGTGGGTCAACCAGGACTTACAAACTCTTTGGAGCGATCTTCAAGGGCAGAATTCCACGCATTTTTTTCGATGCTTGCGGGCAAGAGAAACCGATATGGATTGTGCTTATAGTAGATGTAACTGGCTATTAGACAGAAGATTATGGATATTGAATGAAAATTTTAGATAAGAAGTTTGTGTTTATAGTGGGTGCAACTGGTTATCGGACAGAAAATTATGGACATTGAATGAGAACTTTAGACAAGAAGTTTACTATTGAGATTGTGGGAGAAGTAAAACTTACATCGTTTTTGGAAAATGTCTTATGTAATGTTTAAATATGTGTTTTGGGATAATAATATATTTCAGCTTTAAGTTTTAAACCTTTAATGATAATATTGTTTAAACCTGTGTTTTGAAGGGATTATAATTTGTTTATTTCAGTGAGGGGATTCTAATAAATTTGTGTTTTGAAGGGAGTATAATTTGTTTAAGTTCCAAGTAAAGCTTAAATTTGGTTTTTAAATATTATTATTAATATTTCTAAGAGAAAATAATTTGTTTAATTAAATGTCTAGATTTGTTTAGGAAAGAAAGTAATGCTTAAATCTGTGTTTTTGGAGGAAGTTTATATAGAATGATGATTGTATTTAGATTTGTTTAGGATTCAAAAGTGTTTCAAGTTTTTAAATATTATTAATATCTTTAAGAGAAAATAATTTGTTTAACTAAATGTGTCTAGATTTGTTTAGGATTTTTAAGTTTTTTTTTGGATAGGTGAGAAGATTATGAAGATTGAAGGAAATATGTATTTACTTTAAGTTTTCTAAGAGTATTTAGTTTTGATGGTATAACAAAGGTTTATATATTTATTTTTTTGTATTAGGATAAAGAAAGAGGGAGAAATTAGATTTTACATTATAGGTATAGATATTCAAAGAAAGTAATGTTTAAATTTGCGTTTTTGGAGGGAGTTTATATAGAATGATGATTGTATTTAAATTTGTTTAGGTTTTAAAAGTGTTTTAAGTTTTTTTCTCAATTAAGCCTGTACTCAGCTCTGGGAAGTCCAGGGGAGGGTTTGGGAGGTTGGGTAGGAGGGGGGTGAGGTAGGGTTGGGGGGGGTATGGGAAGGGGATTTGTTTTTGTAAAATTTAAAAATTTTCAATTAAAAAAAAAAAAAAAAAAAAACATAAGGGACAGTCCTTTTTCACTTCTCATGCTGAAAGAGCACCAGAGATTCAAATCCTCATGCCCAAAAGAAGGGAAAATACTGATCAAAACTCATGGCATGGTATAAACTGAATTTTCATTTTTTATTATTATATCATCACTACTTTGAAAGAACCAGTTTGCTACATATTGGTTTGAATAATGAAAGAAGCCTTGCAATCAGAACCTAACATGCCTGCTCATTTGCCATCCGTTCACCATCTAATAGGTTTCCAAATATATTGATCTCAGATTGGGAAGATCATCATTATACAACCTAGGAAAGAATAAATATGACTTACTGCTGGTCATTCAATAGCTGCTCGAAGTTATGATGGACTTTTTAAAAGTTATGACAACACTGGGTATGTCTAATCTAATGAAAAGAAGGGTAACATGATAGCAGTGTTCCAATATCTAAGGGACTGCCACAAAGAAGAGGGAATCAAGCTATTCTCCAAAGCACCTGAAGGCAAATGGATGAAAACTAATCAAGGAGAGAAGCAACTTAGAACTAAAGAAAAATTTCTTGACAGAACAATCAATCAGTAGAATGACGTGCCTCCAGAAATTGTGGGTGCTCCATCACTTTTTAAGAAGAGACTGGATAACCACTTGTCTGGAATGATATATAGTTTCCTCCTTGTACCAGGGGTTGGACTAAAAGACCTCCAAGATCCCTTCCAACTCTGTTATTTATTATTCGGTTACTGATAACCCATCCTTGAAGTCATCATTAAGTATATATTTTAAAAAAGTAATGATTCTATTAATATAGAACCTTATCCTTTACAAATGTTTGAAGAACTCAAAGAAGTTTCACACAATCTGTGTGCTACAGTTTTTGCAAAAAATTCCAACACCATTTTGAAGTCTACACAATTCATTTCTGAGGCTAGCTTTAGAGAACCCTAACTTTGTGAAATTAGCCTCTGTTAATTATCTGGTTAACATTTCAGACTACAGGATACCACTTCAGACCCAGTTTACTGAAAAGAGAAATGCATATTTTTAGCAATAACTGTCAGAATAAATATAAAAGACTCTTAGTAATTTTCTGCAAATTATGTTAGACTATAGTTCTAATGCAATATTATAGTCATACAATGGCTGCCTATAGATTACAAACACTTTTGAATAAAGTGAAAGCAATATGGAATATAAATTGCCCTTTGAAAACATGGGGATATTAACTTTCTCACATTATATCAAATTAACAGTGTTGGAAATAACCCAAAGGAGACAATTTCCTCTCTATTCCTGAAGGTGAATGTGCAGTCCACTGAAAATTGAATCCAGCTTTTATTTCTTCCTTTTAAAAAATGTTTCAGAGAATTTACAGCACCTTGACTTTGTTTTTGTATTATTGCAGTGTGCATATGGGAGAAAAATACCAGTGAATACTGCAACAATAGAAAAAAAACTTATCTATTTTAAATGCAAATAAAATGTTAAATTATGGATTGCCATTTATTGAAATCAATAGTAGTGAGTATAAAACTGTCCAAATAATCAACTAATCTGTAGAATTCAGATGAAATGAGCAAAATAAAATTCCTGATGTAGCAAACTGTAGAACTGCACTGTGGGGATAAAATTAACAGCAGCCAATAGTTCTGAGGCAATACCATCAGTGCTGCAAAATGGAATGGTTGTATTGGTTTATAAAACACTTAACTCCTTGAATAGCAGTCAGACATGAAGCTACTATGATAGGCTGCAACCCCAGTCTTCTTTCAAACCCTGCAGCTAAGTCAGTCTACAAAGAAAGTCCTTTTCTGTGTTATCTGAACAGAGGGAGAGGGCTTTCTCAACCCATTGTTGAATATGTAATCAGCATATATTATAGGCTCCTTTCTTCCAGCACTGAAAGAGAAAGAGGACAAGCAAATTAATTATGGTGTTAATACGTCTTTTCAAGTTTAATATTGATGGAACTATGGGTCTCTGTAATGAATCAAAAGATTATATTAAACAAACGTCCTCATTATCTGACAAATCCTTAAGCATTCAACATCTTTCTGGTGTAAACTTTTCATTGTTAATTATAATATTAGTGCTTAAATGGGCGAACATCAGTACATTTTTATGTAGTAGAATAATCACTCTTCTTATGTAGTACATTTGAATCATTCTTCTTATGAATATCTTCAAGTTTCTTTCAAGAAAACAGGATCATCCAACAATCTCACTTTAACTATTGACCATAAGGGACTACTATAATGTGATCTACGTGGGGCTACCCTTGAAGAGCATTCAGAAGCCGCAACTGGTGCGGAGTGTGGCAATAAGGGAAGTTCTCAGGTGCTTAGAGTGGCCCATGTTACACCATTGTTCTGTGAGCTGCAAATATGGTATGGTGTCCACAGCAACTAAAAGATTTGTCAAATTACAGTGTCACATTACAAGTTCCAATCAGAGGCTTTTGCCCCAAGATAATGCAAAATCTATTTTATCTTTTACACCCATTGATCCTCTTATGGATTACCACTGAATTGAGATAAGTAGTTCAAACTCTCTTGCTATCTCTAGCAAGGACTTAAAGCAGAGATTCTTAGTTTTATATTCAGCTTAGCGAAGCTTCTCTTTCCTCATCTGTTAAGTTCTTGACACTTCCACATTGCTATTCCTCTTTCCCAACTCCTCAAGTGAAGTTAAAAGTGACCCACAATCATCCTTACTTCTGCCAGTCTCAGAAAATTGGGAGCAGGAAGCAAAGTAAGTCATTTAATCACTGTCCCCTCAGGTTCAATAAAACCCATATTTATGCAATGTCCCCAAATCCTTGCTTCGTGAATTTGTATTTAAAAAAAAAAAAACATTAGCCTACGTGAGAGTAAACTGCAAATCCAACAAGCCAATTTTTTCCTTGAAAAGACTTCTTAGGATAGTTGAAGCTCACATGGGACAGAAAGCAAGGTGGGGAAGGAGTTCTTACAAATGGGAGAATTACAGATTTCACAGATCTGTAATGTTTTAATGAAAAGGCCTATTGCAAAATTACTAAAATAAATTAGCTCAGCTTCTCTACCTGGATAACAACATGAGTTAATACACTGTAGATGAAAAAAGATAGGTCCATCAAGTGCCAAAGACTAGATGAGAGTGTTTCCATTAAGTCATGAGATGTGACCTTAACATATCAGAATCCTTGAATAATTCATTTGGATAGAGACAGACAGACAGACAGACAGACAGACAGAGAAAGACAGACAGAGACAGACAGACAGACAGACAGACAGACAGAGGAAACATGGAATAAGAGGTGGAGTGGGCAGAGTTGGGCAATTTGAAGCTCCACAGTGTCATTTAGGCCATAGGCCCAATGCCCTATGTTGTGATCCTCTAGGGCAGGAGTGTCAAACTGCTGGGTCGCAGGCCGGATGCATCATAGTGAAACCACCCCCACCCCATTGCCGGCAATGGCAAAAAAGTCATGATATGTCATGACATGTCACATGACATTGCTCTAGGGCCATATCAGATCACAATGGCTAAAAAATGGTGACTTCGTTTCTTGCCATTTTGAGATGGGAAATTTTAAAAAAACAGCCTACAGTTTCAGTTCACAAAAAAACAAAAAAAAGTGAATTCCTAGCTATTCAAAAAATGTCAAGTGCAGCCCTACTTATCAAAATGATATCTATTTCTGAACTAGAGGACAATCTGGAAGCAAAACAGTGTTTATGTCTGTGGAGTCTATAGTTGTACTCAATTTCCTTTCAGTAACTTTGTGAAATTGTTATATCTAGGTACATATATGGGATATTAAACTCTTATATTTCATTTACGTCATGTTACCAAGAGGTTCTACCACTTCTATTCCTATTTTTTCCAGTCTTATTACTATCATGTGACACCAATGCTTCAGAAGCTATCCTGGTTATAAATGTATTTCTGAGTGCAACTCAAGATGCTAATTATCACCAATAAATAGTCCAAGACAGTGTTTCTTTAAGACTGCATACCTTAGACAAAGTCTGTTTCCCCAATCCAAGTGAATAGGGAATGTCTATCAAAGATCCTCACTTACTCAATAATCTAACAGGAGGGAATCAGGAAGTAGACATTTCGGGCTTCTAGTTCTGGATTGCAGTGCCAGCGGACATGCGCAGAGAGCCCTCTCTCCGCCGTCTGGTTTCCCTTCACCAAAAGACCCTGGAAAGGGTCGAAAGTTGCCCTGGAGGGGTAACCACCACTGAGGAGGACCCTCGCTAAATTGTGGAAGGGCGTCAGCCCTTCCGTTTGATCCAAGGCAACTCCTTTGGATCGATGAAGAAAAGATCAGCCATTAACATGGCCGATCACTTAGCCGTACCAGCTGAAAGCCAAAATTACTATTAAGCACAATAAAGCACTGTGGAAGATCTGGGTGAGACCCTTACTTTCCTCTCTTTTACCCCAACTACCTCCCTGTGAAAGCCTCCTGAAATTTCTTCCCCACTCTTAATACAGCGGCGTTTGCATACCTTGGGAATCTGAGCTTTGGAAAGAAAAAAAAGAGTAACTAATTTCAATAACCAAATAACTGGATTTTTATTTTATTTTTTTGATACTTTGGGGTCTTAAGTTCCTATTATAGTGACTTATTATCTTATCTATCTATTAACTTTGAAAAATATCTTTTTTTTCCTTTTTTTAACTGGATAAAAGCATAATTGACATTGGAAAAAAAACTTCATAGCCTACTGGGGACATTTTGTGGCAAAGCCTGGCACAGCAACTGAACTTTTCTGACTGTGAAGCTTCTTGACTTCCTCGGTTTGCCCTTCACATTACCAAAAAAAAAAAAAAAAAGATAAGAACTGGAAACAGCTGGGTGGCAAAAACAACTTCTAGAAATTGTGGAGATGGACATTGGTTGACTTTTTCTAAACATAGCCTCCACTAAAAGACAATCTCTAATCACCATAGAAATGGAAGAACTTTACCCACAACTTAACTACAAACTTATACTTGAAAAAATTCTTGAAGCCACTGAACTAATGAACTCCAGAGTGAAAGCCAAAGATGTTATCCCCAAAGTACAAATTGAATTCCAGACTCCAACTGATCAACTTACAAGGCAAAAAACAACAGAAGAGGAACAATCCAACATTAAAGAGGATTATGTACAACAATATACACAACCTACTGAGAACTCTGATAACCAAATACTGACTTCAACCAAAGTACCTGTAACTTCCAAAGCAACAATAACTGAACAACAAATACAACATAGTAAGAACTTTGACAATCTAGATAAGCAAATAACAATGACAACACTGGATATGATCTTTTATTCTACTCATACGAAACTGAAAGAAGAAGAAAGAAGAAGAAGGAGAAGGAGACGGAGAAGAAGAAGAAGAAGAAGAAGAAGAAGAAGAAGAAGAAGAAGAAGAAGAAGAAGAAGAAGAAGAAGAAGAAGAAGAAGAAGAAGAAGAAGAAGAAGAAGAAGAAGAAGAAGAAGAAGACCAGACTGACCTGATGATAAACATTTCAAACCAAACATGGAGATTTGAATTATTAGGGCAACAACCTAATAATTACAAAAGGGCCAGTTCCTTTGAAAAAGTGACAACTGGATGTTCTTTCTTGATTCAAACAACATGTGTGGGAATGAAGGGAGACACATCTGAGGATTTAAAAGCACTGGTATGGAAACCTGTTTGGCACAAAAAGAAAGCTAGAGTTATATTTAAAAATGGGATTTAAAATCTTACTTAATGGGATAAGGAGATTTTTAGAGATATTAATTGACCTAATACTTAGGATTTAGATTTATAATGGAAATGAAAATTAATTGTTAGATTATGTTTTGAATTGTTATATGGCAGTGATGGCAAACCTTTTAGAGACCGAGTGCCCCAAAACTGGCCCCGCTTCTGCTTCACCCCCTGCCCCACCTCACCCTCACCCCATCCCCTGCCTGCCCACCTGCAGGGCTACTCACAGCCTCCAGTGCCTGCTGCAGATTGCCCAGGCAGCTCAGCAGTGCCAGTGGTGGCCATGCCCTTTACCCGTGCCCCGCAGCATCAACTGTGCATGATGGGGCATGAGGCAGAGTCTTGTCCACGCTGCCTGGCTGCCATGTCCTTGGCTGCTCTGCTCCACATGGGCCACACTCGGGGGCAACTCTCCTCCAGGGGGGCTGCTGGTGAGGGGGGCGTGGGGGGAGGCGAGACTGGGCCAACAGCACATGTGCCCACAGAGAGGGCTTCAGGTGCCACCTCTGGCATGTGTGCCATAGGTTCACCACCACTGTTATATGGAAATGGGTTTGTGACAATGGAAGATATTTTATTAGTAAATGAGAAGCTATTAGAATGAGAAATAGAATATATTTGTGAAATAAGGTAAGAATCTAAATTTTGGAACAATATGTGTACTTTAGCTGTGATAATTATCCTGTAATGAAATGAGGGAAATTAGGGTTACCCGAAGTTCAAACATTATGGTTATTAAAGGCTAAACTGGAATATGGTAATTGGAATTAAGTAAAACTTAAATAGGACTTGCATACGTATAAATAAAATTGCATTGATTGATTGAGCTCTATCAAGAAATGTATTCAATTTAATATGATATAATAACTAAGGGAAATAGAGAGGGAACTGTTAATGATGTAACCTGAGATTTATATGAATGACTATGTTATTGGACAATTGATTATCCTGTCACCACACTGCTTCCTAATTACTTGGATGTAAACGTTGAAAAATTAAATAAAACTTGTAAAAAAAAAAAGAAAGATAGTAGACATTTTTGTAGAGGCTCCACACCAACAACTTCCCCCTGAAACAAAGATGTCTTCATCTTTTGTGATCTTCTAGAAAGCTTCTGGCATGCTTTGGAGTTTGATCAGTGCAGAGCTGTTGATGCCAGATATGATTATTTTCCTAAGAGTATGTATAAGCATTTATCGTACTACAGTATATTGTTTTGCACTGAGTGTATTGCTATTGCTCCTTGTACACTGATTACAGTCCTTTGAGACTGAAGTAGTTTATAAATGCCCTAATTAAAGCCCTAACTGAGCAAACTATTACATAAAATAGGTAACAATTTCTCATGCCCCATTTACAAAACCAAAAATGTTTTTCAACCATTTTTGTTTCTCTCCAATGGGTAGAAAGACCTTTTCATGCACCTATTTAACTAGAATATTAGGAGCCTAAGGCTAAGTTGCTTTCTGGGAATGCATCTATCAACTCATTAGATCTCCACTGAATCACAGTGTTAGTTTAATTCCAGCTCTCCCAAGTATATTGTTTCTATTATAGAATAAAGAATCGTCATTATTAATCTTATCTCCAGGAACAAATATCTTACAAAGCTTGACAAAGACCTGCTTTTTTATTTTGCTGGACAAATAAGCTTTGAGATATTATTTTTTTTATTTACGATTTTTAATTAATAACAAAAAAATCAAACAAGAAAAACACAAAGATAATATGTTGGAGCTACATGCATTGTCAAAGAGAAGAGAAAAAGAAAAAAACCCACAAAACATGTTTTAACAAAGTGAAAACAATATGACAAAGAGAAAAAAATGAATCATTATAACAGTAAATAGTTACAGTTCTATATATATATTTCTAATGCAAATATTATTCAAGTACATGTATATTTCTAATATATTTATATAACTATTATTTATAACCTACAATATTCTGTATAAATGAGTCCCAGGTTGGATTATACTTGTCCATATGAAGTCTACATCTATAGGCAATTCATCATGTAGCTATCAGATCTTCAATCCATTGAGTGAAAGAGATCATACAATTTATCTCTCCAATGCAGCAATATCAGTCTTTTGGCCATGATAAGGTCAAATCCATACAAACCCATAATCCATGTACATGGTCTGTTTGTCAAATTCTATGCACTAGGTATATATTTCAAAAGATTATTATCCTCTGACGATTTTACCTTTTGTTGCTCAATCGTATTTATATAATCCATTATTTTCTATAGGACATTGTGGAAACACGTACTTTGAAGTAATATTCTCTTTATTTTATTTCCAACAAAATGCTGTTTTTGGCAGTCCTTATATATTGCTGTTGTGATTGTATAAGTTGTAATTTGAGGTCCTTGAATTCTCTTCCTATAGAGGTTAAGCCACTCTCCTGCTGTCCAGACAATTTAGGAATTTCTAATTCTTTACTCAACTCATTTCATGACATCAGCATATCTATAAAAATTAATAGTAGGTTTTGTAGTTTTTAAATACTTAGCAAGATGCTCTAGTATCTCTCAGAAACTGAAAATACTGCTAATCCAAACAATGTTGTTATCAATTGTTATAACTGTAAACACTGTCATTGAATTTCATCTGATAGAGCAGGAATCCTCAATTCCCAGTCCATGGCCTGGTACTAGCCCGCAGATCATTGGGAACCAGGCCACAACAAGCATGCAATGCTCCATTTGCACAAGGGGTGGATGCCCAGATGAAGCAATCCCCTTTTCTCTCCTGCCACCATCGCTGCTGCTAGAAAGATTGGGGACCACTGAGACAGATAATATTTATCTCTTAATGCAGAGTATTTTAAGAATTAATCTTCATTATCAATTGGTCCAAAGTCAATATACCCACTTCCATCCCATTTTTCCATGCTACCATGACCTTTTCCCAATTTTTAAAGTTGGGTTTCCCCATGAAGTCAAATTGGCATGGGAAAGGGGTTGAATCATTCCTTTTTATTTGACATTACATTCCATAACTTTCTAACTGACATTTTTTTTCCAGATATACTAGTGTTTTAGAACTTAATACTAACTACCCAACCAAAAGTACAATATGTGTATTTCCAAAGTTGGCCAAATTGGAAAATTAATACCCATTGTTGGCTTCCAATATTTAATACTTCTCAATAGGTAAGCATGATGATATAAATACAGATTCAGAAAACCAAATCCTCCCTCATTAATCAGGAATTGCATTTTCTGCAAATATATATATATTCTGGGAATCAAAGAATACCAACCATTTTTTTCCAAACAAAGTATAAATTTTCTAAAAATATGTTTAAGTTTTGAAATATTCAACAAAAAGATTATCAGCCAGTGATTCATAGCCTACAGCACATTTTGACAATCTCAAGAGAGTTTTATTACTGATGTCACAAAGCAAATTATTTCCTCAGCTTACTTCAGCAAGACTATTTTTTCTTATTTCTATTAGACTTTGAAAAACACAATAGAATAGAATAGAACATCAGTAAGATCTTTATTTTTTTAAAAATATACAAAACAATTTATTACTAATACTAAACAATTAAATTTGGTTTGGGAAGGGGGGTGCAAATATCTAGTGATAAATGATTAGACAAAGACAGGTAGGTAAGTAGATTATAGAGATAGATAGATACATCGATAGATAGATGGGAGAGAGAGAGAGAGAGAGAGAGAGAGAGAGAGAGAGAGAGAGAGAGAGAGAGAGAGAGAGAGAGAGAGAGAGAGAGATGGGCAAAAATATTTTACAGAACTAATACAGAGATTTCAGAAACAACTATGGTGGCCAAGGGCCATGTCAATGCAAAGTCATATCAAATAATTTGGCCATTTATTCATGCATCACTGAATACCTGGTTTGAAATCATAGAGCTCATAAAATCCTTTAAATATTGCTTCCTGCACATTTTTGGCACTTCATATAGTAACCAGTTTCTTGGCATTTCGGCAGTTTATTCTTTCATCCTTCATTATAAGACCTATTAGATTATATACACAAAAAAGAAGTAGCAATTAAGTTTTCTTTAAAAGGTCCCAGATGGAAACTCACTTCATCCATTTCAAAAACTCTTATCATTCATTTTGTTGATCGGCCATTTCCTAATACGGTCAAATCTCAGTTCTCTGAACCTCCATTGAGCAGATTTTGAGATTCAATGCACAGAATTTTGGGACTATCCAAAACATTTCAGACAAGCATTCAGTCAGTTCATTTGCATAATTACAGCATTGACATTTTAATGTCATTTGTGTCAGTTTACAGCATTTTATGAAAATTATGTAAATTGATGCAAATAAAAAAAAGCTGGCTTTCAGGGATTTTTGAATTTATCTAGCATTATTTTCCCTCCAAATGTTCTGTTAAATTAAGTTTTCTCTGCAATCCATTGGATGGCAATTGTTATTTCATCCTTATCAGGTTTGCTTTCAGTTATTTGCTACAGTTTTCTTGCTGCTCTCTAAGCTTGGTTGTTTTGTTGCAGATGTTTCATTACTAGACTTGGTAATATCATCAGTGTTGACTGTTTATATTTTATTTTGGAGCTCACCTTATATTTTGGAGACTTAGTGAGTGAGTGGCTTGCTCCTTGATGGTTCCTTCATAATTTAATTTGTATTTGTTTCTGTTTTCATTTCAGGTATTATCTGACTCCAACTGACAAAATAATTAAATTATTAGTGTGGTCATTCCCTTTATGTCATAATAATAGAGATATCAAACTCTGAGTTTGACAATAAAGAAAACAATATGTAAAGTTTTACTTCTGTTTGAGGACAACAAATGGAGTCTGCGCCAAAGAATTGAGGCCTTTGAACTATGGTGCTGGAGAAGATTCCTGTGAGTCCCTTGGACTACAAGGCGTTCAAACCGGTCAGTCCTAGAAGAGATCAACCCCGACTGCTCTTTAGAAGGCCAGATCCTGAAGTTGAAACTCAAATACTTTGGCCACCTAATGAGAAGGAAGGACTCCCTGGAGAAGAGCCTAATGCTGGGAAAGATTGAGGACAATAGAAGAAGGGGACGACAGAGAATGAGGTGGCTGGATGGAGTCACTGAAGCAGTAGGAGTGAACTTAAATGGACTCCAGAAGATGTTAGAGGACAGGAAGACCTGGAAGAACATTGTCCATGGGGTCGCAATGGGTCGAACACGACTTCACAACTAACAACAACAATAACAACAACAATGAGATATAATTATAGAGAAAATATCTTGGGAAGTCTAGTACCATATTGGTACTTCAACAGTTTCTCTTCTTGAGCAGTGATCTATGGAACAATGTTTTCTCAAACTCTTTTTCCTCTTTATTTGGTAGAGCTACAATAAAGATTTGGTAAACAGGACTCTTCTGTGAGAAAAAAAATAGCATCCAATTATCATTAGATAATCTTTAAGAATAGCAGCTCAATGTTCTCACCCCTCCTAATTTTTAGAAATTTAAGAAGCAAAATGACAGATGGCAATATCATTCCTGGATAAGTGGAACATGATGGACTTATTTTAATTTGTAAATGAGCCATCTCATAATTGAATGATACGGACCAAATTCTTCTCTTACTGTGCCTCAGCTCACAATATCCTAGATTATATTTGCCTGTCAAAATACCTTTCTTGTATCTGAAAGGTTCCAGATGTGTTGGGAGGGAACTTTGGAGACTGTAATTACAATAAATACCAAGTCATTAATACCATGTATTAATTTCATGCAAATTGTTTGGAATGGACAATAATGCTTAACGGAGCCACACCAAGTGCCTTTCCCGATCATATATATATAAAGAAGGCATTGGTGGTCAAGCTTTGTTGTAATTCAAATAAGTTATCTCTTCAAATTATTTATATTTTGTGCGTGTAGTATCAAAATTACTAAAATTTGTTGATTGTTTCTGTTGATTTCAATTGACACAGGAGATTCATCTCACCTGTTCATTGGAAAAGACATCTGATATCCAATGTGGTGTAGGAGATGACCAGGCTGAGCCCAAGGGAGAAGTCAAACATGTCATCAGTTATGAATTCCTTCACACCCACAAGAGCTCCAAGTCCAGCCCACTTTGAATTCCTTCTGCTCTTATCTCCCGCTAATTTTCCTTGGCCGTTGGTAGTTCAGATTCTTGTTGAGAGCTTAAGCTTACAATAGTTTTTATACCGATTTGAACTGTCTGGATCTCCTGATTTTCCTGGTGCTTGACATGTTATTTTGTTTTTGTAATTGTTTATTGTTTATTGCTTTAAATGCATTTTAATTTGTTTTGTACTATGTTTTTAATGGCAGGCTTTATTATGTACCATGCAGATTCACTTTATGTGAGATGGGCAGCTATATAAATGTGATAAATAAATAGAATAAACAAATATAATACAGTCTCCTTAGATTGCATGAGCAGATACTTGCTCATAGATTACTCTTAGATACCTAGGGAATAATAACAAACTGCTTTTAATTCACCATAATTGATAAGAGTCCATGCTGTCTGCTTTTGCAAAGAGAGAGAGAGAGAGAGAGAGAGAGAGAGAGAGAGAGAGAGAGAGAGAGAGAGAGAGAGAGAGAGAGAGAGTCCAGTTACTGCTAACTGTAATTTAGTGACTTTTTCATTAAATTGTTACAAATTGACCTGCTGAAGACTTCCTTTCTAGAATCAGCTATTCAACTGACCTTCACAAAACATATGCCTTTTAACAATGAAAGAAAGTGAAGAGGCAAAGGAAGAAGAGTAAAACATCTTTTCCACTTCCATGAAATTTAAAAGTTTAAACTTATTTTTTCTCAATAGAAACATTATGTAACTGGCCATCTAGAAACCCTCTTTTCCCAAAAATTATGACCTTTGATTTAGATGGGAGACAAATCTATTTAACAGCTGACACAGCCAATTTGTGTATGCATAATAAAATCACATTAAAATCAAAGAGCAAAGAATTAATAGGAGCATTAATTACTCTAGGCATACCTACTTCATGATTTTTCATTGGCTCTGAGATATCACACATATATAGGTTGAATATTATTAGTAGGAGTATACACCTGTCTTATTCCAAAAGTCTCTTGCATTCAACTCCTCAGCCATTTGTGCACTTTCCTGTTCAGGATAGGTCATAAATGCCACTCATTCAGCACCATCACAACTTTGAACAGTCATTGAGTGAGTGGTCATTTACCAAGGACCAATCTGGATATAGCAGGTTTATTTACAGTATATACATGAATAGTCCCATCAAAGGAAGTTATACTAGTCAGAATATTTTTTTTAATTAGGTCAGGCAGTTTTTTAAAAATCCTCATTCTATTTATCTTCAAACTTTTTATAATACATAGATTTAATCTCAGATTCTAGATCTGGTAGATATTGTTCCTCTAGAATTTATCCAGGCTCAAGCAGCACATAACCCAATGAATCCAAAATGAATTACACAACAATTTTTGAACTGGCTTGAAAATAGCCTACACCAACAGAATAAAATCATGAATATGAAATGCCTGCCAAGTTGAAAATAGGGTTTTTGCAAGCAGCAGAAGCTTTATTCCATTGAAATTATCCTGTTGGGTCTAATTCCTAGTTGAAATACTGTATATATGTCAGTTAATCAGCCTGCATACTAAAACTACCTACCAATTTGCTAAAGCACACTGAAGTGGATAATGCAATTTATTCTTATCCTTAGAATTAATCTGCAAATAGCCATTGATTTGCAAATACCAAATTTTAAAAACAAATCCAAGATCCTTTTACTTACTTACTTCCAAATTATTTTGTCAGTCATCTGTTGCTAATTTGAGCTGTTTAATAGCAAAAGCATTCAAGCCCTTCACCTAAGACTGATACAGTTGGCTTTTTTTTTTTTCCCTGCCAGCATTATGCCTCTACATGCATTTCCTGAGCAGAATACTTTTAGGAAAGTCAGTGATCCAATTATTTCAGAGCCCAAAGTGGCAGAGGTAAGGAACTGATTCATATCACATGTTTATTACTTTGGGATTGCAATAGTGTGCACTAAAGGTTTCTAAAGGATATTTGAACTCAAGGAGAAAAGGCAAGAATCATTTCTATGGAAACCAGCTTTCCCGCTGAAGGTCAAGCAGCCAATTGGATTGTTGCTGTATTTCCATCTTAGCATTTGTGCTTTCTTTTTAACTGTTGGGTACTATTCTATAAAATCAGCAAATATCTCATTCAGAGACAGTATGACTCTGTATTTTACACACACTGAAATCCATTCATGCATGCAAGCATTTTTATCCCATTTTTTATCGTTAAGGACCATGGTGCAAGTAGATATTTTTGTGGCATATATAACATTGTAAGTAGCCATAGCATACCTTTCTGCCCACTTCAACAACATTTAAGTGCAAGTTCTTTAAAGAGAAATTTAGAGACATTTTTCCTTTTTTATTAAGAAAAAATGCTATGGCCTATTTGCTAATCCAGAATGTTTCTATTACAACCTGAGAATCTTGAAACAAAAATACTAGAGATTATGCCTCCATTCAAAGGTACATATCAGTTTGATAGCAGCACAAACACCTAGAGCAGGGGTTCTCAACCTTGGCAACTTTAAGACGTGTGGACTTCAATTCCCAGAATTCCTCAGCCAGCTGAGGAATTCTGGGAGTTGAAGTCCACACGTCTTAAAGTTGCCAAGGTTGAGAACCCCTGACCTAGAGAGTATATGAAAGGGAAGACCACAAAACTCACTTTACATCTTTAAACCTTTCTGCCACCTTAGATAATTTCTGGATCTGGTGATAAACCAGTGTTCAATATTGTCAACCACTGTCAACAATGGACAATGATTTGTCTAAAATAATATAGGGTCTGGTATAGGGTCTTCTGATTGAGCAGGGGATTAGACTAGAAGACCTCCAAAGTCCCTTCTAACTGTTATTCTGTATTTTATTTTCAGAGAAAAGCTCAAGGTAACCCCAGACAACTCACTTGAGCTGCAATTGTAAGACTCCAATGTAGCTTATGTTTTGGAGCACAGTGACAAACATGCTACTTATATCCAGTTGCCAATACAGAAGTAACCAAACTATTTCAACTTTGTACTTTCTTCTACATAATTACATAAAAACTGAGCACCCGGATCTCAAAACTGAAATGAAAGACAAACAAACATCACAGATGTAATAACATGCAAATATGATGCTTAAACTGGGAGGGAAGGATTAACAGCAGCTCTTACAGAATACAGAATAAGAGTTGGAAGGCACCTTGGAGGTCTTCTAGTCTAGCCCCAACCTCAGCAGGAAACCCATTACCATTACAGACAAATGGCTATACAATCTTTTTTTTTTTTGAAAACCTCCAGTGATGGAGCACCCATGTTTTCTGAAGGCAAGCTGTTCCACTGGTTAATTGTTCTCACTGTCAGGAAATTTCTCCTTAGTTCTATGTTGGATATCTCTTTGATAATTTTCCATCCATTGCTTCTTATCCTGCCTTCAGGTGCTTTGGAGAATAGGCTGTCTGCCTCTTCTTTCTGAAGCTCCTCTTCTCCCTGTTTAATATTTACTTTGAGAATAGATGGAAGCTTTAAAGTAAAGCAGAAGAAAAGTAAAGTAAAGCGGAAAAAAAGCATAGAATGAATATCCTGAAGAGAAGATATTGTAGATGATTATGTTGATGATTATCTATGACTGATGAAAATTGATAGCACTTCCTTTGACAGATCAGTCACACAACTCTGCTGACAACACTTAAAGAACCTTGAAAGAATAGCATCAAAAATGGAGATAACTGAACTGAACTTAACATTAAAGGAACTAAATTGTTCCTTTAATGTTAAAAATTTTGAATTGGGGCATGGAATATCAAGCGATAACAAATACACACACAAACATATATACATACATATATACATATATACATACAAGAACTAAGCTTTATTAAACCAAACAAATGGGCAATCACTGTATTGTTTCAGTTATGAACTATTGTGAAAATTCAGGCATCTCTATCTCCAGCCCTCAATATAGTTTGCTTTATGGCCACTTACTCACAGCCTGTGTTTTTTGCAATGTCCCCTTGCTTTCTAACTCAGTTTCCAGAAAGGTGAATACAGGACAGGGAGTAACATGTGAAAAAGAAACTGGAAACCTCTGGCAGGTAAAAAACTCCCATTTCTATTAGAAAAAAAATCTAAATGATACAAAAAAGCAAACATGATCTTAAATCACACCTTCATCCTCTTTCTTGAGGCACACAATTGAGTCTCATGTAACAATAATGCATTTTGTTGAATGGGTAGTGTCATCTCAATGATCTGGGTTATTCTGCTGAGAGCTTACACCATGTAAGTTTACACTTAACAGCAGTGAAAATAGAATTGATGACCTTTTGCTTACAAATTGTAGACTTCTCCTGATAAGCTAAGCATATAACTAGGCAAACTGAAACATCAGTTATTTCTTTGTGTAAGAAATGTGCTTTTTTTATCCTGAGCCAAGGAACATAACTGAGATCAAAACACAGATATTCAGTCAAAGAAGAGGGCAGAAAGCAAGCAGTTCATACACAAATGGAGTGCCAGATTTGGCACATAATCTGTTTTCAGAATAAATAGTTCTCTCAATGAAACTGTTCAAGGCATGCATTAAGCTGGGCTATCTAACACACACATCCACACACACTTGGCAAAGCAAACAATTTCCTCAATGTTCTTTTCTTTCAATTTGAAGTAAAAGTGTATTTCTCTTTTCCATTTTTAAAAGCTTCCATCAGATCAAACTTGTCAACGGGAAAGACTACAAAATGAGAAGAGTCACAGCAAAGATTTAGATGTCTTACATTGTGTGTTTATGGAAGTGGTCCTAATGAAAGTTGCAAAACAAAAATACAGAGAAATAAATCTAGTATTATCCATTAGGGCAGAATATTGAAGTTAATTATCTGGCAAAAACAGGATCTTGTATTTTTAACTCTTTGGAAATACCTATTGACACTTTAGCCTCCTCAAGTAATTTGACATATACAAAAGATAGCTTTGAATGTTAACCAAACAAATGTCAGTCAAGATGCTCTTTAAAAAGGAGATAGTTTTGAAATAATAAATGTTGTTTTAAGCTGGTATGCCTAAAGATAGCTTGTAATTCACCTCCCCAACAGCTTATGAAAGAAGAGGAAAAGGGTGATAATCAAAGCTGAGTAATCCTAAAGAATATGAAGAAGGGAACGAGAGAGGGAGAGAAGGGAGGAAAAAGAGGAAAAGAAAGAAAGACAGAAAGAAAGAAAAAAAGAACAATGCTTAAACATTACTGCCTTCATTTTCCTTTTCTCTTAGAATTATCATTTGACCATATAAGATTGTATGGTTTAGTGACCATTACAAGATAAGGGAATCAATCTAAGAAGAAATGAAAAGGTGATTCTTGCATTATATAGGCCTTTTTTAAAATAAGAGGTTAAAGAATTAGATAATAGATCATTTTGACCAATAGCAACCTAAGTTGTCCTTCCCTTCGCCTTTCTCCCATTTCCTAATTCCTTTTATATTGCTTTATGTTCTGGGAAATAATTAGAAAAAAGCCTGTGGTTCAGCCCAATATTACTTTCAGTTTTACCTTTTTAGAAAAGTGATAGTTTTAAAGTGTGACCCTCAAAACTTTAGTCAGAGAATAGTGGCTTATTAATTGTAGGATTTGAGAAGAACAGCTATTTAGGAAAGGAAAAGATGGGGGAGGAGAGAAATCATCCAGCATTTCTCAAGTACAGAAATTATGGTTCATCATATTCCACATATATGTTATATAGTAGCAGTGTGAAAAACTGATGCCTTGGTAAGGGAAAGTTGTCTCCTGACCTGCAAAGTATTAAAGTTAGCCTTCTGCTTTGATAGCTTTGCTTTGAAAAAAAGTGGTTTCTACATATGTACTGCATATGCATAGAAGCCACTTTCCTCAATCTACACAAGGCAGTAGTAGGACTTTGCTGCTTAGAAGAGGAAGAAGGCAACTTCACTCTGCAGTTTGCTTTTGATGTTTGCCTGAAGCTTCATCTACTGTAAATGAAGATGTCTTTGTAATTCTACATCCTCTCACAATGTAGCATGGAATTAGGCTGACCCAATTCACTCCAAATTCATATTAGGATCCATGTCTCCAATTAACACTCTGAGGGTTGGTCGTTGCTTTCTGAGAGGGATACACCACCATCTATCTCTTGCTTACAACACAGTCCTTTCAGCAGTCCCAATAAGGTTCAATACGCATTTGCATTTTGATTCAGTTGACACTGAGGATATACAGTAGAAAAATCCCCAAGTGGCCTGACCAACCCTCAGAGTACTAAAAAACAGATGACTGCAAAGAATTATAAATCTTTTTATTCTCCACCATTCAAACAGAACTAAAGAAGCTTCTTGGATGAGAAGTGAAACATTTTCAAGGGGAGAAAAAAAAACTCAAGAAAGTCTAATTGCCTTTTGGAAAAGCACATTTGGAACAGCCATCATCTGGATGACTGAAAATCTCCATAGACATAATGATTCCAGGTTACAGTACACCAATCCCTTTTGTGCACTTCACAATTCTAGCACAAACCCAAGTGGAAATAGCCACAGATGATTGCATTGTTTTTTCATTAGGCTAAGCAAGAAGGCACATAGGACCTAATTGGGTCTACTTAAAGAATGTGTCATCTTCTCCTCTTGTTCTAAAGAGTTTGCATAGTCAAGTTAGTATGCATTAGAAAATGAGAAGGTGAGTGTTGAAAGGGCAGGGTGATAAACTTGAAGAACATGTTTATTCATACCCAACCTCCAGACAGTGGTCCTGTTGCAGATTCCTTAGTGTTCTCTGAGCTTGGCTGTTTGCTTGCAGAAGCTTCATTACCTGACTAGATATCTTTATGAACTTTATTTTATGTTTATGAAACATTGCCTAGTCAGATAATGACATGTCTGCCAGCATACATCAATAATATTTTTAGACTGTTGCCTATTAACTGGCAGGAATAGGGAAATGGGGCATTTATCTTTTTCTACATATACAAGTGAAATATATAGGAACAATACCGATTTTCTGTTTAAATGTAGATGACCTTTGGTCAAAAGTTAATCAAGGAGAGAAACTTCCTAGAACTAAGGAGAAATTTCCTAACAGTGACAACACTTAACCAATGGAATGGCATGTCTTCAGAAGTTGTGGGCGCTCCATCACTGGAGGCTTTTAATAAGAAACTGGACATTCATTTGTCTGGAATGGTATAGGGTCTCCTGCTTGAACAGAGGGCTGGACTAAAAGACCTCCAAGGTCCCTTCCAGCTCTATTATTCTGTATATCTGTATGTACCCTCCAGACAGTTTTTACATAAAATTTTATACTCTTAACTAAAGAAGCATTGAGAATGTGTAAAAAAAAACTAGAAGACAAGGCAATTTAAGTTGAGTTCTTAAAGCAGGTGTCCTAATGTTTCATTTACATTGTGGGAAGAAACAAATTTCAATGTGCCAAGTTAGGAGGATGTGTTTTGTATTGTTATGTTGGGATCACATCCAGATTACTCACTGTTAGATGACATTCTGAACTCGATTGTCAATAACAATAAAGACATTTGTCTTCCATGCTGTGAGAATCAAAGTTGAAGAGTTGTTGATGACCCAGATAAAATATATTTACCTCAGTCTCCTGTGACAATAATTTATTATTATGCAAAAGCATGTCAGCTTAATATGAAATATGAAATGAATTCTGAGCCAAAGAAGTGGTACACAATAATCTTCTTCAATACTACAAAAAAGAAAAGGAAATTATGCTTACTGATGAATCATCTAGGAGATTTCTTATCCATTAGATGCCCCACTTTTATAAGTGAGGAGGTCTAGCTTCTGGTATAGCAAAATTATCAGCATCACAAATATGCAGAATAAAGGGGGAGGGAATCAAAATCAGTCGATTACATATACAGATAGTCCTCAATTACAACCATTTGTTTAATGATTGTTTAAAGTTACAATGGCACAGAAAAAAAGTTATTTATGATCATTTTTCACACTTACAACCGTTGCAGCATCTGCTGGGTCTCATGATCAATATTCTTGGCAACTGGCATGTATCTATGATGGTTTTAGTATCTTGGCATCCTGTGATCACCTTTGCAAACTTCTAACAAACAAGTCAATGGGTAATCATGATTCACTTAATAACCACGTTACTAACTTAACAACTGCAGTGATTCACATAACAACTGTAGCAATAAAGGCCATAAAAGGGGGCAAAACTCATTTAACAATTGTCTTGCTTAGCAGCGGACATTTTGGGCTCAGGTGTCATAAGTTGACGACTAGCTGTATACGTAATCATAATTATTTGAAATGCATACACACATACAGTATGTAGCAGTGGAAAAAAGCATATCATAGGGATTTTAGTGCAGCTTTATTAAGCTTTATTAAGCTTTCTGAATTAGGTTTCCCTAACATGTGGATATGTTAGGTGCTTTTGGCAGGTCTCCAACTAGTTCAGTGAGCAATCTGAAACTTTTCTGATCAGATCAGGACAATGATTTGACAGTAGGACAACCAGGGTATTCAGATGCCTCATGACTTCCTTTACAATTTTATTGGTTGCTTTGGTAAACTTTTCCTGCCTTCTTCATGCTGTTTTCCTTGTGCTTTGGCACTCTTGATTTCATATCCATCTGCTTCCTTTCTATAAGATGTTCCCTTCACAGCTGTCACTTCACTTAATGTTACTGCTCAGTCCTGCTTTGACTTAACAGTGCATTAAAAAAATGTAATAAATGCTTAGAGAAAAGCGGGAGACTTTCTTCTGTAAAGTATAAGATGTAAAAGTCTACATTTTGCTTAGTTACTTCTTGGCCTTTATAAGCAAAGCCTTCTGAAGGAAGCATCCTCTCTTTCATGTATTTTTCAGTTACATGAAAGAATGTTTCTTATTCCCTCCAAGTGCTTTTATTTTGCAGTCACCGATTCTGACTATCCATGTGTTCACTTCAAAAACAAATCCAAAAAATGGTGTAATAAGTCAACTATTCTTATCCATATTATTAGTAAGTTACTTGGGAATTCATCATAAAGTCTTCACTTTATTTCTATTTTACAACTCAGATTTTTATAGTTTTAAAAGCAAAATATTCTGTTCAGCTTTTCCTGATTATTGAAGAAGAATCTCATGAAGATACAGTATTTCAGTTAAAATGGAAATACTATATCATCGTCATAATTTGAGAAGCAGCTTAAAGTTTGTACTTTTTTCTGTCCAGAAAGAAGAATGTTCTGTTATGTAAAAAGTGACAAAATATTAATTTCTAGAATTAACAGAGTGAAAGAAAGGTTGTCAGTTCATCTAATAATCTATTTTCTTACATTTGTAGAACATGCCTTTTACAGCTTACAAAAATCATCATTTGCAAATTAACACCTTATTTTAACTTTGATGAAATAAATCAACTTTATATTCCTTCTTTTTACTTCTAGAAGTCTTAATTTTTAATTCAATCAAATATTGTTACAGGATTTAATTTATCCCATTACATTATGAAGGTTTAGCAAGTCTCTTTTTTAGATACAATAAAGAAACATTTTCCAAGTCATTCTCTCGGGTGTCAATTATATTTCATATTTAACTTTTAAAATATCCTGAGGCACCTCTCCCTGTGTATTTGTGTAAAACATTCAATGTCAGTACTCTGTACATAACCTGAATATAATACCTAGCTTTTGATATATGGGCAACAGTATGTTGGCTTGCAAATTAATTATAGTTTAGAGAGCCTAGCTTGCATATCAAAGCAAGAATGTCTTGGTGTTATAGCAGGAATTGGCTTCCTTCTTAGCAAGCTGACTAAAATCTGCCAAAAGTTACCAGTATTCTCCTTGCCATTAGTAAGGATTATTGTATGTGGCATGAATGTAACCTAACCAATATTACTCTTTATTATTAAGAAAAGTACTGTGTGACAACTTCAATTGATCAAAGCCATAATGGATAACAGAAGTCAGCGCTGATGGGAAATGATTGTGCAAATGAAAGTTATTCTTTTGGAATATAAGAGGAATAAATAGCCTAAGAGTATGAATTAGTGAATGAAGTGAAAGAAAAATAGGAATGTTCTGCGCGTTTGGAAACTAAGAGAAAGGGGAAGAAGGTAATGGAATTATATCAATGAAATCTGATTTGCAACATGAAACTGATGAATACATTTAGGGAAGTGAAGATGAAAGTTTAATTTTGAATAAAGGACTAAAATACGTACCCAAAAGCATGAACTGATATAATCTAGTTTATGAGGGTGTATATGAAAGTTCAGTCCTCTGAATGATGACAACAGAAGAAGCAAGGATGAGTTTTGCAGGGGAGGGGAAAGAAGTATGCAACATTCTGAATAAATGTTATCCAGAAAGGGGGGGGGGAAATATATTGCATCATTGCAGGAATGAGATAAGAGAGAGAAAGGTTGGGCTTTGAGAGATCCAAGAATGAAAGAGAATGATATTAACGTTGAATACTGAGCAGGTAATAAGAAAAGCTTCACTTAGCTGTTTAATATGCATATGAAATGCTTATAGTGATGATAGAGAAGTATTAGTCAGAGATGTGGATTCGGATGATGTTCTATTGCTGGATGAAACCTGAACAATTTGCAATGAATGTTAGTTTTAAGATTGGATGCTGTGGTATGAAATATAGAACTGAAAAATGAATGTATCAAAGAACACACTTGTTGTGTTTGATAGGAAAAATAGAATTATTCATAAAGGGCAAAAAATAAGAACAGATAGATAAATTTGTGTACCGTGGTAGAATGTTTAATGAAATGAATAAATGGATGGGGAAATTTCAAGAGTCCACATGCTGTTAGAAAATATGGAGAAAATATAGACTCCGGCAATGCATAAATGTTGAAAGAAACAAAATGGCTATAGATTAGAACAGAGTTCAGCCAATTTATCACATGGAAATATAAGTTGGGTATGTCAGGAGACATATAAAACTAAACCGAATGCAATGGAAATGGAGAAGTTGACAAGTGTGCATGCTAAACAAGAAAGGAGTATTCATTTGTTTGATCTTACTTTGCTGGAACCCCCTTCTACGTGAGGATTGGCAAAATTGTCCCATAAAAATCCTTGCTCTGATACTTTTAGTTCCATCTCCACTATTGCTGCTCCTCTGTAAATTCTTCTGACCTACTCATGTTTTTTTTTCACTTATTCTTTAGAATCTTTTCCCCTGGAAGTAAAATAGAACTCCATAAGTCTTCATCACCACCACTCATTAAGTCCTACATGTGTTCAGGGTTGTACACACATTCTTTATTTCTCTGAGTATCCTTTCTTCTATATGTTGCTATATGTTAATATATAATAGGAGTTGAGTGGTGCAGGGGTTAGAATGCAGTATTACAGGCAAATCCTTCCCATAGCCAGGAATTTGATCCTGACCAGCTCAAGGTTGACTCAGCCTTCCATCCTTCTGAGGTTGGTAAAATGATGACTCAAATTATTGAGGCAATATGCTGCAAACTGCTCAGAGGTGCTGTAAAGCACTATGGAATGTTATATATAAGTCTAAATGCTATTGCTAATATGTAAGCTCCTGCAAGAGGCAAGCTATTATCTGAGCAATGAACCAATGACAGTGAGTGAATAAACCAGTGAGTAATTATTCTGAGGTATTCTGAATTTTTTTGCCTTGTAATCCAGTTAGTGTTGCAGATAGGAATTGCAGTCATGCTTCCTTTCAACCCACTTAAACCATTTCAAAAGATAAATAAGCTAATTAAGAAAATGTATGCACATTGGTATTCTTTAATCAAATGTGTTTTTCTAGCTAGAGAATTTATTTTTAAGTACCAAATTAAGATCTCCTGAAGAGAAGAATTACCAGGGAGGTGTGACTAGCAGTTCTGATCCTGTCCTTTGATGTTTTTAAAGATAGCTCACCTGGATTTAACAGACTTGTTTTAAAAATGAAGCATGCTAATAAAAGCTATAGCTTACAGTTCTATCATTTTGAAGATGCAGCTTTCATACACCTTGAAGAGGTAACAGCAAGAGATAGGATTAAAGTTAGTAGATTACATTTTCTCCCCTTATATAAATACAGTAAAAATTACTCTCCAGAACATCTGAAAACAGCTGGTGGTAGAATTCCTGATAAGCAATTATATATCTGGATTTCAGAAATGCTGGACTTAGTGTTAAGTTCTTGCAAGTATTTATCACAGCTAGGTTTTGAGCAAAGCAGAAAATATGTGTGTGGGGGGGGTTCCCATGCATAAAGCAAATGCTTGGTGGCTCAGATGTTTGACTAGACTGTTCCAGGTATATTGCGATATGGCAAACTGAAACGCAGTTTATTTTGATTCTATGTTAGGTTTGGCAAAAATCCAGAAAAGACTTATGGGTAAATTAAAGCTGGCATCTATCAAGTCATGTGTAGTTTGTTTACAGATATTGTGTAGGTACCATAGCTGTGAAACTGCTTATAGTACTGGAAGAGCATAAAGTTATATTATGTTTTGCAGCAAAAGCTATTCCACACATTTCTATTAACAATCACACATAATGTTATAAGTCAACTATCCATTATTATCATTATTTGGAAAAAACTGGGAGTGGGATTTATAGATGGAAAGTTCAATGTTTAACACCAGAATAATTTATAAATTTCTAATATTTACATAATTTCCTGTAAGGTGAAATTCACAGCAAGTTATCTCCCAGAAAAAAATGGTGTTGCAAAGGGTTTATAAAACATTTTGAGCTCAAACTTACAGAATCTGAGTCTAAACATCCTCTGCTGTCAACAGAAGCTCTAGCCAGGGTGGGCAACTATGCCTCCTTTATGATCTGTAGAAATAGCTGGATTAGGAACTCTGGGAATTGAAATACACGGGACGTAAAGAGGCCATAGTTGCCCAACCCTTGCTCTAGCGCATGGGTGTTCAACCTTTTGGCTTCCCTGGGCTTCCCTGAATGAAAAGGAATTGTCTTGAGCTACAAATAAACTATATAACATAGTTAATGTGTATAAATCACACAATAATTTTAAAAGTTCATGATCCTATGGGCCACATTACTAGCTGTTCAGAGCCATATATAGCCAGGGGATGTTTGTTGGACATACCTCATCTAGCAAGCTTTGAAACATGCTATCCTGATGACACTTTGGAGATTGTAATAATCCATCTTGATACTGGACCATTTCCAGACACTGAATGGACATTCTGAGATGATGTTTTACATACCTTTCATTCTTAAAGAATAACAGAACAATTGTTCTTCTAAATAATCTCTTAACATAGCCCTTTTGCCAATGAAGATAATGTCTCTGAGAAAGCCATCAGATCTGTGTTTGTTGGATTTTAAGGCCAAGTTAATAATACATTCAATCTATTATCTCCTGTTTGTAACATTATATGTACACTGAGAGCTTATGTACCGGAGACAAATTCCTTGTGTGTCCAATCACACTTAACCAATAAAGAATTCTATTCTGTTCTGTTCCGTTCCATTCTAGATATTTCTATTATTTAAAAGCATATGAAAAAATGAGATAGGAGCAAAAGATGGCAGAAACAAAAGCCATGTGCATATTGCCTTAAGGACCTTCAGCCATCCTAGGCAAAGATCTAGACAAGGGTTTACTTCTCTTAAGATGGTTTCTCTTTGAGGCTATTTATTTAATTTATACAATGCCCAGTTCCCAGAAACTCCATCAACTGCCAAATTAAAAGCATAGAAAAAAATGAGATAGGAGCAAAAGATGGCAGAAACAAAACCCAGGTGCATATTACCTTAAGGATCTTCAGCCATCTTAGGCAAAGATCTAGGCAAACAATGGGTTTTCAAGGATTAATCTATCTATTTATATATCTGTACATGGCTTTCCTGATTGTGTTAGTGGGAAACACAAAGAAAGGATAATACAGTGAATAGTTCCAGATGGCTCCTAACTTTATCAGTATTTGGGTGAAGCCAAACACCATCATCTGTCATTTTATGGGTGATCATTTGGGGGAGTTCCATAATTACAGGCTGTGCAGCTTAGCCCTCTTATCTAGCTCTAGTTATATCACTGGTAAGAACTATCCACAACAAACATTTGCTCTATATCTGAAAACCTAAGGACTGGCTTTTTTTTTCCTTTCCCAAGAGACATTTTTCACAGCATGATCTCAGAGTCATTCTGCAGGTAATTCTAATTACTAATTAGGGAGACATCTGGTCCAATTTCCTCAATAATAAATGTTATAGCTAATGATACTGTTATGATCAAAAGCAGAGGTCTCATTTCCAGTGATAACAGTACATCTTTATAAATGGTTTAATAGCTGGCTTCAAGGTTTGAATATCTTTGCTTTAATTTACTTGCAACTCTACATGTATATAAATCAGCAGAAGAAAATATTTGGTTGCTTTCCATTATAGGACGAAGGGGAAAAAATTGTTCTGAATTCTGTATTTTGATTAAAGAATTATGCCAAGCTAAAATGATTCTGTTTCTATACGATTTTAAGGCCAGATTCACGCAACATTACTACTGATGTTGTTATTATAATTTCTTTCTGTTTTAGGTTTCAAACTAACTTTTGTAAGCAATAAAATGTCTATGGAGATTCTCAGTCATCCAGGTCATGGTTGTCCAAAGGTGCTTTTTTCACGAGGCAACTGGACTTTCTTGTTTTTCTTGAATACATTTCACTACACCACCAAGCTGAAGGCTTACCTACCAGCAAAGATGGAAAAGAAAAAGAGCTAAAACGTATCAATGAAGCCCTCAGAACCTGTGGCTATCCCAAGTGGGCCTTCATCAAATCTCAAAAAAGACCCAGCAGGAGTTCCTCCATAACAGACAAAGAAGAAAACAATAAACAAAACAACATAGTCATTCCATACATTGCAGGAATAACAGAAAAGCTCAGGAGGATCTTCAGCCAACACAACGTATATGCACACTTCACACCCAAGAATACACTAAGGCAGAAGCTTGTCCACCCCAAGGATAAAATACCCAGGCACAAACTGAGTAATGTGATATATGTAGTACAATGCAGTGAATCATGTGCAGATATGTACATTGGGGAAACAAAACAACCACTTCATAAATGTTTGGCACAACATAGGATAACAAACCCATCAAGACCAGATTCAGCAATTCATCTGTATTTAAAAGACAGAGGCCACTCTTTCGAAGACAGCAAAGTCCATATTCTGGACAGAGAGGACTGCTGGTTTGAAAGAGGCTATCTGTGTCAAAACTGAACAGCCCTCTCTCAACAGAGGGGGAGGGATATGAATCATCTATCTCCAGTCTACAGCATAGTCCTTTCAACTGTTCCAAGAAGGCTCCACACCCATTTACACTATTCAGGTGATCCTGATGACACAGATAAGCCTCCAGGTGCTTCAACGACTTGCTAAAAGAATGCAAATGACCAGTTGTCTACAAGGAGTATAAATCCTGCCATTTCTCACCATACAGTCAGAGCTAAAGAAGCTTCTTGGATGAGAAATGAAACATCTTCAAGAAAAACAGGAAAGTCCAGTTGTCTCATGAAAAAAGCACCTTTGGGGTAAGCAATAAAAGCAATTATAAACAAGGATCTTACAAGTTTGCTTGTAAATATGGCAATTGCTTGAACAAGTCTGCAGTTTTTTGGGCAAGATTTTAGAAGTGGTTTGGTATTGCCTACTTCCTAGGTCTGCAAGAGAATTAAATAGCCCAAAGTCATCCAACCAACTTTGTATCTAAGACAGGAATAAGTTTCCAATTTCTAACTGCCTGTTATTTTAAGCAATATCTATTGTATGTTTAAAAGGGGGATGCAATGACTCAGTGGTTAAAGACACTAAGCTTAACAGCTGGAAAGCTGTCAGCCTGGGTTCAAGTTCAAGCGCCACACAACTGGGTGAGCTCCTGTTACTTGCCCCAGCTTGTGCCCACATAGTAATTTGAAAGCATGCAAATGTGAGTAGATAAATAGGTACCACTTCAGTGGTATGGCAACAGCATTCTGTGCACCTTGGCATATAGTCATGCTGGTTACATAACCACAAAATGTCTTCAGACAATGCTGACTCCCTCAGCTAAGAAACAGAGATGAGTACCACTTCCTAGAGTTGGACACAACTGGACAGGGAAACCTTTACCTTTACTATATGTTTTCAGATATTATTTACAAGCAAATTTTGGGGGTCATTGTCATAGGGTAATTAGTCCTGTGAATGAGAGGAAGAACTCTTAATGGTTATCACTTGGTGCAATGATCCTCTAATACAGAAGGAACAATCAAGTGATAGCTTTATGTGGAAGTGGTTGGTTATTTCTCACTTCAAGAAAGAAGTAAAAAGTAAGAATGCACTATATGTAAGAAGGTAATGGATTTCCAACACCTTCAGCAAAAGGGATGATAAACCTTTCCCCCCCTTAGTTCTACTTTTTCTCAGAGCTGATCTTATTTTTCTCCCTTTCCTGTCCTATTTTTTATGGGATCAATGGTTACATGCCATTATAGCAAAACTCAACTATTTTCCAAGTTTGTCTATATATAAGCTTTGTATGTGGGTCGACATGGGATCCATTTCACAATTATTATACAATACCTAAAGCTTTTAGGACATATTGTAGAAAACCAGGCAAAGCCTGGGAGCTGAATCCTGAGAGTTATCAGGCTAGAATTGTTTGATTGCCAAAAACAGTCTAAATCTAACCCCTCTTGAATTTCATGAATTCTTATTGAGCACCAATGTAGCATTGACCATGGATTGAATGGATTCTTGGGAATAGACTTGAACAATAAATTATCTTAACTGGAACTTAATGTGTATTCCTGATTCTTCATGCCTGACATATATATTGGAAAAAGTCCACAGTATGTCAAAACCTCCGCACAAGTAGAAGTTGAATTTGTACATCTCTCTCTCTCTCTGTATGTTTAGTCTTATACTAGCATCCTAAAATAATGTATTATAAACTACATTCTTTAAGAGTGAGATCTTGAAAAAGAAAGCTTGAATGTGCCTAGCTACTGGAAAAGAGGGTAAGATACCAAACAGCCACTGTTCTACTTAATCATATTACAAATATATGAATATATGTCCATATTTGCAACAAGATTAATAAGTGCAGAAGACTTGAGGATTTACACCATAGGCATCTTCATTTCTTTTTATATTTCAGGTTTCCTGAAGAAGGGCTCTCAATCCTTTTTTCTGGCAGGAAAATAAGTAATCACCTGCTCTTGAAATTCCCACAGATCAACTACTCTGCTGTAGACAAGTTATTTTGCCAGTCTTCAGATGCCACATTATTTTATATTTAACTCATACTTTCATACCATGATATCACATTTCTATTGCATGGATCTCTCACAGTCCATGTTCTCTGTGTAATATAATGTAAAGCATGCTTTATTTTTTTTTTCTGGGACTAAATAAAACAGCTGCTCATTACCAAATCAGGCCATCCAGCTTCATATGGTTTTCATCAAAGTTGCAAAACTTTTACAGCCTCGTGCATTTGGATTTTAGGTAGAATGCAGAGGGCTTCAGTTCAGCAAGATAAAAACTGATTTGATTTACTTTTAATTAAGGTAACTATTGGCAAGTGGTAGTGTCTGGGTGACTTTGTCTAAGCTCACAAGCTAAAGAGGGTCAAGCCTGGTTAGCACTTGGATGAGATCCTGCAGAGAATCCCAGGGCTGGACACTAGATTGGGAAGCTGAAAAACATCATGCGAGAAGGCAATGGCAAATCACTTCTATGCTGTTGCCAGAAAAACCACTAGGATGTTTATTAAATCTCCATGAGTTAAGCTTGACTCAAAGATGACTGCAATTAAGATGATTGCTCTCCAGCAATGCATTTAATGTTTCCTTTCTATCGTACTAAAAGTTTCCTGGCTAACATGTGAGCTTATTAACATTTGGTGTATATGCACTCTGCAGAAGTATTTTTCTTCCTTATTGGAGTTAAGCCTTGTTCTTTTGTATTCAAACCTCTTTTCTTGAATTGGAACGCAAACTTAAAATCTCTCTTCATCAAGGTGAGTAACATACTTCTGGTTCCATCATCCACAGATTGAGTGTGAACTTTAGTCTCTTTTGTGGGATGGGCTGAGAAAGAAGAAAGTCACACTCTTCTATCTGGCAACCTGTGATGCAAACATAGTAACTTTTAATCATTGAATTAATCCATTTGGAGGGTGTTAATAAAATATATGGAAAATAAAATAAGCAGTAGTCTGAGTTCATACATACAACTAATCAAAGATTAAAATGTTCTCTGAACATGATCATTAAGCGAGTGAAACCACTACTTGGTTTTGGAGAGAAATAAGCACTACATTCTAATTTTTGCTTTGTTTAATTGATTTTCAGATTAATGTAGAATTCAAGGACTTCCTGCTAGCTCTTTTCTTCCTGCTGAAGATCTCTTTTTGGTATATTTCATTTTTTTAATCACAGTGCAAAGATATGAGGTAGGCAATTTGGTAGAATAATCCTTGGGAACTGGATAAATACAGCAGGTTAGTAAACTAGCATTTTTATAGTACTTTTTAAAGGTTAAAAAAAGTTTTAGAAGCTTAAAAATACAATTAAAATGTTATAATCTAATACAAACTTTAAAAAGAATAAAAATAATGCAGAAAAGAAAAAATAAAGAAAAATAGAGAAGAAAAAACAATAATATAATAAAGAAAAAATGAAAGAAATATATAAAGAAATGACTTTGCCTTTTATTACAAATATAAACAATTTTAGTAACTTATCACCTTCTCTGAAAATAATTGTCTTATAAGTAATTCCAAAATCTTATTCAAGTTCAAGACCGTTAGTCTGTTTGTAACTTTCTGAAATTAAAGTTCCAATTGCCCTTTTACTGTTTATTTCAAAAGAAAGATAGTAAGTCCTTAAACTTGAATGTAATACTTGTTTCACTAAAGATTGAAGGAAACTCCCCCCAGTGCTGTATAACTTGTCAATCCAAACATTCCTAATAGTTGAAAAGCAATTAACAGATAATTTCTGAAAAGTATGTGAACTCAGTGTCCTTTTGAAGGCAGTTTCAGCAAGATAATTATTCTCTCATATCCTAGCATTCAGAGCCCTACAGAGACTGCTATTTTGTGGTCTGCTAGTGAGGAGAATCTATGTGGATCACTTGTGGGCAATCTTCTTGTCACGAGAGGAATGATAAAGAACTGGTCTATTTCCTTTCTCTTCATTCCACCACAATCTTTGAGTGCTTTTAATGGAGCTGTTCTCAATTCACCATTTCTTCCTATGGTAAATAGATGGAAATAAGAGTATGGTAATAAATGGAAATTAGAGGCTGGTCTGAAACTAATTAACACTGTACAGAAGAATCCAGATGACCAATTAAAAAAATCTAAGAAGTCTTTATGAAATAATTCCAGTGTCAAAATGCAACTTCTGTTTCTATTAATCAGCATTATTCTGGCTCTTTTCTCTGCCCATTCTACATAGCGGTTTCTAGCAAATCTGTTTTGAGTGGGCAATGCAGTTTTCACATGTTTATTTCTTTGGCAAGTAGCTGATTTAGTATCAGTTGATTTTATTTTTGATCATATGAAAACTAACTTTCACTAGTGAGAGGCACTAGTAAAAATGAATTTTGTTAATTTTCACCTGAAGCTCACTCACCATCCTAAAAGTCCACCAGTTTTTTTCATTTAAAAATAGGCTGTGCTTATACCATTATAGACTTTAGACTTAATGGTCTGAGGCACTCTTTTTCTTTAGAGGTCACATATGTCAAAAAATGACAACACTCTTTGTTTTCTGAGTGGATATTCCAGTTATCCAGTTGGACTCCATTGGCATCCTTCAGTCTCGAGAGACTATGGTATCGTGCTCTGGAAAGAGGTCCTAAGGCAGCATCTGGTGTGGCTAAAAAGGCCAATTCGAGAATGGCAGTCCCTTCCACACTGAGGGCAGATACAATCTGTTCCCTGTCCAGCCCACAGATTTCGCTGGTTCCGGGACTGCCTCTTTGCCTCAGCCTGCCGCACAAGTGTCTCTTCATATTGGAGAAGGCCATGCTGCATCTTTAGCCTCCAGGCTGAACTATCAGAGGTCAAGGATTCCCAGCTGTTAATGTCCATTCCCAAGGTCTTTAGGTCCCTCTTGCAAATATCCTTATATCACAGCTCAGGTCTCCCTCTGTGGCACTTTCCCTGCACTAATTCTCCATACAGGAGATCTTTTGGAATCCAACCATCAGCCATTCTCACGACGTGCCCAAGCCAGCGTAGACGTCGCTGTTTCAATAGTATATACATGCTAGAGATTCCAGCATATTCCAGGACTGCGCTATTTGGGACTTTGTCATGCCAGATGATGCCGAGAATATGTGGACTGGTGTCATGATTACTATACAAAAGCAATGTTGAAATGTCTATAATCAAGACAAATTTGTCTAATTGTGTTCTAGACCACCCAAAGATCATATTTTCTTTGCATAATTTCTCAGTTATAGTGGCCATTCATGAAATTTTGGGGGTGTTAGTGGCTCAATATCTGAAGGTGAATTCCACTGGGAAAATTGTGCTGGATATAAATTTTCGTCACTCAATAATAAATGGGTTTCATATGCTTCTATTTTCACCTCCATTGGCATGGACAGAAATCACTTGAGAAGCTTGATCTTAATTTCAGCATCTGAATTAAAATATTTAATTTTAATTATCTCAAAATGTACCTACCAATTCATGGGAAAACAGTACCTTAATATAAAAATAAAATGTGTTATAAAACTAAATTTAATCTGCTATGCAATGCATAACCTTCACACCTTATTTCTTTTAAATTAAAAACGACAAGACTAGCTACCATTTAGCTTCCTTTCAGCTCTGTGTTTCTCAGCGCAGCCAGAGTGCCGTGGATTTTAACAAATTGAGACATTCAAATCATTTTCACAGCAGTGAGCTGAATAGGTACTTGATTTAATGGCAGAAAAGCAAAGGAAGATTGATTGGAAAACTCTAAAGGGTACTACATTGCTTGTTCTAGCACAAGCATATATTTTGGACAGACAGAAAGGTCACTAAATTAAGATTTTTTTTTAAAAAAATCAACCCATCCCTTACAGTAATGTGGTTGTACTGCAAGTTTGTTTTGTCTAGTATGCCATCATCACCATTTCAATTCTCTTGTTATAAAACGTGCTTTATATACACAAGGGAAGCAAAGGTTTTTGCTTCTTCCAATAAGTATGAATGATGCTCAAGGTTATTGTATTTTTCTCAAATCTTCATTCTCTTAAGCATACCTTTATGGACTGCAGTGCCTAGAACCAGACACAGTATTCCGATGGGGACATGATCAGTGTTGAGTAGAATCGAACAATTCCTTCCCGTATTCTGTAATCCAGGTTCTTATTAATACAAACTAAAATAGCATTTTCCTTTTAGAAAATGTATATAGTGCTGGCTCATGTTCAATTTGTGAAAATTGAAAATATTAGGATGTATGTATGTGTAAGTCAGTATTGACACTGGAGATTGCTTGGACTAGTGCAAGTTTTTGGAATGCCATTGTCTTCTTCTTCCTAGGGCGGAGAAAGAGTGAGTGGGTCAAGGACATCCAGTCAGCTTTCATGTCTAAGGTGGAACTATAATTCAGGTACTCCCAGTTTCTAGCCTGGTGCCTTAACCACTACACCAAACTGACTCTATATACTAGAATTACTAAATTATTTTCACATCTAGCCACTAGGACATTCCTTTGACTTCCCTTTTTTGAAGACAAGCATTCATAAAATAGAAAAAATAGTTTGTGGTTTCGATGATTCGGGGTAAAAATGGATAATAGGAAAGAGCGAGCTTTCTTTTCTTATCATAAAGAGATAACTTCATAATTGTGCTTATTTGCTAAAGAAGTAATCAGAAGTTTTTTTCTCTAAATTTCTTTTGTATGTTTGTCCTTTTTTCCTCTTTTTTCTGTTTTTCCTTCTTATTAGTTTTATGTAGTTTGTAACACTTTCAATAAACATTTTTATAGGAATATTTTCAGTCTTTAGTTCATTGTCCTTAATACAGCCAACAAGTGACAGCCATGGCCAGGAAGGCCTTTGTACAACTTCATGTTGTGTGCCAGTTGCACCCATTCCTGGATTGCAAGGCTTGGATCACGGTTACTCACTCTATGGTCACTTCCCAAATGGACTACTGTAGTGCAATTTTTAGGAGCTGCCCTTGAAGTGCATTCAGAAGCTATGGCTGATACAGAATGCTGCGGTGTGGATTCTTATGTGTGTTCTTTGACCAATGAGGACCCAGCTAAAGAGTTTTTTCTCTTATGACTTCTGCTCTCTGGGACAATTCATTCAGAGATCACTTTGACCCTGCTGGCCTTTTGCAAGGCCTTGAAAACCTGATTTTGGGATCCAGGTGTATGCATGATCCTGTGTAATAATTGTGTTTTGTGGATTTGTGTTTAGGATTCTTACCTCAGCTGGACTTTAAGTGCATATTATTGTTTTATTGTTTTATTTTTATGATGTTTAATTAATAACATAAAATAATAATTTCAATTATTGTTAGCTACCCAGAGTCATGAATGGGTGACCATATAAATTGAAGGCATGCATGGATATATGCATGCTCACTCCCAGTTTTGGAGATTCAATGTTATCCATAATTCTTAACAATTATACTTATTAATTCTGTGATCTCCACTGGTCTCTTCAGAGCCTTAGGATGTGATTCATCTGGCTCTGGAGACTTGGATTCACTTCAAATAATTAATTGTTATTATAGCTTAGTCCAAGCTGGAGATTCCTTCTTTCCCTTATGGTATGAAAAGAGCCAGGTATGGCTTGGTTTCTTTCTAAGAATAAATGCAGGCATTTTGCCTTCTTACCATCATCTGTTATCAATTCATGCTTTTCTCTCAAAACATACTTGCAGCCTATTTGTTTGGCAGATGGTTTCCGATACAGCCAAAATGATGTAGTTATTTCTCACAATCTCAGCTAGTTTTGCCTTTTGGCCTTGGGGTACAATTGTTACAGGTTCTTGTATCCCTTCTTGTTTCCAATTCACAAGCTGATCCTTTTCTATTCTCCTGCCCCTTGATACCACAAATTCAGCATTTATTTTTCTGAAGGTTCCTGTCACTGACACTTCTTCAATTAATTATTCTTTGTTGGTAAGGATTATGTCCAGTGTAGCAGGTCCTACTATTCCTTCTATTTTTGACAAATTAAGTTGTCAGCAAGAAAGAACAGGAATTGGTTTCCCTCTGATTCTTGTCATTTCCAGTCCATGTCATATCATTTGATAACTGCCATTGTTAATACTGTAGCTCTTTGAAAGTCTAGGGATTTGACACAGAACTGTCTCATACATCTCTTCCTAGAGGTCTAGAATACATTCCCCCAATTACTTTTGTTACCTTTGCCTTTTATTCTCAACAAATTTCCAATTAGTGAATTTTTGTAGAGATATGCCTTCTTTGTACATAACACAGCAGTCCTTTTCTCTTTAAACTGTTCTTTTTGAATAAGTTGTAGCTTCAAGGTTACATTCTAATTATACTATCACCTTATCAACTTTAGATAGTCCTCAAGGCCTAGGAGTTCAAGTATTTCCTATTTGTTTCTCATATTCTGCTTTGATTTCTGTAAGACGCTAAGAAAAAGACACAGGCATGTCTTGAGCAGAGGTTTGAAGCTGCAGGACACAGCTTGACAAACTGTGAGTTTATTACTTTTTATATTCTTGTTACATACACAGCTTAACCATTAGATGCTGACATAAAGTTTCTTCATTGGAAAATTCCTTCATATAAGCAACTATTTCCTAGTAACACATTACATGGTCAAAGATCAGGTAAAGAACAAATACAGGCAGATCAAAGGAGAAAGAACTAACAAAGACAGGAAAAGATAGGAGAAGGAACTAAGCATATTATCTGTTTAGGTAGGTGAGGCATTAAGTCAAAAGGGTATGACCTTCTGGCTGCTTCACTGGGACAAAGGGTATCAAAAGGTTATGAGGTTTGGGGGGGGAAGCATGGAAGTTTGCTGCACGTGCATTTTTCTCCACAGGTTTCATTTTTTTCCTCCTGGCAGATAGGCTAATAAAACTAGATCACAAATCATAAATATGAAAATCTGGCTTAAATGTATGCATGACTGCAGGCAGGGACTTGTACTTATATGAGACAAGGCTGACTCAATGCAGATAGTGTAGAATAACCAGAACAAAGTTTTGTGTGAAAAGACACTACAATACTCAGAATGAGCTTAGATTGTCCATTTCTTTCATTTTAAGAGCATCCATTCTGTCCCTTAAGATTAACAGATTTTAACAAACTATTCAATTAATCTGACATGTTTGAAATCTACCCAATCCTGTTCTAATTCTAACCTATGGTATATGGCAGCCTTTCCCAATTCTATCTAAAATCAGTCTGAAAACCCAATCCATTTACTACTTTTGTGAGAAATGTCTACTTTCTTATTTTATTTATTTATTAAATTTGCATTCCCCCCACCCCATCTCACAGAAAGTGACTCAGGGTGGTGTACAACAATCCAATAAAACAATAAACACAAAGCAAGAAGTTAATTATAACGAAGCCACATCATGGCTTTGCTCATACTTTGTAGTCTCCAGGCCTACTGACAAAACCAGATCTTGAGGGATTCCTGAAATTTCAGGAGTGATGAGGCTGATCTCATCTCTGGGGGTGGGGGGAGGGGGGAGACAAAATATTCTATAATGCAGATATCACAGCAGAAACAGCCCAAGTGCAGCCCAGTTTGTTTGTTTCTTTACATCCAACCTTTATTATTTTTGTAAATAACAAAAGGTGTTAAACATAATAACAATAATAATAATAATAATAACAATAACAATAACAATAACAATAACAATAATAATAATAATAATAATAATAATAATAATAATAATAATAATAATAATAATAAAGTTGGAAGGGATCTTGGAGGTCATCAAGTCCAACCCCCTGCTCAGGCAGATAACTCTATACCATTTCAGACAAATGGCTGTCCAGTTTCTTCTTAAAAACTTCCAGTGTTGGAGCATTCACCATTTCTGGAGGCAGGTTGTTCCACTGGTTAATTGTTCTAACTGTCAGGAAGTTTCTCCTTAGTTCTAGGTTGCTTCTCTCCTTGCTTAGTTTCTATCCATTGCATATCCAACATACCTTCCTCCTCCAATTTTCCCCACAACAAAAACAACTGTGAAGTAACTTGGGCTGAAAGTGACTGGCCCAAAGTCACCAGCTGGTTTTCATGACTAAGGCAGGACTTGAATTCATAGTTTCTCACTTTCTAGCCTGGTGCCTTAACCACTAGACCAAACTGGCTACAGTAACAGCCAGTTATAGCTGCCTAGATGACTGAACTAGTAACAATTTCTTTTAAATCTAAAAATTTCATATACCATTATAATAATTGATGTACAGAATAGGTAACATGTTCTGATTGTTTATATTTTCCTTTTTCTTTCCTCTTTTTTATAACTGTTGAATTAAATCTGTTCTTGTTAATTTTTTATAGTTTGTTTTTATATTTTTTTGTACTTGTGAGGTTTTTAATTTTGTTTTCAAAGTTGTACTAAGATGAAAGTGCTGTGAAAAAATGGAACATTTGGATTCTGTTATGTAGTGACTAGATAATAAGTCCCACTATATTTGGTTGGATTTAGTTCTATAAGCTGTTGAGGACTTGGGCCAATAGCATGATGCCTTTTTGATGTTTTCAACTACAACTGACATAAATTTGGCAACCTCAGCCAATAGTCATAAATTATAGTCAAAAATATCTAAATCCAGTTGTCTATTCAAGTCTATGTCATGAGTAGACATCTGCTGATCACTTGTTTGACACTGACTCCCATTTTGGGTTTCCATATTTAGTAAAATGTCTTTAGGAGAGTTATAAATAGATGAGTGGATGGATGCTTATTTTGGAAAGGTGCCCAGAAAAAGCAAAAAATTGTAATAGTAGAAAGTATATTGACCATGAACTAGAGTGGCCTGTCTTCTAATAAAAGTACTTTATGACAAGCATGGCCATTTTTGGACATGTAGACTACCTATCACAAAGAAGAAGGGCTCAGCCTATTCTCCAAAGCACCTGAAGGCAAAACCTAGGGCTACAGGGCAGGGCAGGAAAAATCAGCAAGCACTAAATGGCAGAAAAGAGAAACACTTTATGTCAGCCTAAGTTTTTGAACTCAGATATATTACTCCTAGTTACAGGCAAAGAGGATGACAGGCAGTGATAAAAAAAACTTACAATTCTTTACAAATTCAGTATAGCCTTAGAACCTTCTTTTATAGCTACTAGAAAACTTGGTTTATACACAATCTGAATCTAATAACATTCTTAATATTCCATATTTCTGCTCCATATTTATTTAGAAAATGTATATGCCAACTATTTTAAGAGTTCTGGCAACTTATAATGATGCCATAAAAGTATTCATTAAGGAAACATTAAAAGAATGCCAGATGCAAGAGAAAAACTAATCAGTAATATAAAATGACCTAGATAAATAAACATCTTCTAAGTTTGCTTAAACTGTTAAGCAGTTTAACTCATTCTTCCTAAACATGGGTCCTTCCATTTCCCCATGGGGCAGCTAATAAAGTGTCCAAACTATAAATGTACAGTTAACTTCAACCTATCTTAGTAAAATGCCAAAATCATAAGGCCAATGAGTGTCTATTGGTAAAGTTCTGGTGCTTGGAATATGAACTGAAATGTCTTATCATTGCACCCATATCAGGGAAAGGATGTATTGCTGAAAATTGTTCAGTGGTAGTTCTAAAACATCTAGAATTAAGATAACCTGTTTCAACATATAGATGTTTACCTTATTAAGAGGAGATGAAATATCTGAAGGGCAACAGATTTGAGAAGGCTACGTTGAAAATAGTGACCAGCAATTTGAATCAGTTTGGGAAAAATGGCTCTGTAATATATTAGGTCAGTATTCTAAATAAAAAATCAGAAAGCATTCCACAGATAATATTAGGCTCCCAAACCCTGCAATGTGTTGTCCCAAAGATGCTTTTTCAAAAGGGAACTGGACTTTGTTTTTCCTTGAAGATGTTTCGCTTCTCATCCAAGAAGCTTCTTCAGTTTTAACTAAACATCCTAAATGATTGAGAATAGACTGCAATATGTTGCCAATTCCTACATTAAACATGGCTGCAAGAGACTGTGTATATTCTACATAATATAAGTGGCTTGAATCCTTTTTAAAGGGTTAATTTTGTAAACAATTGATTTGGTTTGTAAGTAGAAGGTTAACTATGGAGTCTGAATGGGAGACAAGCTTAAATTAGACTTCAAGTTAATAACAACTGAGTAGGTCAATAATTAGGTGGCTCTAGCTAGGTGAGAGAAAAGTGTATTAGATTTAAATCCTGCCTTTAACTCAAAGTAGAATGTTCCTCCTCCAATATATCCAAACAAAACCCTTTTGTGATAGTGTTGGCTGAGAGAGACAGGTCCAGAGTTACCCACTGAACATCCATGCAGTAGTTGATGATGGACTTGAGTGTGGGTCTTCTTTGTCCTAGACAAACATATAAACCACTGCCTCTCACCTGGAATTTACAAAACATTGAAATCAACATTTCAACAAATTTTGTAATGCTACAACAATGCAATACAGGAGCATTTTTTCTACTCCCTATGCCTTTTACAAACTTCCTTCTTTCCTTTGATGAACTTATGCACAATTTTGGGGGTCTACCATAGCTTCAGTTACAATGTTTATCAACAAAATTTAAGAACATATAATAGATAGCAGTAAAGATGATTAAGGATTTAGTTGGTAAGACTCAAAAATTTTTTTCAAGGAGATGGGATGTGGATTAAACTAAGGATTAAAGTAGTATATTGCATTTTTATCAGACATTATGTCCATTGCTCTTGAAAATATTAAAGCATGTTTTTACCAGAAGGTAAATGAGTATGCAAGAAGTTTAAGTTATAAAAATACAGATTTGAGGAAATAGCTTTAAGAAAGCAGCTGAATGTCCCTTGTTTTTCTTTTATTTTTATTTCATAGGTAGACAATGGATACACACACACACAACACACACACACACATATATATTTCTAAAATTTGGATTGCTAGCAAAGAATTAAGGGAGAACTGGGATAGCTATTTCGAACTTTTTAGTTCTTTTAACCAGACATACCCTTCTGAGATTTGAACCTGGGCTGTCTGCATGTTAAGAGCTGTGTTAACCTCTAGGCCACAGGCTCTTTCTCACTTTTACCAGCTGTGTTAGGGAAGGAAGAAACAGGGGAGGAGAATTATCTAGAGTGCTGTGTGCTACACCCTGTTGCCCAAATATGGGAGAGAGAAATCTTTTGCCTTGTATCAGCTCAAACTAGAGCCATCCACAGGCAGCAGTCGCAACTGCGACACCATATATATTTCTAAAATTTAGATTGCTAGCAAAGAATTAAGACAGCCCAGGTTTGAATCTCAGAAGGGTATGTCTGGTTGAAAAGAACTAAAAAGTTCGAAATAGCTATCCCAGTTCTCCCTTAATTCTTTGCTAGCAATCCAAATTTTAGAAATATATATGGTGTCGCAGTTGCGACTGCTGCCTGTGGATGGCTCTAGTTTGAGCTGATACAAGGCAAAAGATTTCTCTCTCCCATATTTGGGCAACAGGGTGTAGCACACAGCACTCTAGAAAACACACATATGTATACACAAGCATATATATAGACCAATATATATATATATTGAGAAAAAAAGAGAGAAATGTGGATGATTTGGATTTTTTAAAAAATCCAATGGACAATTTCCTATTCTTTGCACAATTGAATATTTTATTTCAATATTTCAATCATGCTAATAGCACAATTATGCAACCAGCATAATATTTTAATTATATTAGTTGCCGCAAATTCTTTCTCACACAAAATGGGACCAGAATGTCAAACTGGGATAGGAATTTTCATTTTTATTATATTAAATCCATTTTAGAGCTTACCTTACATTTGTTCCCTGCTTCATAGTGCAAAAAAACATGCCACCAATTTTCAGCTATCGCAACCTGCATGCAACCGTGTGATTACCCTGAAGCTGCAAATCTCTATCCATTTACCTTAAAATCCCACTAAATTCAAGGAGACCTTTGCAACAGCAGATGGAATTCTAAGGATGAAAATCTCCATGCTGTGACTATTTTGTAGCTCTTGGTGGTTACTCGAAAGGCTAAGTGCAATAATAAGAAAAATGTATCTTGTTGCCAATTTGTCATTTTTCAGCCAAGAGAACTTCTCTGGTTGATCTCAGTGTTTGAAAAGATCCAATGCCAAAGGGTGATATATGAGATGTTCTCAATTTCACAAGTAGATGTCTAAATGATTATGGAGGTTCTCAGTCATCCATGTCATGGTTGTCCCAAAGGTAGTTTTTCAGGAAGCAACTGTACTTTCTTGTTTTTCTTTGAAGATGTTTCACTTCTCATCCAAAGAAGCTTCTTCAGCTCTGACTGGATGCTGACAGCTGCATTCTTTTAGAGAATTGTTGAAGCCACTTGTAGATTTACCTGTGTCCTCAGTGTCATGTGAGTAGTGCAAATGCAAAATGTTTCGGACAGAGAGGACCACTGGGTTTGAAAAAGAGGTCAAAGAGGCCATCTATGTCAAAATTGAAAGAGGGGGATAGATACAACATCATCTATCTCCAGTCTACAACACAGTCCTTTCAGCAGTCCCAAGAAGGCTCCACACCCATTTGCGCTACTCAGGTGACCCTGACAACACAGATAAACCTCCAACTGGCTTCAATGACTTTCTAAAAGAATGCAAATGATCAGCTGTCTGCAACAACAACAACAATAATATAACTGTTAATAACAGGAACTGTTAATTCCTCTAGAACTGAGCTTCTAGAAAAAGCTTATAAAAACTTAAAAGAATGTAAACGAAAAAAAACCTAGATTCTTGAAAAAGCATTTTAATAACATCATTTTAATAACATCATTTGACGGCTGTGGCTGGGAGGACCTTTGCACAAGTTCGTCTGTTGCACCAGTTGAGACCCTACCTGGATCGGGAGGCTCTCCTTACAGTCATTCATGCCCTTGTCACCTCACACCTGGACTACTGCAATGCACGCTACATGGGGCTACCCTTGAAAAGTATTCAGAGACTACAGTTGGTCCAGAATGCAGCCGCGCAAGTGATAGTGGGTGTTACTCGGTACACCCACGTTACACCTATCCTCCGTGAGCTGCACTGGTTGCCTATTGGTCTCCAGGTCCAATTCAAGGTGTTGGTTATTACCTTTAAAGCTCTATATGGCTCAGGGCCAGGCTATTTGTGAGACCTCCTACTACCTCATAGTTCCCTTCGTCCGGTTAGATCCCACAGGCTGGGCCTCCTTCACGTCCCGTCGGCCAAGCAGTGCCATTTGGCGGGGCCGCGGGGGAGGGCTTTCTCTGTGATGGCGCCCACATCTTGGAACCAGCTCCCCCCGGAGATTAGGACCACTCCCACCCTATTGGTTTTCCGCAAGCTGCTTAAGACCTGGCTTTTCCGTCAGGCCTGGGGTTTATAAAATCTGACCCCTGGATGAATGTTATTGTATTGTTTGTTTTATTAAGTTATGTTGTGTTTTTATTGTTAGCCGCCCAGAATCCTTCAGGAGTGGGGCGGTCTATAAATTTTAATAAATAGATAAGCATTTTAATATTCAAATATTATTACAGACCCCAGAGTGCTTCTAAATGTTGAGAATAAAAGCTAAGAAAATTGCATATGAAAGGATTTTATCAGCAAATGTTTATTAACTTGAGAGTGAAGTGTCTGTATTGACTTTTGGTTCTGTGTTACAATTAAACAGCCAAGTTCATTGAAAGAATAAATGTTCTATATGTAGCAGGACCCCAGTTGAAATCTAATTCTCTGCAGATAAACCACTAATTGCGGATTATACTGTGCTCGATAGAATATCTTATTTTGTTATTTAAGGCAGTTTCCTGTGTTTCTGAGATTCCCTGTTTCTACACAGCCCTGTCCAAAGTCTTACAAAGTTGTTCTGCAAGTTGTGCCTACTTGGGGCAGGTGTGCAATCTTCTGGTACATATAAAAATAGACACACATGTGTTATTTGCTGCAGAGGATTACGTAGTGTACCAAATAATGGGGCTCAAAATGAAAGGAAAGTTTTGAACCTTCAGTCTGATGACTTGTATACCTCATAATCTGGCATCAGTGATAGATTTGGAGCAGATTTGAAATATATGCTTTCTCTGAGTTTTGTGACTTTCTTGAGCATTTCTGAACCTCGTATAAAACTAATATGAAAACTGATGGGTTGGAAAGCCTCTTTCTATAGGCCATGTCATTTTACTTCAATAAGCAGTTCTTCTTCCAAGCAATACTGTATAAATCAAACTCATATTAAACCTTGAAGCAGCAGTTTCCAGTAAGCCTATAACAAGCTGATCATGAAAGTTCTTCCCAGCTGAGGATGAGAAAAATGAGAGACAAATAAGCCCCTGGAGAATGGAGAAAGTACACCTCTAGGCTTTCCTATTGCTCTGAAAACTAACCTATATCCTTTCTAATGTGGCTGAGCCAAATTAAAGGAAATTTTGAGCACCACAAGCACCTTCAAATATGCCTAAGTGGCCACCTTAACATATTTCTGCATTTCCTAAATAGAACATCATTTTCAGCGTACAGGAAAAAATGAGGCCAGGTCGAGAGAGAGAGATGATAGATAAATAGATAGATTCCTCTGCACTAATCATTAAGAGACTAAAATTGTGGCTTCAAAAATATTAAATCAAGCTTATAGTATTGCCAAATTTTGTCATATATCTCCACTGACATTCCTAAAAGTTCCTATAATGCAGAGTAGAGTAACAAAGATGACAAATGGTACAATGAACAGTTGTGGGAACTGGGAATGCCTAGTCCAGGAGTCTTCAATCTTGACCCCTTTAAGACTTGTGGACTTCAGCTCCCAGAATTCTTCAGCCAGGTCTTGGAGCTGAAGTCCACAAGTCTTAAAGTTGTCAAGGTTGAAGACCCCTGGTCTAGTCTAATAAAGACAAGAGGTAACATGATAAAGCTACATGATAAAAAGTCTTCCAATATTTGAGGGGCTCTCAAAAAGAGGAGAGGGTCAACCTATTGTCCAAAACACCTGATGGCAAGACAAAAAGTAACAAAAAATGTCCTGTCAGTGATGTCTTTGGAGTTTCAATGGAGATTCCCAGTCATTCAGGTCATGGTTGTCCCAAAGATGCTTTTTCAGGAAGCAACTGGACTTTCTTGTTCTTCTTTGAAGATGTTTCATTTCTCATTCAAGAAGCTTCCTGGAATAGCATCTTTGGGACTTCGTGTCAGCGAGAACAACTAATCAAAGGAACGACTTGCCTCCAGAAGTTGTGGGTGCTCCATCACTGGAGGTTTTTAAGAAGAGATTGGACAACCATTTGTCCGGAATGGTATAGGTTTTCCTGCTTGAGCAAAGGGTTGGACTAGAAGACCTCCAAGGTCCATTCCAACTCTGTTATTCTGTATTCTATTCTGTTAACCATTACACCAAATTGGCAGTTCAGTTCAGCTCAGCTCCACTCACTTAGCAGTAGAGGGTAGCCATATTTCCATAAGGGGATGATGGCAGGCTGGATAAAGAATGCATATTCATCCCTCTGGAATACCATAACAAGTTATATAAATATGAACCACAAACATCAGTATATTCATATATTCAATAACACAAATGCATTTTTTGTGCCTGGGGTTCCCTACCTTGTCTGTTAGATGCTATGATATTGTGGAGCCATTCAAGCAACTCAAGACAACATCTATTTTTTTTGGGGGGGTGTACTTTTTTTAAGTTTAAGGATTTTTATTTTTGGTTGTTTATAAAGATAAATACTTCTATTCTAAAAATTCAATCTTCAGTAAAAATAATATCAAAGCATAGTTAGTTTAATCTTCTGGTACCTTCAAGGATATTTAGTTGTCTAACCCAATAACATTTTATAGATTTTATCTACTTCAGTTGAATATACTGTATATGATTCTACATAAGATTATAAAGATTAGTAAAATTGCTTTGCTTTTAAGTGTCGGGAGCTTGATCGTGTTTATCTGTTTTGTTTTGGTAAAGAGAAATACAGCTCAAGTACACTTATCTACAATATTTAGAATGCTGTCTAAAACAGGAAACTCATATTAATGAAATATGAACACTCTGAAAGACATAGCAAAGATCAGGAGATTAGTCCACCTGTTTACGCAGTATATCATCTATAACATCCATCCTACAAGGAATTATCATAATATGTTTTTGGAAACCATTTCTGGATTTTGTGCTTGTGATGGAACAAATGAAACTCTGATTTTGATTTTGCTGGTTAGATAGGTTTGTTGTTATAGAAATAGCTAGTACGTATTATTGTGTAAAAGTAAAAAGTTGAGGCTGTGATGTCATTATCTTCTACTGTGCTAAAAAGAGTCAAAAGTCAATGCATTTTTTTCGTTTTCCCTTTCTATCCCACGCTTTCTCCTTTTCCCTTTTTCCTCCCCTAGTTTCCTATTATTTTTATTTTCTTTTTATTTTATATTCTGATCAACTAAAAAAAATTAAACCACAGGGAATTATCATAATAATTTTAGTGGAAAACTTTGGTTGTTCCTAGTTGTTGTATATACATAAAAGCCCAGAGATTCTAAGATTCTAAGAATGGAGGTTGGACAAGTATTTAGTTTAATAGTGTGATCTGGATTCCTAAGAAGTTACATTTTGTTAGGTAGAGAAAATATTTGGCAAAGGAACTAAATAGCTGGCCAGCTACTTTTAACAGTTGGCTCTTCCAAATTCCAATTACTAGTCCTTCACATATTAAGCACTATGCAGGAGAAACATGTAGAGCTTAATCACATGGTTCTGACTACTATCTTGATTTCTGACACATCCACACAGGGATGCCTCTTAATTGTGTATGTGTGACTAACATTTCTTTGAATTGCCTCTTCAAGTTTATATTTAGATCTCTATGTTGTAGGCTCTGAATATTCAGCACAGTTGCTCCAATTGAAATGTTGCCTCTCAATGCAGATTAAGAAATAAAGGATTATTTCAAAATATTTTCTGCCTCACTTAATATTCAGATTGTGCATGTGAAGATCTCTAGTCTTTATCTTGGTTTCCATTTGTCAAGTGGGCATTGATATTCAATAATTACTGTTTTTTTGAGAAGTTGCAAGCACAGTGTTAACTTTAGGAAGGATTGTTATATTCTTCTGTGCTTTTATTCAATAGGCAAGTCAGAGAGAGATTTGTAGAGCTCCCAGAAGTGTGCATATTTTTTTAAAGAAAGGGACTTCCATCAAAGAAATAGAGTTAAGTTCCAAAGGTTTTTTTTTTGTTCACACTTGAACATCTGAAACCCAAAGCTAAGCAGATAGAACCTGTGGAATGAGAAACTCAATCCAATGTATTCTGCTGAACATAGTTCTAAAAAATTGAGGTGTTGATTTGCAATTGTAAACTAGGGTTATAATTTATACATCTCAAAGACCAACGCTATAAAGGCTTAATTGTTTGTAGAAAATTAGCATTTGCTAATTCATTTATAAAGATATAAAATGCTAATATAATTTCAGTAGAAATGTGGGCATAATTTTGTATCATATTACTATCTAGAGGAAAGCATGTGCTCAGATGTGCCTTGAATCTTGTTGCATACAAAAACAGACCTCTTGTTATATGATAAAGACTTCCACTGACTTAGATCCCCACCTTCTATACATCATTCTAAAAAAATTGCAGTCATAGTAAGACAATCACAATACTTCTTTATAAAGGCAGTAACTAAAGCCATCTCACAGTAGATCATTTTCTGAGAACCCCATCAGAATCATATTTATAGGATTATCTGGCCTTCAGAAGGAAGCATGGCAATATCAATGTTGGAAAATGCCCATGGGAGAAAGTAGAGACGATGGTATCAGGAAGTTAGCAGTATATCTTGCTAATGTCTCCAACACTGAGGGTTCTTTTCACCTCTAACTATGGAAGTTGTTAGACCATTTATGAGTTCAAATTACTTTCAAAGTTTTTATTTATAAAGCAATTTAAATGCATAATCCAGCTATGATTGTTACTGCTGGACCTTATGGAAGCTGATCTCCAGGATCTTTAGTTCAATAGGCAGCCATACTCTCCTTTCTTATATAAATATTTGCCTTATTGGGGATTTTCAGTGCATATTTTTAATATTTATGTTGTATTGTATTACATTGCTTTACATTGCTATATTATTATCCTAGAATTTGCATCAGATTGAGATCACCAGCTGCAGTGATTTGCCCCCCTATTAAACAGTAAATGAATGGTTTTCCCCTCCTTTGCTTTGTCTTTAAATCATTTTGTCTCTAAATGAAATCAACCAAATCTTCCTTTAAAAGCTATTTTTAAACTCCATGTTGCATATATCTACTAATATATTCCACACATTCAGTACATCAGTCAATCTGCACTTATCAGACCTGAAAGGCCATATGTTATGCTCGCAAGAAATAGCACCTTTCTTCAAAAATGCTCTACAACACATGAGCCTGTATTTTGCAGTGCAGATGACAAAATGCTCTTTCTTCAGAAGGAGAGGAGAGGAGAGGAGAGGAGGAAGGGGAAAGGGGAAAGGGAAGGGGAAAGGGAAAAGGGAAAAACTACTGTATAAAATATAATTTTCTGGTACAATTCTGTGTAATTAGGTTGCTTAAATAAAATCCCATCATCTTCAGTTGGCCTTTAGCTAAATAGTAAACAGTGAGTTTGCAGCTGCAGAAGTATAAAACTGTTTGTGATAAATGGAAACATTCAGGTTTTTTTAAAAAAAATACGGTTATTTCATCTGTCAGTATATTAAATTCATACTACTAAATAAATATGCAGCACTGTACAATTAGGCAAAATATTGCATATATAAAATAGCATTTTCTGATCATGTTATGCTTCACTAAACTAACTTGGATGCAATTTATCCCCACCCCAACTGATTTTTACTTTCAGACCAAGGGTATATGTCCTTAACATATTAATAATCTATTCTAAAGATATAATTATTTCCCAAAATAGTTCAGGATTACAGAGTTGTACTTATTTCCTTGGGAATAAAACTTGTGCTGAGTTCAACATCAGTACAACTAGAACTGGACCAAAGATATCAATCCATAGCTTTGTAAATAAGGGATGATCTGGCATGCCTTGTAAGTAACATGACATGCCAGATCATCCTAAACTGCTCTTTTTTCACCACAGCATCTTTTCTACTGTATCTTTAAAAGAAGACCATTAAGTCAAGGTTCTTAAATTTCTGAACAGACAAGAAAGTAAGCTAAGAATCAGTGTACTTTTCAATGTCTCTCCTATCTCTCAATTCCAACAACCCTTTCCCTTCCTCCATCTGTCTCTCATGTCCATCCGTCTCAACTCTCTACCTCCAGTGAAACATGGACCCATCTGACGATAAGTTTCATAAGTTTTTCAAGCTAGCTTTCTATTGATGAGAGTCTGTACAGGAGACACTCTCATTGTTTATTATGTAAATAATAATGTAATGATAAATTTAAAGATAAGTAAAACATCAGAATTGCAAAGACTTCCAATAATTACAAATATTTACAAATAAAATTAACTGAAGCATACATAGTAAAAGATGCATTCTCACATCTCAACAAAATTGCTAATCATCTCTAAGAAATTAATGTGCACCTGAGTGTAGTGTACAAATATGCATTATATTTGTTACCTTTTACAACATTGCACTTGTGGCCTATTTAGTGAAGCTGTTTCCACAGTAACCACTTAAGCTAGAATGGATTTCCTTCATTTAGTCATGTTTCAAGGAGAATCCAGATAATGTCAACAGAAAACCATTAATTTTAGCGTTTTCCAAACTGCCTGGTTAAATCATTTTGAAGAACTGATATGTGATGATGTTTTGAAAGTAAAATGGAGTTGCAGCATCAAATTCAGAAATTGCAGTCTGGCATGTGAACAGCAAAAGAGTAGAAGATATTGAAAGAGGCTTTTTTTTTAACTTTTAACTAAAATGTTGCATTTGGTGCTTATTGTTTAAGGGTTGTGGTATTCCTGAATTATCCTTAATAAATCAGTCAGTGTCTCTTCTGGGGAGAAAAGTATTTATATCTCAGATTAAGACTTCTTGACTCTTTTGAATGTCAGCTAATTTTAGAAATGCAATGCCAGTAAAATAAAATAATAGTCAGAGGGATTTTTTGGCTGAAAAGAAAAGAGTGACTAATTAGAGGTACTATTCACTGCACAAGCAACAGATATTGATTAAGAGAAATGCCACAGTGGCATAGTAATAGTCACTGAATAGGAAGCAACTTTCTTTTCAAAGTGACAAAGTTGAAGTAACTTTGTTGATGAATTATGAGAAGGGACTTCCTTTAGGTAACAGAACTTTTATCCACTGACCAATTCTCCTTGGAGTATAGCTTCCATAACTGATCAAGCTCATTAGGCCCCATTAGCAGATGTTTAGAGTTCACTTTATAAAGGGTAGGTCCCAAAGTAGACCAAGCAATTGTAGAAAATTATCAAAACACAAGAAAGTCTCACCTAGATAATAATAGTAGTAGTAGTAGTAGTAGTAGTAGTAGTAGTAGTAGTAATAATAATAATATTACCCCCAGTGAGGCACTACCCCCCCCAGTGAGGCACTACCCCCCCAGTGATGCACTACCTTGACGTGGTTGTGGGGCTTGTGTACTCTGAGGAAGATAAGAGCTATGCCAGAGATTCAACCATACTGGACAGGTCTCATCAGAGGAGTCAGACAAAGAGTGTCTCTCCCATAAAAAATATGGTGAGACGTAAATTGCAGAATGCCATACCAGCTCAGACGTCGCCCGGGTTAACAAGGTCCGCACTAGATATTGGAGTTCCTGGATATCTGGTGAAAAATGGGTTACAGGACTTAGGACTGTTGGCTGAGCAACCAGGGCCAGCAGCTGCAGAACTACTGGAAGAAAAGATGTTTACACAGTGATTGAAAACAAAGAAATAATGATCTGTTACTACAGATCAAGTCCAACAAGAAGAGGATATCTAAAACGAATGCACCAGTTCTGGAAAGAACAACATCCAGAATCAGAAATAACAGAACAGAGACTAACAGATCAATGCCGATTTATAACACAAAATAAAGTATTCACAGAAACAGAATTGGACGAACTGCAAAGGTTTACCCAAGGCAAAGAAATCAAAGCCTTACCAGAAGTAATTCAGAATGTAGAGGCAAACCAGGGGGAGTTGGCAGTGAAGGAATCTAGCAGAGATATACAACTGTTCTCATTTGGAAACCAGGCACCTCTACCTCAGGAAGAACAAAACCCTCTAACTACAGAAATAAAAGAATTGAAACAAAGAATAACTGAGCATCTAGAACAGCACAAAAACAACAGAATAAGGCTACCTGCATTGAAGCTTGTTCCAAAGAAACAGCTAGCACAAGCATTAAAAGATGCAAATACTGCAACATCAAGTATAAGCACCAATTACTGCAAGAAACAAACCAACTAATGTACAGCACAGCTGCAGTTATAACAGAATACCTGGGATGCAAAATCAACAAAAAAGAAAAACTAACAAACAGTGCACCAGAAAAATGGAAGGTTAGACTAGAAAATAAGATCAGCAAGTTAAGATCACATGCAAGCAAGCTAGAACAGATGAAAGAAAAGAAGCTGAAGAACAAGAAGACCAAAGAATACCTAATCAAGAAATACCACTTAGAAACAAGGAAGATCAAGGAAGCACTGGAAATAATAAAGCAACAAATAACAGCTATAGCCAGGAAAATCAGTAGATATGAAGCTCGAATTGCAAACTATAGGCAGAACCTCCAATTTCAATCCAATCAGAAACGTTTCTACCAATCCATCAATGGAGAAACTGCAAGGAATCAGTCAGTACCTGACAAGGAAGAAACAGTGCAGTTCTGGAAGCAGATATGGGATAACCCAAAGAAATACAACAAGGATGCGGCTTGGTTAAAAGAGGTGGATGCAAATAAAACAGAAGTTGAAATGAAAGAACTAGTAATAACAACAAAAATGGTAGAAAAAAGAGCAAAGAAAATCAAAAATTGGTCAGCACCAGGTGAAGATGAACTGCATGGGTTTTGGTTGAAACATCTAACTGTTATACACCCACTCATTGCCAAGCAGTTCAACAATATACTACAAGGAGGAGAAATTGAAAAGTGGCTAACAACTGGGAAAACCTACCTAATAATGAAAAATCCAGCAAAAGGGGCAACACCAGGCAACTACAGGCCAATTACCTGCTTACCAACAACTTTCAAATTATTAACTGGTGCGGTAGCTGATGCAGTACAACAGCATCTAGTTGAAAACAATCTCTTTCCACCTGAGCGAAAGGAAACCGCCCCAATAGCAAAGGAACAAAAGATCAACTCCTAATAGACAAAATGATCTTGGAAAACTGCAAGAAGAAGGAAGACCAACCTGAATGTGGCATGGATTGACTACAAAAAGGCATTTGACTCTCTGCCACATGACTGGATAATCAAAGTGCCTAGAAATAACAGGAGTCAGTAGAAACATCAGAAAATTTGTGCAAAGATCGATGGCACAATGGAAGACACCGTTGCAGATCAATGGTGAGAGACTGGGAGAGGTTAATATCAAGAGAGGAATATTTCAAGAAGATTCATTGTCACCATTACTATTTGTTATTGCACTGTTTCCTCTGTCAACAATACTGAATAACTCAGGACATGGCTATCAAACATCAAAAACATCTGCCAGACTATCCCACCTCCTTTATATGGATGATCTTAAGCTGTATGGAAAAACATCATCTGAAATAGAATCGCTGCTCAACACTGTCCGTATATATAGCCAAGATATTGTAATGGAGTTTGGCTTGGACAAATGTGCCACACTTACTATCAAACAAGGAAAAATAGTGAAAACTGAAGGAATCAAGATGCCCCACGAAAATAACATTAAGAGTCTGGATGAGGAAGAATACTACAAATACTTGTGTATCCTTCAAGCTGACAACATCAAGCACACTGAAGTCAAGAAAAAGATTAGAGGTGAATACATCAAGAGAGTGAAGAAGATCTTAAAGTCCAAACTCAATGGAGGAAATACCATAAAGGCAATCAACACCTGGGCAATCCCAGTCATTGGGTACACAGCTGGAATAGTGGACTGGACTCAAGCAGAACTAAAAGCAATGGATAGGCAGACCAGAAAAATAATGACAATGAATCATGCCCTTCATCCACGCAGTGACATTGATAGACTTTATCTACCAAGGCAAATAGGTGGGCGTGGAATGCTACAAGTACATCAGATGGTTGAAGAAGAAAAAATGGCTTTGGAAGAATATCTGAAGAACAATGATGAAGATGCACTGAAATTAGTATATCAGGAAGGCTTACTGACTACTGGAGAGACCAAACTGGCCTACAAGAAAGACCAAATGAAGAACAGAATAGAGGCGTGGGAAGACAAAGCACTACATGGCCAATACATGAATAAAATAGCTGGGAAAGCAGATAATAATAAAACCTGGCAATGGCTAAGAGCAGGAAAATTGAAGAAAGAGAGCGAGGGACTAATTCTGGCTGCACAAGACCAAGCCTTAAGGACAAATGCATACAAAGTCAAAATTGAGAAGACAGCAACAGACAGTAAGTGCCGCCTATGCAAAGAAGCTGAAGAAACAGTGGACCATTTGGTAAGCTGTTGCAAGAAGATTGCATAAACTGATTACAAGCAGCGGCATGACAAAGTAGCAACAATGGTGCATTGGAAGATCTGCAAAAAATATCACTTGCCTGTAAGCAAAAACTGGTGGGATCATAAAATAGAGAAAGTCATAGAAAATGATAAAATTAAACTGCTCTGGAACTTCAGAATTCAAACAGACAAGCACCTGCAACATAACACCCCAGACTTAACAATTGTCGATAAGAAAGACAAAAAAGTCTGGATAGTTGACGTGGCAGTGCCTGGAGATAGCAGAATAGAAGAGAAAGAACTGGAGAAGATAACAAAATACAAAGACCTACAAATAGAAATAGAAAGACTGTGGCAAAAGCAAGCAAGGGTAGTACCAATAGTAATAGGCTCCTTGGGTGCAATCCCAAAACAATTGGAGCACCACTTGAACACCATTGGCATTGACAAATTTGCTACTAGTCAATTGCAAAAGGCGGCCTTACTAGGAACTGCTTCCATCCTGCGACGATATCTGTAATACCATCAAACATCCACATCTGCTTATCCCAGGTCCTGGGTAAGGACTCGATAGGTAGACAAAATGCCAAATCCAGTCTGAACATCTGGCTGACTGTGCGATGATCGATAATAATAATAATGTTGGAAGGGACCTTGGAGGTCATCTAGTCCAACCCCCTGCTCAGGCAGGAAACCCTATATACCATTTCAGACAAATGGCTGTCCAGTCTCTTCTTAAAAACTTCCAGTGTTGGAGCATTCACCGCTTCTGGAGGCAGGTTGTTCCACTGGTTAATTGTTCTCACTGTCAGGAAGTTTCTCCTTAGTTCTAGGTTGCTTTTCTCCTTGCTTAGTTTCAACCCGTTGCTTCTTGTCCTGCCTTCAGGCGCCTTCAGTTTAAGAGCCACCCAATCCAGGAATGTGTGTCTTTAATATTTTCTTCTGGGAAATCTACAGACAGGATAAGATGTTAGCATTCTTATCAAGGAAGACAATGTCAGATGGATTATATCTACTGGAGAAGTGGATGAATAGGGTTTTCACAAACAAAGGCGGATATGGTTTTGTTTTATTTATTTTTTAATGTAAAATTATACAGATATCAACCAAGTGGACAAGGGATATAGAAGGTTTTTTCACTTTTTCCTCATCCTTGGTTTGTCTTCTTTCCTAGAAATGAAGGACAAATGGGATTTTTCAAGCTTTGAGCAGTCCCTGTTATTTAAACTATATGTATAATGGTGTTTAAGGTATCGGCATCCATACTGAAATAGAACAAGTTTTGTAATTGCAATAATACTCTAGCGGGGAAGGGTGGAATCATAATTTAATGCTAAAATCCCCCTTTCTGCTTTTTTTTTAAGGTTTTATGCTTATATTATAGTACTCTGTGGTAATCAGCTCAAGAGCCAGGGAGAAGTGCCACATCCAGGGGAATGGTCAGAGAAGAGGCAACTTAGCCCAGGGGAAACATTAAAGGAGGGACCCTCCCTACTTTCCTGATGGCTGTAAAGACTGTGGCTCTTCCTCCTGTCTCCCAAGGCCATTTCCACACACCATTACATATATTCCTACTTTTATATCCATTTCTGTTTATCTTTCCTATGTTGTAATCTTTGGTAAAAATAGTATGAAGAAGGAAAGAGACAATACTAGGAACTTGGAGAACAAACTCAAACTGTAGCGGAAAGCCAAAGGAAGTCACATTTCCTATGTTAAATGTCAATCTTAGATAGTAAGTAAGGTTCCCTGATGATTCAAAATTGGATGATTGCCTAGGAGATCCAATCCCAAAAAAGAAACCAGAGTTAGTTAGAAAAGATCTGGAACCAATCAGCCTTTGGAAAACAGCCTAGCTTTTGGCAGAAATAAAGGAGGCTGAAAATTGCCATCAGATCTTCCTTTCCAAATTGTGTACTCTTTCCAACTTCTTCCAAACAACTCTCATCTTGAGCAGTGGGAACCTTGATGTGGTATCAACTCCTTTTACACCTGCATGTGGGATGAATTATTTGTTAAGTCCTGCTTCTTTAATCATATTAAATAAGTACAAGTGGGTAAGCTATTCAGGATTATATTGAATTCACTTTTTTCCCTTTTCTTTTTGTGTGTAACGAATTGAGAAATCACTAGGTAAATGAAATGGTCTGTTAGAAGGCATTGCATTTTGCTGGGGTGAGCCATGGTCATCTGAGAACTGAAGAAAGAGTTGAAAATTGCAGTCCCATGAGGTGGGAATATCCACAAGCTCCAGAAGTTACAATTGTAGCACAAATTGAGCAAAATAAACTGGGTTGGGAAGGGCAAGGCATGTTTTGTGCCAGATGAGTTATTGCATTACTTCTCAAATATCAATTGTAGCTGGCCCAGCTTGGTTCTGTAATATAATGATCCCAAGGAAATAGTCATCTTACAGTTCCTCCCTTCAATAGCAAATTACCTTCACCCAAGGACCAGAGGAATAGAATACTAGGTGGAGAGAAGCTTGAATAAATGAAGATAGCTAAGCAGCAGCAGCAGCTACTTTTGTCACTCTGAATGAACTTTCTCTATTTACCTTCTCCCATACTATCCAACATTAATCTGAGCATGTAACTTCTTTGGAAAAGGGGACACATTCCTAGTGGTCCTAATTAGAATAACACAAGGACAGAATTGGAACGGATCTGGGAAGTCCTCTAGTCCAACACCCTGTTCAAGCAGGAAACTCTGTATCATTCTAGAAAAATGGTTGTCCAATCTCTTCTTAAAAATCTCCAGTGATGGAGCATCTACAACATCTGAAAGCAAGTCATTCCATTGATTGATTGTTCTATCAGGAAATTTCTCCTTACTTCTAGGTTGTTTCTCTCTGTCAGATCTGCCATCCGCTCTGCTTCGCTTTGATGGCAACCTGCCATAAAGTATGGAGAGGGGAGATAAGAGGGATATAGGGAGAAGGGATGACAGCACCAGAAGTGCCAACCTGAGACAATGGCTGAACAATCCAAGGACACTAACAAGATGACCAGGAGGGAGGGCCTAGAAGAAAGGAAATCTGAGGAATCCTCAGATCTGGTTTTACCTGTGTTGTAACCACTTGGCTTTAGTAAATGTTTACCTTTCACTATAAATGGAGTGAAAGGTCTTTATTTCCTAAAGGTTCCAAGCTGGGACAGGCCTGACACTCTCCTTGATTAGTTTCCACCTACTGCTTCTTATTCTGCCTTCACGTACTTTGGAGAATAAGAATAATAATTTACCCCCTCTTCTTTGTGCCAGTCCCTTAAATATTGGCACACTGCTACTAAGCCCCCCCCCCTTCTTTTCATTGAAATACAGATGTCCTCCTGTTTACCCCAGTGAAAAAGACATGGAATCACATGGAATCACATGTGGTTATCTCTGGATATGAAATCCTTGATGCTCTCTGAGCTTGGTTGTTTCCTTGCATATCTTTCATTACCCAGCAATGTAACATCATCAGTGCTGGACATTAACCACTGTATATAAACAAGAAAGCAAACCTTACTTCCTTCTAGAACTCAGGATGTTACTAGTTTGGTAATGAAACGTCTGCAAGAAAACAACCAAGCTCAGAGAGCACCAAAGACTCCATATATCGACCCTGGGTGACAAATATTATTTTCTTTTGGTATCTCTGCTTGCTTTGTGCTAGAACTGAGGAACACACAAAAAGGGAAGATATGTTGTCCTTTGGAATTACTATTTTGATAACAGGTGCTGACAACCTCTTGTTGACCTCTTATCTTAGTGAGCTTATTGGAGTCACAGATCTCTATGTGGAGGGAGATCAATCCAACAGAGTGGGTGGATTTCAGTTCAGAATTTGTTTCTACAACAGCTTTAGAGGTAGGTATTGCTGGGTATTTGCAAGAAGTATATAATAAGGACCTGGTTTGGTTCACTGTAATTGCCACTTCTGCACTGCTGAACCAGACCAAATGCATTACTGAAAAATAGGACACTGATTTGCATGAAAGTAACATGAAGCTAATTCAGGAAAAGTTTATGAGTTTTGAAATTCTGAAGTCCTGACAGTGATACCAATTCAAAATGGCTGCTATGGGCTATTCTGAAAATGAGACCGGTTAAAAAAAGAAAAATATCACAAATTTAATTACATACAGATATTTAATGAATAAAACCTAGTTAACCTTTAAAATGATTGCATTAATCCCTATCCCTGTCTTATTCTAATATTAGTAGTGACAGATTGATGCCTTCTTTATGAAATGAACAGATTTGCCACCTTATAATGCATTCAATTAAATTCAATATACTCTTATTTCTATGCCCATACAAGAAATTACAGGAATAACTTTTCAAGAGGTAGGAAAGTATCTGATCAGTCTGACTCTAGAAAGAAAACTAGCTGCTAATTATCTGTTTTTTTTCACTTTCAAACTAAGTTAAGTTGGGCTTGGTCACAATACAATGGCAATGCACCCAAGTATGCAAAAAGTCCCCCACAGCATACTTGGGATGAAAAATAATTCTCTTGAATCCTAATTTTATTACAAATTTGCCTGACCAGGTTATCTGAGGCCAATTCACAAACCAGATAATTAAAAACATAAAGTGCTGTATTAAAATTTTATTTCATATATTTATTTATCAAGTTCATACACTGCTCATCTCACAAAGTGACTCTGAACAGTTTTAAAAATAAAAACTGTACAATCCATACAAAAATAGACAAAGTTAAAAAGACAAAGTTAAGAAGTTAAAAAGATGGAGGGAGCACCCTCAAGCTAGCAACTACCCCCAGAGTTGGATACCATTATTACATCCTCAGGCTAGTTGAGAGGCCTATGTCTTAAAGCTCTTCTGGAAAGGGGCCAACATCAAAATGTTCCAAAGGGTGGAAGTGACAGCAGAGAAGGCTCTCTTTCTTGACTTCACCCTCAAAATTCTTTAGTAAATGTGTCAACAACCTGCCCATGCCTGATCAGGTGGAATCAGTTGATATAATTGGGACGAGATGGTTCTTCAGGTAGCCTATGCCATGAAGGGCTATAGAGGTGATAACCAACACCACGAATTGGACCTGAAAGCAAATCAGTTCTCAATGCAGCTTATACAGTGGAGGTGTTACATGTGCAACACTAGGAGTACCCAAAATTCCCACGCCACTGCATTCTGCACCTGATGCTACTTCCAGATACTTTTTAAAAAGTATCCATGTATAGTGCATTCAGTTTTGGTTACCATGATATAAAAAAGACATCGAGACTCTAGAAAAAGTGCAGAGAAGAGCAACAAAGATAATTAGGGGACTGGAGGATAAAATATACAAAAAACAGTTGCAAGAATTGGGTATGTCTAGTTTAGTGAAAAGAAGGACTAGGGGTGATAAGATAGCAGTGTTTCAATATTTAAGGATCTGCTACAAAGAAGAGTGGGTCAACTTATTCTTTGAAGCACCTGTCTTTGTCTTTTCTTTGTCTTCCCATCTGCATTTGAAAAACAAAGGTTACTCTTTTGAAGACAGCAAAGTCCATACTCTGGGCAGAGAGAAGACTACTGGTTTGAAATAGACCATCTACATTAAGACTGAACAGCCCTGTCTCAACAAAGGGGGAAGGATACAGCCTCACCTATCTTCTGTTTACAACACAGTTCTTTCACCAGTTCCAAGAAGCAGTTCCATTTGCACTGTTCAGATGACCCTGAGGGTACAGATAAACCTCCAAGTGGGTTCAACAACTCTCAGAAAGGGTGCTAACAATCAGATGACTGCAAGGAATATAAATTCTTCCATTCTCAGGTAGCCTATGCCATTCAGTCAGAACTGAATAGGTTTCTTGGATGAGAACTGAAACATCTTCAAGCAAAATAAGGAAAGTCCAGTTGCCTTTTGAAAAAGCACTTTGGGACAACCATGACCTGGATGATTGAAAATCTCCATAGATATTTGCAAAAATGTTCTCCCACATTGCTTATGTGGCTGATGGAGGTCAGTCCCTGCTCTACAAAATCACCATAAGAGGTTTCATGAAGTTCGACTGCTCTATTACATTTTTCCTATATAGTAACTGAGATTATTCATGTTATTATTTTGGACACAATGAAGAAAAACCTTACCTTCTAATCTTCACGTACATAACATCCATCCATCCATTCAAATAATCAGTCATTATAATAGGATGTTTAGACAAGAACAGATCAGGAGCTCTTTGCAATATTCTTTGCTCCAACTTTATTCCATTTATGATCATTTTGAATATCTTCCAATTAAACTTATTTTAATGAAATTATAGTATAAAATAATATTCTTTTTTAAAAAAAATTTTAAAAAAAAATCTAATACCTTAATAGCATCCTTTACTTTAGAAACTTTCAAACCAAATATGAGTGGATAGGAAAAATCCAATCTGTTGCTTTTGAAATACTTTCTTCTGTATATAAAAGCATTCAGTTTGCCAGACATGTGTTGACCCTGATTTCAAATACCCTTGGCCTTTAGTTTCTGAAAATGAGATTACAAAATTGCTAAGCCCACTTGCTAAGAATATAGCCCCCCAGAGAAGATTGAGTTCTAGCCAAACCTTTTCAAAGTAATATTGAAAAGTAGATTCCAATTGTTTTACACAATTTTCCCTCTTGCTATTTTTTCTTCCTTTGGGGCAATAGTTCTTTTAAGTTGTACTGAATGTTTATATTCCATTTTTTTAAAAAAAAAAAGATTATTAAAAATCTACCTAATAATTAGCCTTAGATTTGCTCAATTAACAGCAATAAAATACATGCTATGTTTAGGTCTATTATCAGCAGCATATCATTAAACATGGAAAGAATATGGGAAAATCTGTATATTTTTTATATATTGTGAGGAGAGAGAAAAAAATCCTTATATTCTGAAAACAAAGCTAATGAGAAATTGTAGATAAAGCTTTTTGAAGAACTATTATGATAAATGAAGACATATTTCATTTATTTACACATTAGCATGATGACTCTTAGAATATGCTTGCATTTGTCTTCATCTGAAAGATTTCCTAACTCTGTGCATTGAACCTGCAGCTGGTGAAGTTTCATAATGTAATTCATAAGTGTATAATAATCTTAGGACTCAGAACTGAAGTTTTCATTCTGTGTCCAATACATCTCTGTACATACACTTAAGCTGCTGCTTGAAATTATTGCACAAAGAAAGCAATGAAAAGTATCTACAATAAAGATTATTGCCCCTTAATAAGGGATACATATGTCCTACTCCAGCTAATAACAATTTTCCTCAACCAGTACCAATCAATGGTCTGCATATCAAAATCTGCAAAATATTGAAGTTCAAAATCCACCTCTTTGTATGTGTGTTGAAGTTGCATACATATGCAAAGGTGTGGGCCTTAGATCATGACATTATATCTGTGACTTTTGCATCATGACATTATATCCGTCATCTTTCAGAATTTGATATATACATTTACTTTCAGGTTCCAATCGATGGAACCAAATAAATCAGAACTCTGAGGCACGAGATTTCCTCAAAGAACATTTTTAATGGATACATGATGTTGGCATGGTCAGAAGGGAAATCAAATCTAAAATCCCCCCAAAGGTTCAGAGTAATTCAACATAATAGTTCCCACCCTCCTGTTAGCCACAAATAACATTCTCCAATAGAACTACTTGGCAAGCTTTCTGGCAAGACGTCTCTACTTCTCCACTACGGTGTGGGAATGACCTTGGTTCCCATGGGACCTACTCATGTTTAGACTAGCAAAAATACCTTGTTCTCCCTCCCCCTCTTGTGGCAACCTATAACAACAAAGATTGCTGCAGCCAGGTTCATTGTAGAGTTGACATTTACCTTCATGGATGCCATTCCAATTGTTTTACACATTTTTTTGCTGTTACTTTTTTTTGGCTGTCATTCTCTTGAGTGGTATCGAATGCTAATATTCCATTGTTTTAAAAAAATAGATTATTAAAAATCTATTGAACACTTTCCCTTTAGCAATAACACTTAGCAATAGCACTTAGACTTATATAATGGTTCATAGTGCTCTCTAAGCGGTTTACAGAGTCAGCATATTGCCTGCAACAGTCTGGGTCCTTATTTGAAGGATGAAGCCTGAGTCAACCTTGAGCCGGTCAGGATTGAACTCCTGGCAGTAGGCAGAGTTAGCCTAGCAATACTATATTCTAATCATTGCACTACCATGGCTCTTATCTTTTAATTTGTTATGTTCTGGATAAATTTAGAATACATTGTCACTGCTACATTGTGCTAAAAGCCCAGAAGAATGGGCTTTACTCACAGTTGTTATTTCTCTTTTTCTCCTTAGCATTGTAGATACTGTATCAGTCAACTGGATTGCAAAAGGTGTAGAAATGTTTGGCTAATAAATGTTCTTTATTTATGTTTTTATACCAGTTGCCATTTTACTTTTCCCAGCTCAAAATAATGGCCAGGACATTCTGGAAAAAAAGAATACAATTGAGAACATTTTTAAAACTATATTTATCTTGAGGATGTTTGTAGAATAGAATAGAATAGAATAGAATAGAATAGAATAGAATAGAATAGAATAGAATAGAATAGAATAGAATAGAATAGAATAGAATAGAATAGTTGGAAGGGACCTTGTAGGTCATCTAGTCCAATTCCCTGCCCAAGCATGAGTCCCTACACCATTTCTGACAGATGGCAGTCCAGTTGAAAAAGAAAAATGAAATAATTACTATGTTGGGGGATTCTAGTGTCCTTAAAAATTTGACGTTAGTAGTTGTTTTGGCTATACTAGGATTCAGAAATTGATTTTTTGAGATAATTGAATTGACTTGACTAAAATGCCAAACTAAATTTCAAAGCAATTTAAAATACTGAATCAAATTATGGTTTTCAAGTTTATTGGAAAGATTCACACCCAGTTTGAAGACATGATAGGTTCATACATGATGTGTTCATTGGCAAACACATGTTTTCTGAACAGAGTTAGAAGTACCAATTGGATCAATTCAGCTTTTTTGATTAATTCAGAAATTAAATCCACATCAATGTTTTCATTTAGGACAGGGGTCTTCAATCTTGGCCCTTTTATGACTTGTGGACTTCAACTGCCAGAATTCCTCAGCCAGCGGACCTGGCTGAGGAATTCTGGGAGTTGAAATCCACAAGTCATAAAAGGGCCAAGTTTGAAGACCCCTGATTTAGGAGAACTCTCGTAATAGGGCATAACATCAATGTTTCAGCAATTTTAAATCAACTGGAACCTTACAAAATATGTATATTATTTCTAAATAGTGAATATTTTTTTCATTTGTTGACATTTATTAAGAAGATATACTTTGGACTTTGCAATCAGAACATCACCTGTTTGCTATTCATTAAGGAAACATGGCTTTTTTCAGACTTCTACTCAAATCTGATAAAAGGAGTAATAGCATCTGAGATTTCAAACATTATACATGAGGAAGGCCAGTATCCCTTTATTAATAGCTGGGAGATGCTGTGTTCATGCTATCTCTAAAGAATTTCATTCCAATTATTTCAAAGTCTGGATAGTCCTAATAAATAGTTTGTAAAATGTAAATGATTGTCCCACTTCCTTCAATTGACTTATTTGCATCCTATTATTTCTATAGTCAGAAGTAAATGGGCCTCTAAAAGTAACTAATACTTGAGCATTGCTGTAAATCACCTGCCCACCTTCTAATTTAGCTACTTGGAAAGCCTCAGTTATGGCAACTGGAAAAAAAATCCATCTTAGAATAGTTGAAAGAGCCTGAAAACTCTCATTTAAACCATCTTTCTTCTGTAAAATGCAGTAATAGGACCAGCTTTTCTAACCTTGGTACAATTAAAATGGCAGTTCTAATTGCAAATAGTTTGCTTACAGTTAACTTTTGCATTTGCCCATGGTCAAAAGTTTGCTAATTTAAGAAGCTAATAACAATTTTTGCAAGATTTTGAGTCCAGGTTGACCCAAGGCATTTTTACTAGCCTGAGCACTTATCCCAACTGAGTTAGTAGATGCATTTAATATAAGTACTGTTGACAGACCCTTTCCATTAATACCAGAAGCTTAGCATTGGGGAAGTAGGACAAATTGCTCAAAACATAACAGAGGAGAAACTACAGCTGAGTCTTCTTGCAACAAGCAGCTACTTGTAGCTGTCTTGTTCTGGTCAATGCAGGCCTTTTGAAGACCCTTACTAGTCATCCCAAAGATGTAGTAGTCTTAGTAGTGACTTAGTGGTCATCCTTGCTCAACATTTCACTTGCTCTTATCTTGGCTCATTAAAGCTCCTGTAAAATAAAAATATGAGTAACAAACTCTGCTTGCAGTTAAAATTGTCAGTTACTGAACTTTTTTAAAAACCTCTCAGAGGCATTGAATAGGCTATCCATGTTTCTGTCTATAGTAATTATTGGATAAACAGACTAAGTTGATGGCCAATTTTTAAATTACCTACTGTAATTAGTGTTAGTGGTGGCCAGAGTGGAAATAGATGGACAGTGTTAATTATTATCCTCTCACATCTGTAGTTTTCTAAAAATTCTTCTGTGTTCTTACATATACAAAGCCTAGTGAGCTCATGAAATATCCGACTGTTTTCGTTTCATCTTACCATATCTTGGACAGTATATATATATATATATATTTTTTAGATTGCTAACAAAGAATAAAGAGAGAATGGTATAGCTATTTCGAGTTCCTTTAACTCTCTTCAGCCAAACTTAACTCTCTTCAGCCAAAAGAAAAGAAAAGAAAGAAGATTTCTTTCTCCCATATTTGGGCTGACAGGGTGTTCATTCAAGGTAATATATATATATATATATATATATATATATATATATATATATATATATATATATATATTTGTCATTTTGATACTATGTTCTCTCATTGCATATTTAGACACCTACTCAACAATGTACAATCTATCAATGGTCGATAAACAACACATTCTATTTTTTATTCATTGTTCAGGCTTATAAATTACATTAGTTACAATTCATTGCTCTCATCAGTGTATATATTCCACCTTTATCACAAGGGTTCAAAAAAATCTGTAACAATAGTTCTTGATAATCATTACTGCTATTGTGCCAAGAAAATGCTGTTATTACAAACAACCAGAAATTTCATAACAGCAAATCTACTTTATCTTCCAAAGCTTCCTAAAAAATCAGATCTTAATAGCCTTCCTAACTTTTAATTACAGTGCTACAGGGAAAACTATACTATATGATATTTATGCTTTTTTTAAAAAGAGTTCTGAAATGGACACTTAAATAAAAGACTATCAAGAGTCACAAATGAAACTGAGAACACAAAACTGATGCAAATACATTTCTATGAACAGATGTAAAATTTCCCATGCTACAACAGAAAAAATTTAAAGAAAGTATAGAAGTAAAATGATGGATTAGAGAAGTGATCCTTTCAATAAAAATTGGCAGTAATTACAGATAATCCTCGGCTTATAGCATTTGTTTAGTGACCATTCAAAGTTACAACAGCATTGAAAAAAATGACTTATGACCTTCTTCACACGTACGACCATTGTAACATCCCCATGATCATGTGATTAAAATTCAGATGCTTAGCAACTGGTATGTATTTATGATGGTTGCATTGCATAGGGGTCAGCAAAATTAACGGGGAACCCAGATTCTCTTAACAACCATGTTACTAACTTAACAACTGCAGTGATTCACTTAACAACTGTGTCAAATGGAGCAAAACTCACAACAATTTTCTCACTTAGCAACATAAATTTTGGGCTCAACTGCAGCAAGTCAAAGACTATTTGTAGTTCACCAAAAGAAGCAGCTATCCGTTCTTGGATGTCCATATACCTTATATTGTCTTGGTTAACTTCTTGCCAGTCAGAGATTGATCATTTCTGCCTCAACTTAATTCTTTGGGTGTGTATGATATATGTGCACAGTGGGACAACTCGCTTACCTGCTTAAATGTTTTGATTTGCTTTTCTGATTAATAATCAATGTGAAGATCTGGTTCTTCTCTCTGAATCCTTTTCTGTTTTTTGTCTGCAAACAGATAATAATATTTTACACATTTGATGAGAGAGTTCTGGTCCTCATAAGTTGGTGCCAGAATTAATTTGTTAGATTTTATGACGGTACTTGAACCAAACACAGCAGTTTTGAAATAATTATCAACAGCTTAGCTTCACTGCTCCCAAAAAGCTGTAAAGTTGCTCCACTGCGCCATCTAGTGTCACTGCAAGGAAGGCAAGGCTTTTAAAAGATAGTTTTTCAGCTGTACTTCTTATCGTTGGACACAGTGCATCACTTTCCCAGTAGAGCGGGATAATTCCCAAGATTACTCTTATATAATTTCAGCTAATCAAAAGATAATCTGTGTGAAAGCAAAGAGCTTGCTAGCTTTTTAATCGTTCTGCTTTTTTCAAATAGTTTAGGTGCAGGCAGCTTCCTTCAATTCTATTCTGTTTAAATAAACAAAAATGCCTATTTTTCGCATAAAACTTTATCATCCTGTATATTCAATATTCAACTACTGATATTCCACAATGAAGGATGGGGCTGGTATAGGTTCCAAAATATTAAGGAACCCAAGCTTAAGTATGCAAAAAAGCAATTATAACCATATTGATCCAAGTGAAAACATCCAGTTGGATTAAAATTAAACATTTCTTTTTCTCTCTTCCCTGTCTGTGGTAATACTGACTCTAGTGAAGTTATGGAAAATATTCTGGTTTGTATGCACACTTATGTAATTTGTGTTGGTTATCATTTAGTTAATTAGGAATGGTTATATAAGCCTTGGAAAAGAGAGGGGGGGGCAGAGAGAGGTTGAAAGGATTAGCCAGTGACATTACCGTTGCCCTGGGAACTCCCAGTTGGGAGGTTATTTAATGTCTCTGACAGGAACAGGAGTACAGGATAGGAGCTCAACTCCAGAACACAGACTTGCTAACCTCCAACCCAGTGTCCTAACCACATGAGCCACCGTGGTCCTATGATAGATGATAGATAGATAGATAGATAGATAGATAGATAGATAGATAGATAGATAGATAGATAGATAGATAGATAGATAGATAGACAAACAGACAGACAGAATAAAGGAACTGAGCATCACGTGCACTGTCCATGTGCATGTGTAGAAGCATGCATGTGTTTTAAAGTAAAACTTTTTTAGCCAGGATAGAAACTAAAAATAGTCCCAATGTGGCTTATCAACATGTTGTTTTTAATGCTTATTGGATGTCAAAAGGTAATAAAACTCAGAGGCATAGCCATGCAAGTATGTTTCTCCTCTCCCGTACATAAAAAGAAATGGTAAATCAAATTTAACCTAAAGATATATTGCTTTGTTCTGTTTCTAATCGCACCGGTCTAGAAACATGGGGGGAAAGATTGAAGCTAAGAAAACAGGACTGCCCATAGGTAAAGTCAAAAAAAAGGTCAAGATGCCTTTTATGACACAACAGAAATAGAACAACAGGAAAACCGTTGACTGTAGCAACCTCTATCTTGACATATTGGCCATACCTTGTAGACAGATCTTGTATGAAAAGAAAAGCTGGTAGGTTCAGATGGAGTTAAGAAATAACTGAGAAAAGATTATGCCACAATGAAGCAACTCTTTTCTAAGAAATGGCAGATGAAGGGAAGAAATGGTATTTGGTGGATAGAGCATTGTTGACTGTAGCAGCAGAAAAGAGACAATCTAGATGGTGCTTGGAGTAGCAACAGAGCCTGCATCAGCTTGGCTGAAAGGTGAAGAAAGCAGGTGCAACTATCAGAACTTAGGGGAGAAGAGAAATTGAATAGGATAGAGAAGATTTCTGTTTTGTTCCAGATGTCATAAGAGGTTAGCTTTTTCTTTTTCTCTCTCTCTCCTTTTCCACTGAACAACTGAAAGCCAAAATTCATACATTTTAGAATGCTAAATTTTAAAACTGAGACAAATAATCTAGAAAATGACACAGAGGCTACATTCAGCATTATATTTAAAGAATTCATCTGCCCTGGACATGAACAAAAAAAAGAAAATAATAATAAACAATTACAGCTGGGCCAATTACAAGATGTCAAAACAATATTCTCCAAGTTCTTATACCTACTTGACATCAACATTTCTCTCACCTAGATGACTAAATTTGCCATCGCATTACAACAGGGGTGTCAAACTGGCGGTCTGTGGGCCGGATGCATCATGCGCAGGCCACGCCCATCCTGGCTCCACAAAGGAAAAAATGTTGTGATACGTCACAATATGTTACATGATGTGATCAAGTCTGACACCCATGCATTACAAGTTCCACTCCAGTCATACATGTAGATGACATCACAATACACGTCACAAAAAAACCCCACAGCTTTATATGTACTCATGAGGACACTTCTTATCCCCATTCCTATATTCCTAGAAATAGTTGCTATTTTAATCTGAATCTATATTTTTCTAAAAGAAAAGGATAGCACCTTTTTAAAAAAAACTGCAAAAAGTATGATAAGCAGCAAAGATACTGGTTTGTAAGGAAATTTAAAGAAAACTGAAGAAATAAAGCTTGAGGAAGTCAGGAAGAAATATATTGTGCTTCCTAAGACAGGAGTAGCCATCCTTGCCAACTTAAATCAATTTTTTTTTCCAATTCTGGGAGTTGAAGTCCACAAGTCTTAAAGATGTCAACGTTGGACACCCCAGCCTTAAGAGTGTTTTAGCCTCTCTTCCAGCATCACCCTCAATTTGTTTTTTTTTTTTAAAAAAGACCTATTATAATCAAATTGACAGTTAAATTTAGACAGATCACAGTAATGATTTATCACACAGAAAAATGTATGAAATTGTGGTTAGATATTGTTTCTCCCCAGAGATGCTCAACTGCATACGTGGTTTCCCATGGAGGTCCACTTTTGAATTGTACTTTGTTGGAAGAGGCATTGGTATATTTTTATGAACACCACCTGGGAATACTCTCACGAAAGGAAGACCTGATGTAGTTTTATTGAAAATTTTTAAAATTTTTACAAGAAGAAAGACAACCCTCCCCAATCCACCCCAACCCTCCCATTCCCTCCCTCAGCCTTCCCAGAGCTGAATATAGGCTTAATTAAAGTTTCTTGAATTCTTAAAAAAAAAGTATAAACCATAGATAAATCTAAATACATTACTTAAACAACTAATAAAATAATTAACAATAATATATATATATAAAAAAACATAAATATTAAAGAAAGGAAAAAAAAATACTTAAAAAGAGAAAAAAAAATAAGGAGAAAGAAAGAGGAAAGGAAATATAAGAAAGTAAAATAATAATAAAAAATATAAAAAGAAAGAAAAAATATTACAATCTATACAATATTAAAATTTACATATAAGTTATTGAAAAACTAAATAATATTTTTATATCCAACTTATGTTGTATAAAATCTATCCATTTTTCCCATACCACAAAGAACTTCTCTTGCGATTGATCCTTTAAAAAAGCCGAAATCTTTGCCATTTCCGCCAGATAGGATACTTTAGAAAAGCACTCTTGCAAAGTAGGCAAAGATTCCTTCTTCCAATATTGCCCTACTAACAACCTTGCGGCTGTAATTAAATTTAACATCAATACAACCTCCTTAGTATCACAATCAGTAACAATACCTAGCAAAAACAATTGTGGGGTAAATTTTACCCTCCTTCTAAAAATTCTTTGAATATTCCACCATATCTTAATCCAAAAGGCTTTTATATTTTTACACGACCACCAAATATGGTAATAAGTAGCATCCAAACAACCACATCTCCAACATTTGGGCTGTAAGTCAGGATACATACGAGACATTTTTTGTGGATCAAGGTGCCATCTATAAAACATTTTATAAAAGTTCTCCCTTAAGTTCTGGGTTTGTGTAAATTTAACATTTCTCGACCTGGTGTAGTTTGAAACAATATTAGACATCTCGTGGATTGAACTGCTTGGGGGGAATTGATCATTCTGAGCTGCTGCTAAGAGACTTCTTCTAAAGTAGGTCAGATATGAAGAGCCTCAGCTGAGAAGCTACTTATTTATTGGGATCAGCTGTTCCCATCTTGAGGAAGTTCAGGGCTCAGCAGCTGCTTTGTGACTAAACCTCTAAATGCTTCCCAAAAGAGTTTTAAAATGGCATTAAAATGAAAGTGCTTGAATTATTGGCCTTCAGAGATGGCAGTCTATGCTTTGCAGTAGGTTCGTTTTTTCACATGAAGTTGCTTTTTTTTCTTACATTTTTTTCCATATGCTGAAAATTTAAAAATTAATTTAACATTGATGCATGATATTTGTCAGTAAATTACTTCCTTCCCTGGTCAGAAAGCCAACATAAAAAAACACCCACACTGGGGAATTCATCTTAAAGTAGAGGATAGAATAAAACTTCTGTCCTACCAAGATTTGCATAGCAACTTGAGCCAAAGGCATTCAACATAGTCTGGGAAAATCTAGGGATTCTTGAATACACTGAAGTTGGTTTTTCATTATTGTAATCCTACCTCCATGGAGTTAATCACTACATAGGGCTGCTAGATCCAGGCTGCAAAATCCTCATGCCCACTAGATGGCAGCAAAGTGAAACAAAAAAATACTGCCCTCTGCAGGTCTTTTTGGATTCTAGGACTCAGATCTAGTAGCCCTGATCGTTAGCAATCTTACCTAGATACAGGTAGTTCTCAACTTGCTATCACAATTGGAACTAGAATTTCTGGTGCTAAGGAAGATGCTTGTTAAGTGAGTCATTTCCAATTTTATGACTTTTTTACCACAGTTGTTAAGCAAACACTGCAGTTGGTAAATGCATCATACAGTCATTAAGTGAATTTAGCTTCCCCTGTTGACTTTGCTCATTGGAAGCTGGCTAGGAAGGTCGCAGATGGTGATCAAATGACCCCAGGATGTTGTACCATCATAAATATTTGAGCAGCTATCACAGAGTGGAGGGGATCAATCTATTTTCCAAAGCACCTGAAAGCCAGACAAGGAATAACGGATGGAAACTGATCAAGGAGAGATTCAACCTGGAAATAAGGAGAAATTTCCTGACGGTGAGAACAATCAACCAATGGAATAGCCTGCTTTCAGATGTTGTTGGTGCTTCATCAATGGAAGATTTCAAGAAGATACTGGACTGCCATCTATCAGAAATGGTGTGGGGATTCCTGCTTGGACAGGGGGTTGGACTAGATGACCTACAAGATCCCTTCCAACTCTTATTCTATTTTATTCTATAAATATATACTGGTTGCCAAGCACCCAAATTTTAATCACATGACAGTGGGGATATTGCAATAATCATAAATGTGAGGAACGGTCATAAGTCACTTTCCATAGTGCCATTGCAAATTCAAACAGTTGCTAAACAAATGGTTGTCTGTTAAGAATCAGCTCTATAACAGAGTAACAGAATAACAGAGTTGGAAAGGACCTTGAAAGTTTTCTAGTCCAACCCACTTCTCAAACAGGAAGCCATATACCATTTCAGTATAAATTTTCTCTTATCTCCTGCTGGCATCTTTCACAAACCCACTCACATTTTGTTCGATTCTGCATTGCATGTTGTATTTTATTGATGCCCAGATTCTGTCAAAATCAAGGCAACAAATAAATAAGGTTACTTTTATAAGAACAAATGAATCCTATCATGTTTCAAGTGAAGAACTGCATTTATCCCATCTTGTTTAAAAAAAAACAAAACTATTTTATATGTTCGATTTAGAAACTGCCTGGGGCAACAAGCTCACCTAGAAATCTTCTATCCAGTAAATGTATTGCATATAAAGAAGTATATTGTTTAAATGCCATAACACAATGTAACTTACAATACAGCATGAGACAAAATAATACTGAAATGAATTACTAAAACTTTAACTATCTTGAGTGCCTTTAGTGTAATAATAGTAACTTCTATAAATAATGAAATATTTATCTACCAAATATTGATAGTATAAGGTTGAGCATAGGGTGAATGGTCTGCTGCCCAATGATTGGAGATTCTTATGGTCATGGTTGCTGAAAACCATTGATTCTACCATGTTTTGGTGGGAAACAGAGGAAAATCATGTTGTAAAAAGAAACAGACTTAAATCGTGTTGCAGATAAAGATGGTGCCTCTTTTGGAGGCAATAAATAAATAAGACCCAGTATTATTTTCGGTGAAATACGGTATCTATCTTGCTTGTGATTGTTAGCCATCCATTGTCTTCACAAGGCTGGAACCATTTCAATGGTCTGCCACAAGTTTCTAATGGAGGTGGTGAGATCTATTCTATCAGTTTGATCCTAGTGATGACTCTGGATAGAATCACTACTGCTAAAGAAACAGCTCCGTGATAATCCTGAACTCACTATTTCTACTTAAGCAAGGGATGGTTTCATCTAGTGCAAGAGGACTTTGCAATAGTAATGTTTAGCTTTCCTTAGATTTACATTTTTCCTCATGCATTTTTATTGTTATGATTATTGTGCCTTTGTGTCAGTGTTGACTCCTGGCAACCACCTGGACAATTCCTTGCAGTTTTCTTGGCAAGATTTTGGAAGTTGATTGCCATTGCCTACTTCCTAGGACTGAGAGTTATTGGCCCAAACTCACCCCTGCCTAAACCAGGACTAGAAATCATGGCCTCATGTTTTCTATCCTGATGCCTTAAATCTAAAATCTCCAGCATTGTGCCTCATGATTCTATAGATCTAGATGAAAATTTGCAAGAGGACACTACTATTAGGATTTTCCTTTGCACATCACAGAGCTTGGGGACATTTTAAAAATGGCACAAGGTTGTATGGATGTCTCCAAGCCCTCATTTTTGTCCAAGTACTTCTCAATATAACAATAAATGTCAGGACAGATTTTACGCCTCTGAATATATGGAATCACTAATCTGGGACATTTATGTCCTTGGAATCTTGGTACAAACTCTTCCATAATTGAGTACATGCCAGAACAGTTATCTCTTTGGCTGTTTTTCCATGAACAAGTATTATTAGTATGTGTATGTTTTTAGCCAGAGAAAAATTACCTTGTGTATTTTAAATATTTATCCAAATTGAAGTGTTAAAAACTGAAGTATTTTTTGGCCTTAAAGATTGTTGGCAATAGACTCCCAATTCATCTGCATTAAATTTCCACAGTGGGATTTTAAATGGCATAAATTGTTAGAGGCCATAGTTTAGTGGATTAAAATAAGCTTGATATATATGCTGCACTGATATTAAAATATGGACATTAGCTTTTCACCTAGATTGGCCATGATTTGTTCTTGATGGAGTTGCAGAAGAAACTCCACATTCTAAAAAGCTTTCAAAATGTTCTTCCTAAATGAATATAATTTCCTCCATAGCGTTCTTCAACAAAAAACAGAGAGTGCAACTAGCTTTTGTTAAATCTCACTGAGAAGTAGGATCTGTGTTTTGGGATTTGCAATTAAACACATTTTTAAATGCTCTGTGCTAAACAAAGAAATGGGCAGCCTTTGCTTAAAAACTTTCAAATTGCCTTAAAAATTAATAGAAACTAAAGCAAACTTCTACAGCCAATCAATGATGCATTAATCTCCAAGAAAAATAATCATAATAGCATGCAAATTCAACATGCACTGGATGTTTTGCTACCTGAAATAAAGAATCAGGTGGCAATATTTTTCAATTCCACAACAAAAAGCAGCTGGATATTACTATAGTATTTGTCATACACAATAAAATGGTTAGTAGCTATGGAAGGAGGGAAGCCAAGAAATTTGTGCTGGTGTTGGGAAACTAGGAAAGAAGGTAAGTAGAGATAGTTTTGGTTCCTTAGGCCCAAGGCAATTACTCTGTATAATGATACAACTGTCAGGCCCAAAGAATCAAGAATGACACAGGGAGTTACTTCTGAGTAATTCCTTTATTGTTGTTTGCCTATAAACAATTTTGCCAGAATAAAGCAATTGTCTGTAATAACCTTGATTAACAATGGATAGAAAATAATCAAGGAGAGAAGCAACCTAGAACTAAGGAGAAATTTCCTGACAGTTAGAACAATATACCATTCTAGATGAGTGGCTATACAGTATCTTCTTAAAATCCTGCAGTGATGGAACACCCACAATTTCTGGAGGCAAGCCATTCTACTGGTTAATTGTTCTCACCATTAAGAAATTTCTCCTCAGTTCTAGATTGCTTCTCTCTTTGATTATTTCTATCCATTATTTCTTGTTTTGTCTTGACTCCCTCTTCTTTCTGGCAGCCCCTCAAATATACTGCTGTCATGTCATCCCAGTCTTTCTTTTCATTAGACTAGACATACCCAATTCCTGCAACCGTTCTTCATATATTTTAGCGTCCAGCCTCTAATCATTTTTGTTGCTCTTTTCTGCACTCTTTCCAGAGTCTCAACCTCTTTTTTATAATATAATATATATTATATATTTTATAATATGGTGACCAAAACAAACAAAAACAGAATGAGAAAATTACTATGGCTGTGACATATTTTCAGCTAAAAGGAAAAAACTCCTTCTTTAACCCCTGACATATGCCTGAAAAACCTTACATCATAAAAATAAGACCTCTCCATTTTTATTCCCATTAAATCAATTAAAAATGTTTCCTTGGTTATGGTCAGATAAGAATAAGCAGTAGAATGGTCCCCTTCTCTGAGTTTTGCTGGCTGGTTCCCCAGGAATCTCCATCTTGCTTCTATTATCCATAGGCATTGGCAGTTAGAAAGCTGCCTTTTACTTTTCAAGAGATTGACACTTTGCCATAAATTCTTTCCTGATACTGACAGTTATTACAGCAACACTGTTCCTGCCCTCTCCTAAAGGCTGCCTCTACAATTAAATTATAACCCCCTGCTTTCAGAGTTTAGATCCTAGCTATAAACATCTGATAAAGAGAATAAAATTGACAGCTTCTCTGCTTGCCCTAAAGAAGCTCTTTTCTTTCTTTCTTTCTTTCTTTCTTTCTTTCTTTCTTTCTTTCTTTCTTTCTTTCTTTCTTTCTTTCTCTTGTTCGCCCTCCCTTTTCTGACATATTTCATCCACAAGTAATCAAAGAATGAGAGCTTTGCAAAGCAGAAGAAATGCAGTTGTGTTACTGTACTCAGCTTTAGATTTGCTTCATCCATCTCAGCTATGACTGTAAAAAGCTTTTACTCTGCATGAAATCTCTCTGCGGACTAGTGCAAACGGAATTTTTAAAACCTTGTGAATCTGGAAGAGATTAAAAATCTGGGCCCATTTGCTGGAATTGCACCAGTCTCCATTAAGCAAAAACAATAAGCAACAGTTTCACGTACGATTGCTTGAGAGCGCACGATACAGTGGCCACAGCCCCATGTTAAATCAATGCAGATGGTGACTGTGTCCATATAAACTTTTTCTGTATTGCCACATGCAGAGGCTTTGGGCAACTTTTTCCAGGTTGCTCATTATCTAAATGGTGAACCATGGAAATAATAGCCAAATAGAACTGGCAATCAGCTGGGTTGCATTCTTATGGTCTATGGCCAAAACATGAACATCATATCAATTGCTTTGTACAGAGGTAGTCCTTGAGGTATGACTGGTCACATAACAGCAGTTCAAAGTTAAAAACTACATACAACTGTTTCAAATTTACTTTACTATTTATTTACTTATTTATTTTTATTTATTAATATTTTATGTCACTCATCTCCTAAAGCAACTGTTTTATGGTGGCTGCACTGTCCCTGCAGTTATAGGCTTCATTACAGTTGTAGGTCAAGGACTAACTTGTAAAAGAAAAATGCTGAAATTCATTGTCAGGATATAATGATGGGGATTTGGTTTAATGTAAAAAAGTGTTAAAGAAGAACTTCTGATATTTCATGTAGAGGAGATGATTTACATTCAGAAGGCACCAGCTTTAGTGCTTGGCAATAAACAAATGAAAATAAAGTCTCAAGTCAATCAGTTCCTGATGACTTCATGGACATAGCCATGTAATTTATTTATTTTTTTGCCACAGTACAGTAATGTTTGTACTTGCCCTCTTCCTGGATAATTTTCAATTTCCCAGTCTGCCTACAATCTTAGTATTTTGGTAGTCTTCCCTTCAAGAACTAGTCAGAACCAAGGTAAGGAGAGTCTTCAGCATCTTGAAAACACTCTGCTATGAAATCTTGGATTATTTCTCCAGTCCAGTGTTGAAAATATACAGCTAGAACTGGATTTGACAAGTCATATCCTATAAACTACATGCAGCTCTTCATCTACTATTTTTTGTGATCCTAAGAGCACCTTTTACCAATGTTAAACTGCCAAAATTCAAGAGCAATTCATTGGAAAACAGCATAATTTTCCATGAAAGGAAAGGAAAAAAATAGGAATAATAGAATAATAGAAATGTTAGACCTCTAATAAACTTAATGCAATTCTGAAATGTTAAAATGGAAAATTTAAATTTAAATTTAAAATTGCAGCTCTGTTTTCTGAAGACATCATAACATCATTGTTGTTCCCAATATGATCCTCAGTTCTCCCTCCCTCTCCCCCCAAATGGTACAAGCAAACACTGCTCAAAAAGCAAATTGTCCACCCTTGAACTTCTGGGAACAGTTTTCTGGGTTCAAGTATCATATATGGATGTCTGTCTGTCTGTCTGTCTGTCTGTCTATCTATCTATCTATCTATCTATCTATCTATCTATCTATCTATCTATCAATGTTTCTCATAGTGCCTTTTTGTGAATTAGCCATAAAAGAACCTTGCTGTGTTGATCGAATGTATGTATATATGTATGTATGTATGTATGTATGTATGTGTATGTATGTATGTATGTATATATATTTGTAATTACAGAAAGTAGCAGAGATAATTACATCAAAAGTTGGTAAAAGTTTGGTCCATTTTATTGCTTGGCTACTTTCTGTTTGATTTGTTTCCTTATAAAGTTATTTTGGTTTGATTCTGTTCTATCAGAATTCTTTGTAGAAAAAAATATGCTTTTTTAATGATGAAAAGTACAATACACAACTATTTTATAATAAGCAGATGGTGGCCAGGCATGAATAGGTTTCCAACTGTTCCTTGGTGAATCAGGAGTAGGAATAAACATTTGTTTTTCACCGTTTTGTTATGGCTTCTTCTTTCATGATTATGGTTGATAAGGAGAGAGGAGGGATTTAATTTTGTTCTTTCCCACATTCATTTTTTAAAAAACAACAACTACATTTCCTTCTATTTATGACAAATCTGACAATTTTGGTGATCTCTTATTGGACTCAAAATGAATAACTTTCTTGCTCATTAGCACTAACCAAATCCAATAGACCCAGCTTTAGACTTAAATTATATTTACTAGCCATGTGATATAAAGATGAAGAAATTATATGGGGAAAAAAGATATAACAAGCTTTATTTAATCCCAGAAATTTAATTACAACATAAGAATCCAAGCTCAGTCCTAGATTGGCTTGGAGTCTTAAGTTCAAGTCTCAGCTAGATCAAAGAGTCTTTATCTCAGAGGAATGCTGTTATGAAGATACAGTTAATGAACATCAACATGTAAACTATCTTGAGCTCCCAGGTAGAGTATTAAAAAAAAAAAAGTCTCTGTGGAATACCTTCTCCTCATCACAGAGAAATGCCTTGATCCAAAATAGCAAGCAGATTGAGAATAATTTGAGAACTAATTCTCAGAAGGCCTGAAGCAAAGAGGTTGAAAATATAGTGGGCTATTACTGAACCAAGCTACAAATAGAAATTCTCTCTGCTACTCAAAAAAAAAAAAAAAGAGTGGCTTTAAGCCTGCTAAAACCCATGCACATAGGAGAAACAGAAACAAGAATTTGATTTCTCTATAAATAGGGCTTCCATATCATACAACTTTTTTTAACAGATTCATTACCTGTTCTACAATTAATCTACTTAGCAGAGTGTGCCTTGGGAGTATGTTCATGCCAGTTTCTAGTTTAGCTGGTTGAGAAAAACTTACTCAAAATATGAGGTACTCCAGTGTGTGCTTTAGATCAGAGCATTCAAATAGACTTATTTAACTCATCTGATCACTTCACCCTGGCAGAAGGGGGTCTTCATAGAAGTACAGTGCAAGAACAAAAAGATTTTAGGTTTAAAAGAAATCCAAACCCTTGAAAAAGTACTGCAGATCCCAATTCTATGTTTACAGTGTGCCTTAATGTGCCATGTATAGCTTTCTATAGTGCTTCCTAAATTTGCACCTTCCTAAAATATGAGCTACTCCAGTAAGAAGGGGACCTTAAGGCAATGCTTCAGCAATAACAATAGCATTTAGACTTATACACTGCCCCGTATCACTTTACAGCCCTCTCTAAGCAATCTAGAAAGACAGCATATCATCCCCAACAATCTGGATCCTCATTTTACTGATCTCAGAAGGATGGAAGTCAACTTTGAGCTCCATCAGGATTGAACCCAGGCTGTGGGCAACATTTGCCTATAATACTGAATCCTAACCACTGGGCCACCAGGGTTTTCTCAAATTCCCATCAAAATTAAGAACAACATAACTCAAATACATACCTAGAGGTACCTCAAACCAAATTCTACTGAATTTAAATGGAGTTTATTATTCACTAGGCATGCACACAGCATCACACAATGTATTTAAATAACATACACATTATTATTTTAATAATATTTTTCATATGTCAGCAATTAATCTGGAAAGAAGAGATAACAATTTCAAAGTTATACTTTTCAATGATGACTTTGCTTTGAAACAGAGAGAAATTAGTTAAAAATGCCAAACAAGTATAATCCAATTATTCAAATCAGAAGCTTAAATTATTTACATTATAAAATCTAAACTTCATTAACATTTAGTGACTCACATTGGTTTGAATTCCAATACCCAGGGCAGACTCCAGCTGACCTGCTATTAGTTTTATGAAAATACCCTTACAGTCAATTGCCTGTTGTCTGCCTCAAGCAACCTGTTACTGAAAATATCTCCCCCGGAGTATCTCACCTTACAGTACTGGTAGAACTGCAATTTCAGTTGGTCATTAGTCACTAGTATTTATATGGCATATCAAGGCTAATTCACCAATTCAGATTTATTAACACATTGTACAGTCTGCTTGGAAACATCTATTTCCATCAGCATCACACAGCTTAACGAACATGCCAAAAATAATATCAACAGTCAGTAGACTGTAATGCTCTTTGCTGAAAGAACACCACAAAAATCTTTTCCATCTGTTTTTCTTCTGTATCAGCTATCAGATTTATTACTTTGGCTTCCAGGTGTGCACTCCCCTCCCTTATTCTATGCTCTTTAGGGTTCTTATGTAAACTGTATATAAACATTCATATCAGAATGAATGCTTTGACCTTCAAGGGGATACCAGGAGAAAAGGAAGGCAGCAGCTGATGGGCAGGGAGGATTCAGTAAATGATGTCAGATATAGAAGGAATAATTGTCCATAATAGTGTGAAATGGGCAGCATATCACAGATAGATAGATAGATAGATAGATAGATAGATAGATAGATAGATAGATAGAGTAGATATGTAAAAACCATTTACAAAAGGCAAAAAGTTAAAAGAACTATAGCATTTTGGTGAAAGGATCACAATTATTTTGGGTTGACAGCTATTGAGTGGTGCGTTGGGTTCTTCCAGCTAAAAAATAGGTAATTTCTACAGGAAAGAATCAATGGAGCCAGGAGAAAGTTAACAAAATAAGCATGATTGCTCATCCTGCATCTCATAATTTCCTGTTTCTATCCTATTAAAAATTAAAGTCTAGTGTCAAATTTAGGAAGAGCTTCGGGAGAAATAATCAAGGCTTTTAAGGATAGGTTCTGCCTTTTAGAATCAAACAATAGAGGAAAAACACAAGAAACACAGCACAAACTAGCATTTTGTAGAGCAGCCACAAAGGCCTTGAAAAAAATATTGGAATGTAGTGATGTGTCTTTATCCACAAAGATCAGAATCCTGCAAGCCAGCCATGGAAGCAAAACATGGACTTTAAAGAAGTAGGATAAGTACTGCATTGATGTCTTTGAACTTTGGTATTGCAGAAGACTCCTGACAATATTGTGGACATGAAGAAAACAAACCAATAATTCATCATACAAATCAACCCAAAGTTCTTACCTGAGGCACAAATGACCAGGCTTAAATTATCCTACTTTGGACCGGATATATTTTCAGTTCTTTTGAAAAGATTCTAATGCTGAGAAAGGTAGAAAAATAGAGAAGAAGAAGACAATCAGCAGCAAGGATGATGGATTCAGTTAGGTAGCAATGAGTGCTCCTTTAGAACAGCATTCCTCAACCTTTCCAGCTTTGTAGACTGGTGAGGGGGGGAGAGGGGGAGGTTCCATGCAAGCAGCAAGCAAGTGTGCACATGAAGTTCCATCTGCAAAAGTGGGCAGGCAGGGAATGGTAGTGAACTGTGCCCCAGGGGTTGGGAGCCCCTGCTTTAGAAGACCTGGAAGACCAAGTTAGAGATAGATTGTCATGGAGAAAATCTATGTGGTCACTAGGAATCAAAATACCACATTTTTAATTAATCACTTAAAAAAAAATAAAGGTGCAACTCAAGTAAGCTATAAAATATTTAAAGGACCTTTGCAATTTTCCTTATTTCTTTCCAAATGTAGGAAACTAGAGAGGACTAAATATTCCATGTGCCTGTATAGTATTTTGTTCTTTTTGCATGAATTTTGTGTCCTTTGTGGCAACTTTCAAAAAGCTCCCAAACTTTTATTTTACTGGATAAATATTTTTCATCCTCAATTAGGTTTGTCTATAAATATGAACAGCAATTCTATTTCTTTCTAGACAGTTTGCTTACATTTTTCAAGGCTTTTAAACATCCATTGAATTTTAACACCGCCATTCTTGACTGCTGTTTTATTGAGTGCTTTATTATTTTTACGATCTTGTTGTTATTGTATTTTTTATTGTATTATAAACCATCTGGTAATGCTTCACTGAAGAGAGAGATACAAATCCTTAAGTTACCTTCACAAATCAATAAGAAAGGGAGACTCTCATTGCCAGGAGCAAAGCCGTGGGCTATTGGATGTGATCTAAATTGTCCTCAATTGGTGTGGAAAGGACGTTCAGTGGTGAAATGATATTTTCCCAGTTTGCCAGCATAATAGCTAGTGCCAGTGAAAGGAAATTATGCATGTCACTGTGTGTCAGTTGGGACATGAATCTGCTGCAGAAAAATTATTTTCAAGATCAAGACAATACTTTTTTTGATGGGGACAGTTGGTGGTAGTCACAAAAAGTTATATTTGAGCAAGTCATACCAGAGAGGAGATATCTAGAGAAAACCCAGTTCTATTCTCTTTTGCCAGGAGCCATGTGATGATGGCTAAAATACTCTGATTAATGCCCAACTGTAACCTTTCTAATTCATTCTTCAACAGCAGAAACATACCAAAATAATGCCTGAAAATAAGTCCTAAAAATGTAGCTTTTTTTTCAGGACAAGAATGACTCTGCTATAGGAATGCTGAATTAGACAGAAAGAAAAAGGGGATTACAAAATAGAACTTAGGGCAAGCCATTCAACAGAATTGGGACCAGCATTTAAAACAATTCAAATACAATGAACAATTTGTTAGGAGCAATAGTGTATTACTGATGATAAGGCGATTAAGTTTAGAGCTAATTCAGAAAAAAGGGGGGACATATAGCATCTAGTTGCAGTTGTTTAAGGTATAAGATGAAGCTATAACGAATAACAGCTATAGCTAGAATAGACCCCTCCCAAAATAACTCTGCAGAATTCCAAAAAGAATTACGATACAAGCAATTATATTTAGGAAACTGGTATTTTCTAAAAAAAAATTCAAGATGCTGGTTTGAGGTGAAATGAATTCATGAACACTAGAATAATTCCAACTAAATTGTTCAATGAAAGGCAGTTATTGAAACCATTGGAGAGCCACAATCAAATTATCTGATAAAAGGGTAAAGCTCTCACTTTTCTCTTCTAGGATGTCAACTTGATGCTTCTTTTTTTTTTTTTTTTTAGGGAGATGTTAGAGGGATTATCTAGCCATTTTCAACTGGCACTGATGTGGATAATTCTGAAGCTTTGAAACAGACCTGAAACATTTAGCTTCTCTTTGGATTATTTCAAGAAAGCCCAATTCACTCTAGGCAACATCCAAATCACCTTGGAGCAGAGTCTGCATCATTCTTTCAAATACAAGATAATCCTAATTAAGGCTGTGCAAAGCATTTGAAAGAGATGCTTTGTAGTCAGCATTAGCTGCCCAGAGTTGGCTGAAAGATGGGTGGCTATATAAATGTTTTGCATCAATAAATAAAATGAATAAATTAGCACAAGCAAGGCACTTCTCTTCAAATTATAAAAAGATTGCATGAACCTTTGCAAGATTCATGCAGCTGTTTCCAAGTGTCCCAGGCTGTGTCTGCATGGTACATGTGTAGCCACTTCTCTTTACAATCACTCCCAGCAGAGGTGCTGGCTATCTCTTCATGTTCATGTGCAGAGAACTGAGGACAACTTTTGAAGGTACCATCTGTGTGCATTGGACATGGCTGCTTCAAAGAAACACTTGAAACTATGTGCAAGACATAACTTTGGAAAGTTGTGTCTTTGACATATCAGTAATAAGCCTGGTAAAAACAACTATGAAAGAAAGAATCATAGCAATTGTATGGAGTTAAAGTCATTCATATTGTATTCAAAGGCTAGGAGAGAGCAAAATATATTATGAAATAATGAAAGCACCTCATGAGATCAGCATTCCCTTGCAAGGCTTGTTCATATAACTAGTTTTTGAGGGATTTCTAGAAGTAGGCAGATATACCTAATATATAATATTAGAAAAATGTAGCAAAGATGCTGATATTTAACTGTCTATGTATTAACAGCAATAAGAATTGTATTTGCCCAATATAGAAAATGTATAACACCGCAAGAAGAGAGGAAGCACTGAATGGTATAGTATTGTACCTAGATTTAGAAAGTTAATATGTATCACTGAATTACTGATGGGCCCAGACAACACCTTGTTTATTAAGTACTTATGATTGTAAAACTAGAAAATTAATAAAACATTTATATAAAAAGTGTGGCATTGGTATTGACATGCTGGTTCAGATAATGAAATCTGGAATGCAGTTTGAAACATCTGTGAAGTACTATCCTTTTTTTATACTCAATTTACATTCAGATTGGTTCCCAGCTACTTATTTGTAATACAGCATCTTAGAGATAATAATTACAGAAGAAAGTCTATCTGACTTCCGAGCAATCTACTCTCAGAGCTGAAGCTCTAACAACTGAGAAAAGAGGCAGTCCCATTAACTGTCAGAAATCTGATAACAGGATTTGAGTTTATTATGGACAGGTTTTCTTTTTAATCCTGCCTTTATTACTTATTTAAGTAATTCAAGCAGAAATACCTAGTACTCCTCTCTTCTCTATTTTTCCCACAATAGCAATCCTGTGAGGAGGATTGGGCTGACAGAAAGTGATTCGTCCAAGGTCACCCAGTCAGCATTTATACCTAAGGTGGAACTGGAACTCACTGTCACCTGATGATTAGCCCAAAATCACACAGCTGGCTTTTATTCCTAAGGCAGTACCATAACTCACAGTTTCCTGGTTTTTAGGCAAACACCTTAACCACCACACCAACTGGCTCTGAGTTAGATGACACAATTAGAGACTAAGCAAGAGCCATGGTGGCACAGTGGTTAGAATACAGTACTGCAGGCTACTTCTGCTGACTACCGGTTGCCAACAGTTCAGCAATTCAATTCTTATAATTGCAGTATTGTAGGCAAACTTGATCCCAACGAGACTCAAGGTTGACTCAGCCTTCCATCCTTCCAAGGTCAGTAAAATGAGGACCCAGATTGTTGGGGGCAATAGGCTGACTCTGTAAACTGCTTAGAGAGGGCTGTAAAGCACTGTGAAGCAGTATATAAGTCTAATTGCTATTGCTATTGTTAAGAAAAGAAAAAAGATATTTGCCACATACACACCAAAAAGAGAATCCATGTAGCTAGGTATCTGGTGCCTCGTGTCATAGGATGTACAAAAAGTTGATGCCTAAAGGGAAAAAATGCTGGCTGAGAATCAAGTGCAGAGATTTAGATCTTACTTAGACTGGATTCCAGAGAGAAAACAAAAAGCATTATCAGATGAATGCAAGCAAGGGCAAGATGCTTGAAGTCATAAAATGTGACTAATTCTTAAAAAAAACAATTGTTAAAATATAAAGGGGGGTGGCAATTTATGAGACTTCATTCATTAACCATAACAATTAAAATGAAAATGACATAAGTTAGCATTTAATGCACCTCATGGGTACAAGCCAGGACAAGTCTGCTAAACCTGAAGAGAGAGAGAGAGAGAGAGACAAAGAAAACCAAACCCAGAAAATGTCTGGTTTAAATATATGGATGGTGACAGCTAGGGAGATGTTATTTATCCACCTGACTAATTGCAGCAAAAGTTTAGACTGTTGTCATCTGAGATAACAATACAATATTTCAATAGAACATCATTTGCACAAGAGTGTCAGTGTCAAAACAAGTTATGAAGTATGAGAACAGTTATGACAGCAGAGGAACATGGATGATCTTATTCAAGGTGTTATATGGCAAATGTCTGTGATGAAATAGACAGTTAATTAAAATTCACTGGGTGATTCATGTAGTATGAACAGCAAAAAAAGTATGTAAGTGGACAGCTGTCCTATCTAATATACCAGGACAAAGGAGGGCATGAAGTGCAATAGTTCCTAGATGTATAATTTTAAGAGCATGGGGACAAAATACATTCAGATCCTGGGTATTTGTAGATCACCTTGTCTCAATTGATTCTAGCTGTCCAATAAGATCAAAGAGGGTTGTCATGCTCCAAGTCTTATCAACTAAGCAATGTCACCTTAAGAGGAACTAGGTTTTTTTTTTCTGTTGTCCTTGCTGTTTGGGATAGTACTCCCAATAATGCCTATGTGATTTTGACTCTGTTAGCTTTTAGAAAGGCATTCAAGATCTAGCTTTTCCTGCACTGCTTTAATAGAGGTCTGCTAGTCCAATCCCCTGCTCAAACAGGAAACCCTATATCACAGTGATTCTCAACCTGTGGGTCGGGACCCCATTTGGGGTCAAACGACCATTTCACGGGGGTCGCCAAACAAGACTGTCCACCATTTTTTCCCCCTTTTCTTTGGCCACGCCCCTGGCACCCAGTGATGTATAAGTGGTTGGGGGTCACCACAACATGGGGAACTGTATTATGGGGTCGCGGCATTAGAAAGGTTGAGAACCACTGCTATATCATTTCAGAGAGGTGGCTGTCCAGTCTTTTCTTAAAAACCTCCAGTGATGAAGCAGCCACAACTTCTGAAGGTAAGCTGTTCCATTGGTTAATTGTTCTTACTGTTAGGAAGTTTGTCTTTAATTCCAGGTTGCTTCTCTCTTTGATTAGTTTCCATCCATTGTTTCTTGTCTTGCCTTTTGATGCTTTGGAAAATGTAGACCCCCCTTCTTCTTTGTGGCAGCTTCTCAAATACTGGAATACTGCTATCTAAGGTAACATGAATAGGATAATCTGGGGGCCCCCAACCTCTGATCCATGGACCAACACCGGTCCACTGGGCCATGCAAGCAAGCAAAGCCCCATCTCCAGGATGCAGGCAGCATACAAAACTACACCCTCTCCGGTTGCAGGAAAACTTTCACCACGAAACCAGGCCCTGGTGCTCAAAAGGATGAGGGATGCAGATCAAGGATATCATGAAAGTCCCTTCTATATAACAACATGTTTCTGGGGTTTTTTTCCTCAGCAGATTTGTCTTTTAAAGCTTGCTTTTTCTATACTACTTATCCCAGATTGAACTGGGAGTTTATATTCTTAGAGAATGACTGACTGACTGACTAACTGACTGACTGAGAGGACATCAGATCTTGCACACACAAAAACCCTCTTGATCAAACTCCATCACTCCATATTTCAAATCCCAAAACTTTTGGGGACTCACTGGTGAAGGTATAATCAAAGGATACCTTTTGGCAACACAGAGTGAGGCTCTTCTTATTCAGTGAAAAATGGGAGATCTGCAGGATGGTTTAGCTGATCTTCTGTACCTGTCCTTCTGAGAAATATATATCATGTATGTTGGCAGTTGTTAGTCAACACAAATAAAAACAGCTCTAATATTTAGAAACTTCATTTTTAAAACAACTTTATTTTTCCTGTAACAGGATCATAAAGGCCATTATTTTTAGGATGGATGACATGTGAATTACCAGATGTACATTTTTAATATCTATGTATCACACAGTTATCCACCTATCTCATATGCATACTTGAGAAGAAACTGGTTAGGAATCTAGAACGATACAAAGAAGATTAGCATGGCCCTTGCGCAAGGAATATACAAATCATTAGTAACAATTGAATGCCACCATGTAATAATTTTCTCATAAAAAATCTTACCTTTTTAAAATAACATAACATAATTTAATATATAGTTTAAAAATCATCAGTTTCATCCAGATGATGATGATATTATTTCTTGTTAGCTGGTTTGGCTATATAAATAACTAAACATTTTCTGTTAGGATCATTTTCAGGAAAAGGAATCAAAATGTGAAGTTTAAATGAATTATCCAAAGAAAGAAAAAGAGAGAGAAAGAAAGATGATTAATAGATAAATGATAAAAGATGTGAGATATAGACAGATAGATAGATAGATAGATAGATAGATAGATAGATAGATAGATAGATAGATACACAGATAGACAGATAGATATGTTGCAGAATAATAATTAGAATCTAAATCTCCTGAATTGTAAGTTCACATATTTTTTCTATTATTCAACTGTGGATTAAACAAACAAGCTACCATATGGAACAGGCATTTGTAGCCAGCTCTTTTGCTTTCACATCACTTACCAGAGAAATTCATATCTTTTGACTTAAATCTTATAATGGCAATTTAGCAAAAGTGTTTATAGCAGACTTACAGATGTCTGGAAATGGTGGGCCTTTGTGAAAATGTTGATCCAGCTTTTCATACCCTTCTTTTCAAAATGAAATTCATTACTATAACTGTTGCTTACATCTTAATCACTTGCATTTGTTAGCGGAACATCATATAAATTCACAAAAATTAGTACATATAAAAAAAGATTTTCCCAGAGGGAGAGCTGGAACAAAAGAATCTCTTTCTATAGTTAAGTGTTTGGTTTAAAATCCATTCTGTAAAGTATAATCATCCACAGTAAAGTCCACAGTAAAATGCACATTCTAATTTCATTTTATACTAAAAGTCCCATTTTGGCACATTATCTTGGCCTTGCATAGTCCTAGTTGAGAGAACATGTTATATGAAAATCACATGTATCCAACTTTAGTAGCATTGCTGGTAATTTTTTAAAGTACAGTACATTACAGTTTGGCATTTCTCACATTACTATCTTAACATAAAGATAAAGTTTTTGTTTTCCTATTACATACATGACTGTTTGTATGTGCAAAGTCTCTTGAGCTTTAAAGGGAGGCACACATTGTAAATTCTTCATACACAATAAATATTTTCAATCCTAGAATCCCTGGCAATGTGGCCAGCTGAAATTAGTTAATCTCTGAATCTTTGAATTTATCAACCATTGTTTCTAGATATCCTTGTTAATGTCAAGGAAGTTGTAATTTAAATAATCTGGAGGCGTTGTTTGAACATCGTTGAGATATAGGATATCCAGTGATGGACAAATTCTCTTAGTTATTCTCCTGAAACTCCAATAATTAGCAGGAACAACAAGGGAAGTTCTCACAGATATGCCAGGGATGATTAGGTTAGTCTGAATCTTGATATTACCTTAAATAATTTCCCTTCCACTATGTCAAGGAAATCAAAACACTCCTTTCTTTAGCATGATTGGATGGAGAACCCACGGATGGGTTGTCTTAATCTATCTGCTCCAATTAGACTAAGTCTGAAATTCAGTACCGCCCCCTCTGTGCCAACTGCACCCCAGTTTTAGACTTAGTCTCTTTGCTCTAAGACTGGAGTAGAAGACTGGAGCAGAAGACTGTGTATTCCTATTTTATTTCATCCCAACCTGTAGCCTAGCAGGCTGACAGGCTGACAAAACCTCCCTTTGGGGGGGGGGGGAAACTTTCCCTTTCTCCCTTTGAGAGCCTTTCAGCTTCACAATCAGCTTGAAAATTGGATTCCCAGAAGCAAGAGAAATCTCCTACCAGGGGCCGTTCCTCTGCATCAGAGGCTCCATTCTTCTAACCAGAGCCTGGAGGCCTTAGAGGCAGGGGTAAGCTTGCCAATTGACTGGGGGGCTCCGCAAGGGACGACTAGGCTCATCAGGCCTGGAGGGAGCCTTTTCTAGGTCCCTCGGCCTCAGCAGCAGGAGAAAGTTTTTGGCACCGATCCAATTTTCAGAGCCTGGAGGCCTTCCTCAGCCTCTCTCAGCTCACCTAATTGTAATCCATTCGCTGCGTTAGAAGCCCAAGCGATTCCTCGGAATGAGGGCTCATTGCAGCTTAGGCCACAGGCCTCAAGGCCTTCTTCTTCTAATGGCCTTTTTTGGAATCCATTTGCTGCGTTAGGAGCCCAAGCGATTCCTCGGAACGAGGGCTCATCGCAGCTTAGGCCTCAGGCCTCAAGGCCTTCTTCTAACGGCCGTTTTTTGGGCACGAACTCTATGGCCGCCATTTTGAATTGACTCACGGCGGCCATTTTGTATGTGACTGAGGCCCAGACTGCCTGTAACTCATTCCTGAGGGCAGTGTATGATCACCGGAGGCAGAGGCCTCGAGATTCAACTATATCATCTCCACAGCGGATTGCACTGGGGAGGGCCAGCTCGCTCCCAAGGGACGCAGTGCCCACCAATCCCCGCCCACCCCCCCTCACGGGCCGAATCATCTCTGCAGGCTCCCTTGGTGAGTTACAGCGCCGAGGGGGGGGCGTTTTACCAAGGTTGAGCCCAGAGCAGCTCATCATGGCAGAGAAAACCATCGAGCCAGCCAAGAGGAAACATCAAACAGAGGCAAGTGGAAAGAACACCACCAAGCGAGCCCGGCCAAGCAGGGAGCCACAGAGGGAGGAGGAGTCCCAAAGCCTGAGAGCGGCCTCCCCAGATCTGACAGGGACGATGGGAAGGTCCATTTTTGAACCCCTTTCCTCACATTGTGCCTCAGCCCCAGGGGCCTGGTCTCCCCCCAGGGGAATTCCCCAATTAGATTTAACCACAAGAGTGGACCCAGGGAGGGGCATAACCAACCAGGACACCCCAGGACCCCAGGCCATGTTCACCCCCACTGCAGCAGGACTTCGCCCTCCTGAGAACCAGGCCTTGAACCCGGACCTCCTTCAGTCCATGATAGCCCAGGCTGTGGCTCAGTTTATGGCCTCCAACACTCCACAGCCACCCCCCCAGGCCACGTATCATCCACAATCTCCAGATTTGATGGAGGATCCCTCATCGGATTTGGAATTTACAGGGGCTGAACAATCTGGCCTGATTTTGTTTGAGGACGAGGGCATCACTCCCTCTGACCCACCCCTCCTGTCGGTCTCTTTGACCATTCATTCTTTAATTCACTGCTACTCAGGGCCTGCACTACTGCAAACCTCCCCCAAGAACAGGAGACCCCACCTACAACGTTCAAGGGGCCCCACGCCATATACACCAAGCCCTCAGTCTCGAAGAACAATATTCCCTGCCCTCCCCTTTTTCTGAATATATTTCAAGAACAATGGGAGAACTTAGGATCCTTCTTTTTTTTTTTTTTTTTTTTTTTATTGAAATTTTTCAAAAGTTTTACAAATAAAAATCCACCCCCCCCTCCCCACCACCCCACCCCCCCCCGACTTCCCAGAACTGAATATAGGATTATTTAACAAATATTTTAAAAATAACATTTGCAATTTATAAAATAATTAATAATAATAATAAAAATCACAGTAATAATATATATAGAAATAATATACATAACATAAACTTTAAAATGAATAATATATACTAAAAAAGAAAAAAAATAAAAAATAAAAAGAGAAGAGAGAGAGAGAAAGAAGAAAGAAGAAAGTAGACGAAAAATAAAGCATATATATATATAAAAAAAAAAAAATATATGAATAATAATACATTAAAAATGTATATATATAAAAAAGAAAAAGAAGAAAGAAAGAAAGAAAAAACAATCATTACAAATTATAAAAAGGCTAAATAATATTTTTCCATATCCAAATTATGTTGTATAAAATTTATCCATTTTTCCCATACCGCAAAAAATTTTTCTTGAGATTGCTCCTTTAAGAAAGCCGAAATCTTTGCCATTTCTGCCAAATACGAAACTTTATGAAACCATTCTTGTAAAGTAGGCAAAGATTCCTTCTTCCAATATTGTCCTATTAACAACCTAGCGGCTGTAATCAAATTTAACATCAATATAACCTCCTTAGCATCACAGTCAATAACAATACCTAGTAAAAATAATTGCGGAGTAAATTTTACCCTCCTTTTAAAAATTCTTTGAATATTCCACCATATCTTAATCCAAAAAGCTTTTATATGCTTACACGTCCACCAAATATGGTAATAGGTAGCATCCAAATATCCACATCTCCAGCATTTCGGCTGTAGATTAGGGTACATAATGGACATTTTCTTTGGGTCAAGGTGCCATCTATAAAACATCTTATAAAAATTCTCTCTTAAATTTTGCGCTTGTGTGAATTTAACATTTCTTATCCAAATAAGTTCCCAAGTATCCATTGAAATCGTTTCACCAATATTCTGTGCCCATTTAATCATACAATCTTTAACTAGTTCAAGTTCTGAATCTAATTCCACTAAAACCCCATAAACTCTCTTAATATGGGTTGGCCTTTGATCTCTTACTTGTTTTAAAAAAATTCCATCTTCTCTAAGCCAGCCCATTTTACAATCCATCTTCCATCTATCCACTATTTGTCTATATTGGAACCATGAATAAGTTAAGTTTTCATGTGTTAATTCTTCCAAAGATTTTAACTGCCAGTCTTGGCCATCCCATCTTAATAACTGTACGTAAGAGACCTTGTCCATATTTACCCCTTTCCTTATACCTTCTATGGCATGCCGAGGTATAGCCCATAATGGTATTTTGAAGTCACTTTTATAATACTTTCTCCACACTCTTAGCAAAGAGTTTCTTATAATATGAGACTTAAAAACCCAATCCACTTTTTTATTAAATATTAAATAGGCATGCCATCCAAAAAATAGGTCCCAGCCTTCCAAATGAAGTATTTCTGTATTTGTTAAATTCACCCAGTCGCTAATCAATGTCAATACTACAGCATCATAATACAATTTCATATTTGGTACCTTGAGTCCACCTCTCTCACGAAAATCTTGCATTATTTTAAGTTTCACCCTTGGTTTTTTCCCTGCCCAAACAAATTTATTAATACCTTTTTGCCATTCATCTAAATTACGTTCGTTCTTTAAGATAGGTAACATTTGGAACAAAAAAATAAACTTTGGCAGGACATTCATTTTAATAACTGCAATTCTGCCCATAAGGGATAACTGTAAATTATTCCAGTTTTTTAAATCCTTCTGTACCTCCATCCACAGCTTTTCATAATTATTTTTATACAATTTTACATTAGAAGCAGATAATGTAACCCCCAAATATTTTACCTTATCAACAATTTCAAAGTCTGTTAAGTTAACTAGAGCCTGTTTATCACCATTAGTCATGTTTTTAGCTAATATTTTGGTCTTATTATTATTAATTTTAAAGCCAGAAACACGTCCATATTGTTGAATCAATTGTAATAATTTCACCACCGAAGAAACAGGTTGAGACAAAGTAACAACCAAGTCATCTGCAAAGGCTCTTAATTTATATTCTTTTTTATTAATTTCTATTCCTTTTATTTCTTGAGACTCCCGAATTTTAATCAACAAAATTTCCAGTGTTAAAACAAACAATAACGGAGACAACGGGCATCCCTGTCTTGTTCCTTTTTCTATTACAAAAGCCTCTGACAAACCCCCATTTACAATAATTTGAGCAGTCTGTTTTTGATATATATTGGATAATACTTGTAATATATTTTGTCCAAAATTCATCTCCTTGATTAAACACAGCATAAACTGCCAATTCACTTGATCAAAGGCTTTTTCAGCATCCAAAAATATCAAGCCTGCAGAGACTTGGTTATTCTTTTCTAAATACTCTAATAAATTAATAATTTGTCTAACGTTATTCTTCATATACCTTCCAGTTATAAAACCCGATTGATCCCTATGTATAAACTGCTGCAAGATCCCCATAAGCCTGTTAGCTAAAATTTTTGCAAAAATTTTATAATCCACATTTAAAAGAGATATAGGCCTATAATTTTTAGGCAAAGTAAGATCTTGACTATCTTTTGGAATCAATGATATAAATGCATTACGCCAGGATGGAGGGATCTCTAACCCCTGTAATAAATTATTAAACAGTTCACACAACGGTTGGATCATCTCTTCTACTAAAGCTTTATAATAAATAGATGTCAACCCATCCGTACCCGGCGCTTTGCCCAATTTCAATTGTTTAATAGCTGTAACAATTTCTTCCTTAGTAATTAAACCGTTAATCTTTTTTTCCTGATCTTCTGTTAATTTAGGAAAGTTGACTTTGCCTAAATAATTATTTATATCTGTAATTTGAATATTGGTACCCTTATATAATTTTTGATAGTATTCTAAAAAAGATTTCTTAATCAATTCTTTCTGATAAACCAATTTACCATTATAATTTATTTTATCTATATTCCTCTGTTTCTGTTTTTTTCTTAACTGATAAGCCAACCATCTCCCTGGTTTATTAGCATTACAAAATGTATTTTGTTTCATAAATAGCAAATTAGTTGCAGCTTGATCAGCCATCAGCATGTTAAATTGTGTTTTTAACAATTTTAAAGCTCCTTTAATCTTTTCATCTAAGGGATTTGAAATTAAAAGTTTCTCTTTTAATTTAATCTCCTCTTCCAAGTCTTTCCGTTTCTGAATCTGTTTCTGTCTATGCAAATTATTCATTTTTATCAAAATACCACGCATAAAAGCTTTACTTGCATCCCAGACCATTGACATTGATGTTCCCTTGTTCATATTTAAAGTAAAATATTCCTTTAAACATTCCTTTAATTTATGAACATTTTTTTCTTGTTTAAATAAATTCTCATTCACCCTCCAGGATCTCCTATCTTCCTTCTCTACAAACAGTTCCATCCAAACTGGACTATGATCGGACAATGTCCTAGGAAAAATTTTTACATTCTTCACCCTGTTGTATAAATCTGTTGTGATCAAAAAGAAATCAATTCTTGAGAAAGATTGGTGTCTATCTGAGAAAAACGTAAAATCCTTTTCTTCTTGATTACGTTCACGCCAATAGTCTCTCAATTCCCAATCTTCTTTCATGTCAAAAAAGGCTTTAGGTAATTTAGCCTGTTTAAAAAAGGTAGAAGAGCCTTTTTTGTCCATTTGTATATCTAAGACACCATTCCAGTCTCCCATTAAAATCACGGATCTATAGTCCAACAAAGTTATTTTCTGATGTAGTAACCTATAAAATTGCTCCTGTTGCTGGTTTGGTGCATACAACCCCACAATAAGAATTTTCTTGCCATATAAACCAAGTTCAAGCATAACATATCTTCCATAAGGATCTGATTCTAACAAGGTAGCAGATAAATTCTGTTTAACATAGATTACCACACCCCCTTTCTTCCCAGGGGCGGGAGATACAAAATGAGATCCCAAGCGAGGATTATTTAAATATTTTTGATCTTTAGCTGTAATATGAGTTTCTTGCAAGCAAATAATATCATTGTTGTGTTGTTTCAAATAGTGGTAAATTTTTTTTCTCTTTTGAGGAATGTTTAATCCATTAACATTCCAGGACAGGAGCTTTGCCATCTCCCTTGGCCTTCAGCCTGGAGAAGATCCGCTCAAATTCTGCTGCTGATGAATATGTAGCAGAGCTTTTGGGTCTTGCTCCTCCCACCGGCACTGAAGCAATTTGCTGAGTAGATTCTTCAATTTCTTTTTCTTTTTCTTTTTTCTGTTGTTCTTTTTCTTTACGTTTATGTGCTGCACGGGTCATTCTCTGTTCTTTAACCTCTGGTTGAGACATCCATACCACCTGTCCAGCAGTCATCATCCCTGTACCTTCAGATTTCTGTTCCATCTCTTTGTCACTCAAGACTTTATGCATCATGGGCAAAGGAGAGCCTGCTCCCAGGACCGTTTTATAAAATTCCTTAGCTTTAGCAACTGTATTAAGTCTATAACGTGTCCCCGCATGGCTCAAAACAATGCCCATCGGAATCTCCCATCTAAATGGCATTTGTCTTGCTTTAAGTTCATTTACTAAAAAAGCAAAATCTTTTCTGCTTCTTAAAATTTTAGGTGGAATTTCCTTTAAAATAATAATATCTTGGGCAGCAATCTGAAATCTTTTATTATAAAAAGTTTGTAGAATCTGATTTCGCAAAGACTTCTTAGCAAAATATATCACCACATCTCTAGGCAAATTCCTCTGTTTTGCAATCCAAGAATTAACTCTATAAATTCTTTCCACATCCCCACGTAACTCTTCTTTATCAATATTCAAAATAACAGCCAAGTCATTAATCACCATTTCCATCAAATCTTGAGTTTTATCTTCTTTCAGACCCCTTATTCTCAAAGCATATTCCATCTGTCTATACTGGAACATAAGAATATCATCTTGTGAAGTCTCCACTTTTTTCTCCATATCTTGAAATTTATAATCCAAAAGTTCAACTGTTTCTTCAATTTCCTCTACTCTGGAGTCCAGCTTCACAACCACTGAGGCCATTCCAGATAGAGCTAGAAGTATATCATCCCTCAAAATAGCATTATTCTGTTCTAAAAGCTCCTTCATCTCTTTCTTCATTTCCTCCTTAGTTTCAGATTTATTCTGATCCAAAAGTTGTTTCATTTCCTCCCTAAACTGTGAGACAGCACTTACCATTATTTCTTTAATGTCTTGTGCTGATGTGCCAGATGGGGGAGGTGAAGGTGGAGTAGATTTAGGTTGCTGCACTGAGGGTATTATTTTAAGTTGTTGTTGCACAGTAGAAGTAGCAGGAGAAGAAGTTACTTTAGAAGCTGCAGTAGCTGGTTGTCGTTTTGAAGCCATTTTAATTTATCTTCCTTTCTTCTTAAAAATACCAATAAAAATAAGTAATCCAAAAAAAAATTAAAAATAAGATAAAATAGAATAAGATAAGATCAATCTAAAAGTCCCCAAGAATAAAAAAGTAAAAAAAGTAAAAAAAAAGCAATATTAAACAACAATTCAGCCGATCCGTCTTTTAAAGGAAAAAAAAACTTTCAAAACGCCATTTTACTTTCACTCTCACTTTTCCGCCCAAAAAAAAAAAAAGAGAAAGCTCAAAAAAATAAAAAAAAAATCAGCAGATACTAAATAAACTAAATAAACTAAAAAAAATAAAATAAAGCTAAACTATAAATAAAATCCTTTAAACAGTTCTGTCCGGTTTAAGATTACTCACGGTTTCTTTAAGTACGGAGATGGTAGCGGCGTCTCGCTTTGTTTCCGAAGAAACAAAGACAGCTGAGAGGCGGAGAAGGCAATGAACTCCGAGGGAACCCTCTTTCTACCCCCCTAAAAATAAAAATCCAGGGAGAGTTAAGAGGTTCTACCTCTATTCATGCGATCTCTACCCCTTCCCTTCGCCCGGGAAGGGGATTGCGAGCCGCGGGCCAGCTGATAAACGCTGTGCTCCGCGGATCTGACACCTTCTCAGGAGGACGGCTACAAAGTAGCCGCCATCTCCACCGCTTTGACCACCGGAAGTCAACTTAGGATCCTTCTTAAGCCCCGGTGCAGTAGAGAGAACATTATTCAATGTTGCCCGTTCTCTGGCCTCCCTATTGGAGATTCCTGAGATTGATGAGCCTTGAACTCATTGTTTCCCAATGCTAACATCCCTGGGGACATAAATGAGGCACTTAGGGTGGAGGATAAAAAGATTGACTCCGGATTGCGTAGACCTAATTGAGACATGTTTCCTAACCACTGCAAATTCCTCAGATTCAGCTATGCCCACTACCAGTACAGAGCCCTATCTTTGGCCTCTCATCGACACCGAGGGTATTTACAAGGTACTGGCAGTGCTCGCAGCCCACCTTAGACAAATTCCAATCAGAATTCAATGCTATTTAGATGACATACTAATTCAGTCATCATCATTCCAAAACGCTCAGTCAGACCTCGCCCCAGCCATCAAGGTCTTTCAGGAGCATGGGTTTTCTGTTAATTTCCAGAAAAGTCATACAACAACCCGGCTCCTCCATTTGGGCGCTGTTATAGACACAGACAATTGTACGATCTACCTATCTCAGGACTGAAGGAACTCTATTCAGACTCTTGTACGTCGGATCCAAAGGGCCAGAGTAGTCACATTGGCCTCCCTATCACAGCTACTGGGGAAGACGGTGTCCTGCGTGCAAATTGTGCCAAGGGCATGCCTCCATGCCAGAGAATTACATGGCTTCTCCTTCCATTTCAGAGACTTGAACTCCCTTCAATGGTGGGACTCCCCGGCGCTGTCACGGGGAGCAGTATTAGAACCAGACAGGATTACCATTACCACAGATGCAAGCCTGTTTGGGTGGGGGGCACACCTCCACACGCACTGGGCTCAAGGTCGGGGGTCCAAACAGGACCTAAAGAACAATATAAACTGGCTGGAACTCAGAGCCATACATATGGCCCTAAAGGGATTCACCGATATAGTACAGGGCCAACATGTCCTGATTTTAACCGACAACATTACAGCCAAGGCCCACATCAACAGACAAGGGGGGACAAGGTCCAGGCCTCTCATGCAGGAGGCCAAATTGCTGGGGTCCTGGGCGGAACTGAATCTTGCCTCCATCAGGGCGGAGCACATATCCGGAGTGACCAACCAGCAGGCGGACTCACTGAGCAGAGCAACCGTGGACCATTCTGAATGGCAGCTGTATCCAAAGGTGTTCAGAGAGATCGTGGACAGGTTTGGTTCCCCAACCTTAGACCTTTTGCCTCCCCCACCAACTCACAACTTCCCAGGTTCCTTTCCGGGTTCCCACCTCCATCAGCGGAGGGAACAGATGCGCTCCGCAGTCCCTGGCCCAGGGAACTGCTCTATGCCTTCCCTCCTCTGCCGTTTCTTCCTGCCACGATCAGGAAGATCCTTCGCGAACGAGCAGAGGTCCTCCTGGTTGCGCCGCATTGGCCGAGACGCTCTTGGTCGCCGACCTGATGGTGCTCTCCGCATCACCTCCATGGAGGATCCCAGCAAATCGCATCTCCCACATTCAGGGGGAACTACGCCATCCAGACCCTCAATGACTCCAGTTAACCGTCTGGCACTTGAGAGGCAGACCTTAGGCTGAGACTCATATTCGTCAAGGGTCATAGCTATGATTCAGCAATCCAGGCGACCCTCGACAAATAGAATATACGATGCCACATGGAGAGATTCCTGTAATTGGTGTTCAGTTCGAAAAATTGACCTTTTGCCAGTTATCTTGGAGTTCCTGAGGGATAGTCTAGACAAAGGGCTTTCCACAAGCACCATCTGCAGGCAGGTAGCATCACTTGCCACAGTTATTTCCTGTGGCAATGAATCCTTAACACATTACCCTATGATATGCTCCTTCCTAAAAGGAGCTAACAATGTCAGACCATCAACTGTACATAGATAACCCTCGTGGGATCTTCATCAGGTTTATAGGCTCTTGTTTCGCACCCTTTGAACTATTGACACTGGTTTGTTTAAACAGTTATCGATGAAGGTGGCATTTCTTGTTGCTGTAACTTCAGCGAGAAGGATATCTGAACTGGCTACTCTTCAGTGAGGAAGGACCTGTGTACGTTCCATAAGGACAGGGTAACTCTTAGGCTAGGCCCCTCCTTCGTGCCTAAGGTCAAGTCCTTGTATCCTAGATCTCAGGAAATAGTTTTGCCGGATTTCTGTCCTAACCCATCTAATGACATAGAGGTTCAGTGGAACAAATCGGATGTGCACAGGGCTTATATTGTTATATACAGAGAACCTCATCTTTCCACAGAACAGAGGCTCTGTTTGTGTCCTATCACTCTTCATCACTAGGTCAGAAGGTTTCTTCAACCACAATACGCAGGTGGATTAGAGTTTGTATTTCTCTGGCATACCAGTCTCAGTCACTGCGAGATCCCAGGCATATCACGGCCCATTCCACTGGGGCGCAGCTACTACAGCTGCCTGGTCTACTCAGGCCTCCGTAGAAGGAATTTGTAGAGCAGCAACATGGGCATCGCCCTCTTCCTTTCTCTGTCACTACAAGAGGGATATATATGCATCTTCTACGGCTTCATTTGGCTGCAAGGTTCTAGAACACGCATTAACGTTGGATGGGACCCAGGCCCAATCTAATTCCCCACCCTAGGGACACAGGGCTTTGATATGTCCCATCCGTGGGTTCTCCATCCAATCATGCTGGAGAAAGGGGCGTTGTCTTACCTAAACCCCTTTTCTCAGCATGATGATGGAGAATCCACTCCCTCCCATTAGGTCAGTTGGCCTGGTTCCCATATTGTTCAGACACGTTGGACTAAAGTCTGAGTATCGCCTTAGCCTAAAACTGGGGTGCAGTTGGCACAGAGGGGGTGGTACTAAATTTCAGGAGCAGATAGATTAAGACAACCCATCCGTGGATTCTCCATCATCATGCTGAGAAAAGGCGTTCAGGTAAGACAACGCCCCTTTCTCCTCCTCATTCTTGCTGATACAAGCCTAGAAGGGTTTTGAATAAGGCAATTCCTTTAACTCGCAACCTGCCGACACCACCTAAACACCATGAGATCCATTTACTGTATGTTGAAACAAGTTGATATCTTCTGTAATTATAGAAGAGTAACTATGTTATGGCAAGAAATACCTGAAGTGGAAATTGAGATTTATTTTCTACTGAAAGCTTACATCTGGATCTGGGCAGACTTGAACCCTGGGCACTATCTAACAAAATGAAATTCAATGGTGAAAAAAGCAAGATTCTACATTTAGGCAAGAAAAACCAAATGCACAAGTACAGCATAGGTGGAACCTTGCTCAATAGTAGTAACTGTGAGAGGGACCTCGGAGTCCTAAGTAGACAATCCCATAAATATGAGCCAGCAGTGTGTTGCAGCTGCCAAAAAGGCCAACACAGTGCTAGGCTGCATTAACAGAGGGATAGAATCAAGATCACATGAAGTGTTAATACCACTTTACAATGCCTTGGTAAGGCCACACATGGAATACTGCATCCAGTTTTGGTCACCACAATGTAAAAAAAATGTTGAGCCTCTAGAAAGAGTACAGAGAAGAGCAACAAAGATGATTAGGGGACTGGAGGTTAAAACATATAAGGAACGGTTGCTGGAATTGGGTATGTTTAGTTTAACGACGAGAAGGACAAGGGGGGACAGGATAGCAGTGTTCCAATATCTCAGGGGCTGCCACAAGAAGAGGGAATCAAGCTATTTTCCAAAGCGCCTGAAGGCAGGACAAGAAGCAACGGGTGGAAACTAATCAAGGAGAGAAGCAACCTAGAACTAAGGAGAAACTTCCTGACAGTGAGAACAATTAATCAGTGGAACACCTGCCTCCAGAAGCAGTAAATGCTCCAACACTGGAAGTTTTTAAGAAGAGACTGGACAGCCATTTGTCCGAAATGGTATAGGGTTTCCTGCCTGAGCAGGGGGTTGGACTAGATGACCTCCAAGGTCCCTTCCAACTTTACTATTATTATTATTATTATGGATCATCGCAGTCAGCCAGATGTTCAGACTGGATTTGGCATTTTGTCTACCTATCGAGTCCTTACCCAGGACCTGGGATAGCAGATGTGGATGTTTGATGGTATTACAGTATCGTCGCAGGATGGAAGCAGTTCCTAGTAAGGCCGCCTTTTGCAATTGACTAATAGCGAATTTGTCAATGCCAATGGTGTTCAAGTGGTGCTCCAGTTGTTTTGGGATTGCACCCAAAGCCTATTACTATTGGTACTACCCTTGCTTGCTTTGCCACAGTCTTTCTATTTCTATTTGTAGGTCTTTGTATTTTGTTATCTTCTCCAGTTCTTTCTCGTCTATTCTGCTGTCTCCAGGCACTGCCACGTCCACTATCCAGACTTTTTTGTCTTTCTTATCGACAATTGTTAAGTCTGGGGTGTTATGTTGCAGGTGCTTGTCTGTTTGAATTCTGAAGTCCCAGAGCAGTTTAATTTTATCATTTTCTATGACTTTCTCTATTTTATGATCCCACCAGTTTTTGCTTACAGGCAAATGATATTTTTTGCAGATCTTCCAATGCACCATTGTTGCTACTTTGTCATGCCGCTGCTTGTAATCAGTCTGTGCAATCTTCTTGCAACAGCTTACCAAGTGGTCCACTGTTTCTTCAGCTTCTTTGCATAGGCGGCACTTACTGTCTGTTGCTGTCTTCTCAATTTTGACTTTATATGCATTTGTCCTTAAGGCTTGGTCTTGTGCAGCCAGAATTAGTCCCTCGGTCTCTTTCTTCAATTTTCCTGCTCTTAGCCATTGCCAGGTCTTATTATTATCTGCTTTCCCAGCTATTCTTTTAATGTATTGGCCATGTAGTGCTTTGTCTTTCCATGCCTCTATTCTGTTCTTCATTTGGTCTTTCTTGTAGGCCAGTTGGTCTCTCCAGTAGTCAGTAAGCCTTCCTGATATACTAATTTCAGGAATTAATTTTTAATTCTTATTAAATAAACTATTATTATTATTATATTATCGATCATCGCACAGTCAGCAGATGTTCAGACTGGATTTGGCATTTTGTCTAACTACGAGTCCTTACCCAGGACCTGGGATAGGCAGATGTGGAGTTTGATGGCATTACAGATATCGTCGCAGGATGAAGCAGTTCCTAATAAGGCTGCCTTTGACAAATTGACTAATGGCGAATTTGTCAATGCCGATGATGGTGTCCAAGTGGCGCTCCAGTTGTTTTGGGATGCACCCAAGGAGCCTATGACTATTGGTACTACCCTTGCTTGCTTTTGCCACAGTCTTTCTATTTCTATTTGTAGGTCTTTGTATTTTGTTATCTTCTCCAGTTCTTTCTCTTCTATTCTGCTATCTCAGGCACTGCCACATCCACTATCCAGACTTTTTTGTCTTTCTTATCGACAATTGTTAAGTCTGGGGTGTTATGTTGCAGGTGCTTGTCTGTTTGAATTCTGAAGTCCCAGAGCAGTTTAATTTATCATTTTCTATGACTTTCTCTATTTTATGATCCCACCAGTTTTTGCTTACAGGCAAATGATATTTTTTGCAGATCTTCCAATGCACCATTGTTGCTACTTTGTCATGCCGCTGCTTGTAATCAGTCTGTGCAATCTTCTTGCAACAGCTTACAAGTGGTCCACTGTTTCTTCAGCTTCTTTGCAAAGGCGGCACTTACTGTCTTTTGCTGTCTTCTCAATTTTGACTTTGTATGCATTTGTCCTTAAGGCTTGGTCTTGTGCAGCCAGAATTAGTCCCTCGGTCTCTTTCTTCAATTTTCCTGCTCTTAGCCATTGCCAGGTTTTATTATTATCTGCTTTCCCAGCTATTTTTTTAATGTATTGGCATGTAGTGCTTTGTCTTCCCATGCCTCTATTCTGTTCTTCATTTGGTCTTTCTTGTAGGCCAGTTTGGTCTCTCCAGTAGTTAGTAAGCCTTCCTTATATACTAATTTCAGGGCATCTTCATCATTGTTCTTCAGATATTCTTCCAAAGCCATTTTTTCTTCTTCAACCATCTGATGTACTTGTAGCATTCCACGCCCACTATTTGCCTTGGTAGATAAAGTCTATCAATGTCACTGCGTGGATGAAGGGCATGATTCATTGTCATTATTTTTCTGGTCTGCCTATCCATTGCTTTTATTTCTGCTTGAGTCCAGTCCACTATTCCAGCTGTGTACCTAATGACTGGGATGCCCAGGTGTTGATTGCCTGTTATGGTATTTCCTCCATTGAGTTTGGATTTAAGATCTTCTTCACTCTCTTGATGTATTCACCTCTAATCTTTTTCTTGACTTCAGTGTGCTTGATGTTGTCAGCTTGAAGGATACCCAAGTATTTGTAGTACTCTTCCTCATCCAGACTCTTAATGTTATTTTTGTGGGGCATCTTGATTCCTTCAGTTTCATTATTTTTCCTTGTTTGATAGTAAGTGTGGCACATTTGTCCAAGCCAAACTCCATTACAATATCTTGGCTATATATACTGACAGTGTTGAGCAGCGATTCTATTTCAGATGATGTTTTTCCATACAGCTTCAGATCATCCATATAAAGGAGGTGGGATAGTCTGGCAGATATTTTTGATGTTTGATAGCCATGTCCTGAGTTATTCAGTATCCTCTCTTGATATTAACCTCTCCCAGCCTCTCACCATTGATCTGCAACTGTGTCTTCCATTGTGCCATCGATCTTTGCACAAATTTTCTGATGTTTCTACTGACTCCTGTTATTTCTAGCACTTTATTATCCAATCATGTGGCAGAGAGTCAAATGCCTTTTTGTAGTCAATCCATGCCACATTCAAGTTGGTCTTCCTTCTCTTGCAGTTTTCCAAGATCATTTTGTCTATTAGGAGTTGATCTTTTGTTCCTCTGCTGTTGGGGCGGTTTCCTTTCTGCTCAGGTGGAAAGAGATTGTTTTCAACTAGATGATGTTGCACTGCATCAGCTACTACACCAGTTAGTAATTTGAAAGTTGTTGGTAAGCAGGTAATTGGCCCGTAGTTACCTGGTGTTGCCCCTTTTGCTGGATTTTTCATTATTAGGTAGGTTTCCCCAGTTGTTAGCCACTTTTCAATTTCTCCTCCTTGTAGTATATTGTTGAACTGTTTGGCAATGAGTGGGTGTATAACAGTTAGATGTTTCAACCAAAACCCATGCATTTCATCTTCACCTGGTGCTGACCAATTTTTGATTTTCCTTGCTCTTTTTACTACCATTTTTGTTGTTATTACTAGTTCTTTCATTTCAACTTCTGTTTTATTTGCATCCACCTCTTTTAACCAAGCCGCATCCTTGTTGTATTTCTTTGGGTTATCCCATATCTGCTTCCAGAACTGCACTGTTTCTTCCTTGTCAGGTACTGACTGATTCCTTGCAGTTTCTCCATTGATGGATTGGTAGAAACGTTTCTGATTGGATTGAAATTGGAGGTTCTGCCTATAGTTTGCAATTCGAGCTTCATATCTACTGATTTTCCTGGCTATAGCTGTTATTTGTTGCTTTATTATTTCCAGTGCTTCCTTGATCTTCCTTGTTTCTAAGTGGTATTTCTTGATTAGGTATTCTTTGGTCTTCTTGTTCTTCAGCTTCTTTTCTTTCATCTGTTCTAGCTTGCTTGCATGTGATCTTAACTTGCTGATCTTATTTTCTAGTCTAACCTTCCATTTTTCTGGTGCACTGTTTGTTTGTTTTTCTTCTTTGTTGATTTTGCATCCCAGGTATTCTGTTATAACTGCAGCTGTGCTGTACATTAGTTGGTTTGTTTCTTGCAGTGAATTGGTGCTTATACTTGATATTGCAATATTTGCATCTTTTAATGCTTGTGCTAGCTGTTTCTTTGGAACAAGCTTCAATGCAGGTAGCCTTATTCTGTTGTTTTTGTGCTGTTCTAGATGCTCAGTTATTCTTTGTTTCAATTCTTTTATTTCTTTAGTTAGAGGGTTTTGTTCTTCCTGAGGAAGAGGTGCCTGGTTTCCAAATGAGAACAGTTGTATATCTCTGCTGGATTCCTTCACTGCCAACTCCCCCTGGTTTGCCTCTACATTCTTAATTACTTCTTGTAAGGCTTTGATTTCTTTGCCCTGGGTAAACCTTTGCAGTTCGTCCAATTCTGTTTCTGTAAATACTTTATTTCGTGTTATAAATCGGCGTTGATCTGCTAGTCTCTGTTCTGTTATTTCTGATTCTGGAGGTTGTTCTTTCCAGAACTGGTGCATTCGTTTTAGAGATCCTCTTCTTGTTGGACTTGATCTGTAGTAACAGATCATTATTTCTTTGTTTTCCATCACTGTGTCTCTGCGACGGGTAAACACCTTTTCTTCCAGTAGTTCTGCAGCTGCTGGCCCTGGTTGCTCAGCCAACAGTCCTGAGTCCTGTAACCCATTTTTCACCAGATATCCAGGAACTCCAATATCTATTGCGGACCTTGTTAACCCGGGCGACGTCCGAGCCGGTATGGCATTCTGAAATTTACGTCTCACCATATTTTTTATGGGAGAGACACTCTTTGTCTGACTCCTCTGATGAGACCTGTCCAGTATGTTTGAACCTCTAGCATAGCTCTCATCTTCCTCAGAGTACACAAGCCCCACAACCACGTCAAGGTAGTGCCCCCCCTTATTATTATTATTATTATTATTATTATTATTATTATTATTATTATTATTATCTTTTATTTTATGCTTTCCACTCAGTAATATAAAATGTTTGATTTAATGCCTTCTCTTTGAACTTTGAAGCCAATGAAATGAAGAAACAGCTGAGAATCAGGTTTTTTATCAGACATTATACATTCATTAGGCTAATCTAGGCAGATACACCATGCTGGGTTTGATGACAATCAAACTAGTTTCTGATTAACATCCAATTTTTCTTCTGAGTCCACTGTTGCAAACCAAATAAATTTGTTTTGAGTACATCACTTTAGATGAGGAGGAGGAGGAGGAGAAAGGGAGAGAGAGAGAGAGAAAGAGAGAGAGAGAAAGAAAGAAAGAAAGAAAGAAAGAAAGAAAGAAAGAAAGAAAGAAAGAAAGAAAGAAAGAAAGAAAGAAGAGAATTTCTAGAAAGCCAGTAACCTTCCACATTCTGCTAGAATCTAGAATTTCACCTAGATGCTAACCATGACTGGTCACAATATATCTAAATTCCTATTCCATTTTTCAAAATTAAGTTCTACTCATGGTTTTCCAGATGCTTTCTATGCTAAGCTTAACACATTATTTATGACTCACTGATTGTGTGTGTCTGTGTGTTTGTGTGTTGACTTGATTTTTTTTTTTTGGCCTTTCCAAGAAGGGGGAAGAGTTTTTAAGTGAAGTATTTGATGACTTCTACTGAAGTACAGCATCAGGAGCCCAAGCGAGTGCCATCTGGTTATTCCCTTAAAAAGCATTTTCATAAATGAGACGTAGGTCTTAATGCCTTCCATATAAATTGTAATGTTATTCCATAATCACATCATCTGAGCAGGTTGCAGAGGTCAAGAACTTCCTTTGGACTTCATTACAACAGGATGCATTATGTACAGTCAATTAGAGCTACAATGAAAACTGGAAGGACTTTCGGAGCACAAAAAAATTTGGACAAATGTAGTTCTTCCTTACATATGTATTCTTTTTTGAAAGAATGATGCAAATGCAGACATTTTGGATCACAAAGTAGTCCATCATTAACCTCCTTGTCTCTTGCCTCAGTCTATATACTGAATCCATGCCCAGTATGAGCTAAGAATGCTATCAACAAGTTGAATGCTGGGTTTCATCACTTTCCATCACATCATAATTACTATTTAAACTAAATCATATTTCTGTTTAGGAAACAAATGTGTAGTTAAAGGTGGAAATCAAACATGTCTGGATGATTTTCTTTTTATAAAATAATAACCCCAAACAAACTTCTTTCTTCTTTCTTCTTTCTTTCTTTCTTCCTTTCTTTCTTTCTTTCTTTCTTTCTTTCTTTCTTTCTTTCTTTCTTTCTTTCTTTCTTTCTTTCTTTCTTTCTTTCTTTCTCATATACATAGCTGGTCTTTATCTCTATCTGTTTTCTTTTCCAAACGTATTGGCATAAATAAAGGCAACTGGCTCCAATGTCCTATCTTGACAAAGAACACAACAGAGAACAACCAAGTCAACCCTGCCAAGATGATTTGGGGGGGGGGTTGGCCCCGTCTCCTGGGTCATCTTTGACTGTAGAGGGATAGCACTGCTCCAGACTGAGTTGATATGCAACCTGGGGAAGATATTCGTAGACGTATGGTCCTTGTTCAAGGACAAAGTGGCAGTTGTGGCTGGAAAGGGGTGCTTTCCATAGGGAGCCATGCTGGCGCAGTGGTTAGAATGCAGTATTGCAGGCTAACTCTACCCACTGCCAGGAGTTTGATCCAACCAGATCAAGGTTGACTCCGCCTTCCAAGGTCAGTAAAATGAGAACCCAGATTGTTGGGGGTAATATACTGACTCTGTAAACCGCTTAGAGAGGGCTGTAAAGCACAACGAAGCAGGGCATAAGTCTGCTATTGCTATGGCTATTGCTATTCATCTTCTCCACCAGCTGTGCCCTTTCCTGTCTTGTGGTGCTTTGTTTATGGTCACTCATCCCTTAGTCAGTTCCTGGTTGTATTATTGCAATGCACTTTACATGAAGCTACCCTTGAAGAACATCTGGAAGTTACAATTGGTCCAGAAGGTGGCAGCACATGTGGTGAAAGCCGCCTCCAGGTTTGCCAATGTCACACCTCTGTTGCAGAAGCTGCACAGGCTTCAACTTTTCTTCCTGGTACATTTCAAGGTGCTTCTTATCACCTTTAAAGCCATGGACAGCACAGGGCCAGTTTATGTAGGGGACCACTTCTCCCTGATTGTGCAGGGGGCTGGACTAGTAGACTTCCAAGGTCACTTCCAATTCTGTTATTCTGTCCTTCCGTTTCAGATGCTATTGATTAATCTGCAGCTATGTAGTTCTATGTCCAGCTTTTTTATATAACTGTGATGTCTTTTGTCCTGATTGTTAAGATGAACAAGTTGAAGGTTTTTAAATAAGAGGAAGGCGAATCTCCCTTGCCCCTAATTCTGCTTTGATAGAAATTATTTTGGAAGGTGGGGACTGCCTATTGATTATTTGAAGGAAGATGGAGCCCTTTTCCCATTTTTTTTCTCATTTTTTATCCATATTTTGAGAAACATGTTCATGATGGGATTAATACATTGTAGAAGGTGGATGACAGCACCTGAGAGAATGGTACTTAGATGAGAGGGGATAAAAAAAAATACATAGTGGTTAGGAAGTAATTTTATATTTGGATAAACAAGATGGAAGCAGAACAGAATTATTTATAAGCTAGAAAGTTGGGGTTTTTTTTTCCCTGCCAGTGGCTGTTTTAATTTTGCCATGAGAGAAGCAATCTTTATGAAGGATTTACAGAAATTTTCTTGAGTCAAGGATCATTCCAGCCTTTTTAATGATGAGAGCCATATTTCAAAAAGGACCATACAGGACCATACAAAAATAATTTTTAAAAAGATAGGTAATACAGATTAATTAATTAATTAATTAATTAATTAATGTGTCACCCAACTCATGCAGATATTACTCTGGGCAGCCTACAAACATTAAAACTAGTATGTCTAATAATAAACAATAATAATAGATTAATTTAATTATTAGCATTAATTTTACTTAATTTAACAATCAGACAGACAAGGCTAATGCTGAAATTCAACAAGTGATTTCCTTGCTCTACTTTACTTAATTCATGCTGTTTAACATTGACAGGTGGGTAGAAACAACAGCTGAGTAGGATGTAATGGCAGATGCATACACAATGCTGGTTACTACCACAGGATACTAAAGGGAGGCTTAACTTTCTGGCAAATTCCCTTTAAAAAAATCACATTATGAGTTTTGATACCATATGTTCAATAATGCATACTGTGCTCAAGAGTCAGTCAAAGGACCTTTGGTCTTGCATTTACTGCATGAAGAGTACAGCTCTTAAAATATCAGCCTTTATAACACTGTGAGAAGTTTGGCCTATATCAGCCGCACAAGAGACACTGGATCAATGACAAATGTTTTATTAGCCTTTGGAGAACTGGAAAAAAAATGAGCATTTCCGTGTGCTCGGAAAGACCCCATAAATCTGGTGAGTGGCCAATACAATAGACAACTATTAGCTAACTGAGAAAAATGATGCTAGCTATAGCATTTGGAAAATATTAGCATTTCCTGAGACTATAAAATTAAGCCTGTAAGGAGGTTTTTGCATAGTTTATCAATTATACAGTTACATGAAAAGGCAACTTAAACCTCAAATAAACATGCACACACAAATGCAAATACATGCACACTTCATTTTCCCTTATGATAGTATGATGGTAGGAAAACAAACAGGCAGAGAAATTGGTAGATTTGTTTTGTTCCACTTATCAAATACTCAGGAAAAATGGAGCAATGTCATTTTTATAATCTGTTTATTATAATCTCTTGAGCTTGGCTTTTTTCAAGCAAAAGTATCAGCTCTTCTTACAATAGCTTATATTTATATTATTTTTTTTTACCATATGGCTGTTGTAAATTAACATAGAGCCAGACCTCAAGGCAGTTGCACTGTCACAGCAAAACACCCTACTTTTTTCATTCCATGGCTTCTCCTTGACTGATATAAAATGGATCAAAATTAATCTCCTGTGAACATTTCACTCATGGCCAGTTCTATCCTGTATGACTATAATTGAAATAAAATGTTTTGAAATTCTAAAATCCAAAGCATTTATGAGTTCTTGTGGTTACAAGTTCCCTAATTAGGCAGCTTAACATTATATCTAAGGAAGCATCCACCCTAGGCAGCAGTTTTAAGTCAGAAAATAGTTATTTAATTTGTTTTTATAATTGTACTGTCCCATAGTACATTTATAAGAAACTATCTGGCTGGTTATATGTCCTTCTTGGAAGGTGGCATTTTTAGGAGGCTGTTTAGATTATCATAGTACTTGCTCCTTCAGCTGTCTTTGATTTCTGCTGCAGAGTCCTAAATCTATCTATAAAAAGGATAAGATGATAGGATAGGATAGGATAGGATAGGATAGGATAGGATAGGATAGGATAGGATGAGATTCATAGACAGACAGACAGATAGATATACATAGATATAGATATAGATATAGATATAGATAGTGCTTTTTTTCTTTTAAAAAAAGGGCCGGAACTCACACATGTCATACAACCTGCCTTGCCTACCCTACAAAGTTCCATACAAAAAAGGTGTCGGAACTCCGTTCTGGGCATTCTATGACAAAAAAAAAAAAGCCCTGGATATAGATATAGATATACAGTATATATCACAGTCCATTTTGAATTTTATAGATATTTGAAAAAAGACTCTAGAGAATTAACAAGGTTGTTACTATATGGTACAAAGCTATTGATGCTACTAATGTGACTGGATGCCACACCAACTTCCAAAGAAATTCAGTTATCTAGATTTTCACTCAACAGAAAACAGAGCAGCCTTCTTAGAAATAATAAGGAAAATTCTTAATGCATTCAAAAGAACCATGCAATAAAGCACATGCATGCTGCCTGTTCCATTCCAGTCTTTTCCCCTTGTTAGCAAGATTTTATTCTTCCCAGTAGTATGTCAGGCATTAAAAAAAGAAAATAGAGCTATAAGTTAAGATTCATTCAAGTTAGCGCTGGAATCAGAGCCACACACATTCATTGTAGGAGTGAAAGAGTTAGAATCCAAGAAACTTGTGACTGGAAATTGTATTTATATAACTACCCACTTGAGGGTTACATCATTATTTACTTAGAAATTTCATCCCCTATCGATAAATCTATTCCATTAAATCCATAGTAGGGACTCTTTGTTTTGACAGGAGAAAATCTTGAATAAACAACAATACACAGGACTCAAAGTGATAGATCTGTTGAGTTTCATTGCTATCATGGCATCTTGACAAATTCCATTTATTTTCCAGATGTTTAAAAAAATAGGTTGCTGCATCAGTTATCCAGGTGAGCACATAACCATGTACTCTTGGAGATACAGAACTGCCCAGCCATTTGCAAATGAAGCCAAACTTCTGTTATGTTTCTCATTATTAAAAAGGAACTATTGTGCTGATGAAAGTACTGGAATATTGGAATATTGTTGCGGGTTTTATACATGTAGTTACCGTATATGCCGGTGTATTAGGCGACCTGGCGTATAAGACAACCCCTGTCTTTATCGCCGAGTCGTCTTCCTAGAACATCGTCTTATATGCCGGAAACTACCAGTATTTCCAGCGTATAAGACGACTCAGCGTATAAGACGACCCCCGTCTTTGGCGCCAAGTTTAGCGCTTCCGGAAGTCGTCTTATACGCCGGCATATACGGTATATGTTGCTTATGTTTGGATTTCAAAATTCCTCTTAGAAGTGGCTATTTTCTTTTAAGAAATTGTTGCCACTTCTAAATAGCAATGCATAAAATCAAAATCTCTCTAATCTAAGGACAAGGTCTATAAGTAAACTATATTGATATTTATTAGAGCAAGATATGATTGAAGAACAGGTGAAAGAAACGATGACAATTTGGTGTAAATATTTTGGGCACAATATGGATTTGGATAATTGGCAAAGTTTATGGGGAAAAAAATCTAAAAATTACTCTAGCAACCTCCTATAAGGAAAACCTCTATAAGATGTTTTATAGGTGGCACCTCCCTCCCACAAGATTAGCACGAATGAACAAGGGGAAATCTTCGATATGCTGGAAGTGTGGAGAGACCGTTGGGAATTACTACCACATGTGGTGGCAATGCCCAAACGCACAAAAAATTTGGAACTTATTAAAGAAATGGCTGGAAGAAATTTTGCTAATAGATATAGAGGCCAAACTGGAATTTTTTTTATTGGGAATTATAGAAAGAAAATATAAGAAAGATACAAATTATTTACTACTGCATATAGTAACAGCGGCACGAATAGCCTTCGCTCAAAAATGGAAAGAGAAAGATACTCCAACCAAAGAGGAAATATTACTGAAAATTTTCAATTGCGCTGAAATGGATTGACCTACATGGGAACTCAAGGATAAAAGTTAAACTAAGTACTACAAAATCTGGGAACAATTTTATGATTGGATAGACAATAAGAGGGTAGCCAAGACAAATGTATAGTGTTAGAATAAAATATAGATTATAGACAAATGTATATTTAAAAGATAAATAGATATACAGAAATAAGGGGAAAGTGTTAATATTATATTATAAATAGTGAGCAAAGCTCAAGAACTTTATGTCTATGAGTACTAATACTACTGTAAAATGTCAGAAGATGTATGGAACCAGTGATGTCATATCTATGTCCAATGTGTTTTTAATTTTGTATTATTAATAAAAATTTTGAAAAAAAATAAAATAATCTAAGGACAAGGTAAAATATCTACAAAATCCCATAAAGCGAATGTCTTATCTAAAAATCCTAATACATGAATAGGGACTATATGAGCAAAGTTTTCACCTAATTTATGTTGGGTGTCATTGAATTTCTTCCAGCCAGTTTCAATTGTTGATCCAATATTATTATTTTCATCTGTTTGGAAATTGCAATTGATTCAGTTTGATATTTAAGTTCAAAGTATTGAATTAAGTCCAATTACATCTGATGATTCCATTCAACTTTTCAGTTCAGAATGTAGAGACACAAACCAGAGCCTCATTTGGAATATTGCTAGACTAAATGAGCAATTTATTTTAACTTTTTACCCTTTTATTATTCTTTTCTTCTTTTGAATGGAAAAAAAATAACTTCTCTCTCAGTGATCAAGAACATTCTGGTTAACTTCTCATGGGAAGGGTCTATAGTTACTAGCCATACAAGTAGTTCTCAACTAACAACCGCAATTGAGCCCAAAATTTATATTGCTAAGCAAGACAGTTGTTAAGTGGCATTTTCTTGCCATTGTTGTTAAGATAATCACTGCAGTTAAATTAGTGTCACTGGTTGTTAAGTGGATCTGGCTTCCCCATTGATTTTGCTTGTCAGAAGTTTGCAAAAGGAGATCACATAATGCCAGAACACTGCAACTGTCATAAATATAAACCACTTGTCAAGCGTCTAAATTTTGATCATGTGCCCACAGGGTCGCTGCAACCATCGTAATAGTGAAAAGTGGTCATAAGCTACTTTTGTCAGTGTCATTGTAACTTTGAACAGTCACTAAATGAATAGTTGAGGACTACCTATATGAGTTGTCTATGACTGGTCCCTTCTCCAGCAACCTGAAGAATCCTTGACTTCACAAACTTCCATTAAATGTCAGAGAGAGGCATTATGAGATGGATTTTTCAGATTGGAAAGCACGGACAGTCAGGAATCCGCAGTTTAATGGGAAGATGTAGAATAGAAAGCAACAACAGAGGGCCCCTCCACACCAGAGCACCAGAGGGAAGGATGATAAACAATGGTTGGAAACTGATCAAAGAGAGAAGCAACCTGGAATTAAGGAGAAACTTCCTGACAGTGAGGACAATCAACCAGTGGAATAGCTTGCCTCCAGAAATCGTGGGTGCTCCATTACTGGAGATTTTTAAGAAGAGACTAGACAATCACCTGTCTGAGATGGTATAGGTTCTCCTACTTGAGCAGGGGGCTGGACTAGAAGACTTCCAAGGTCCCTTCCAGCTTCTATTCTGTTCTGTTCTGTTATTCTATTCCAGGAGTAGGCAACCTTGGCTCTTTTATGACTCATGGACTTCAACTCCCAGAATTCCTGAGCCAGCCATGCTGAGGGGAAAGGAAGAGGGTTAGGGTCCCTTCTATTCTATTCTATTCTATTCTATTCTATTCTATTCTATTCTATTCTTTTCTATTCTATTCTATTCTATTCTAGAATAGCAGTAGCAGTAGCAGTAGCATTGGCATTTAGCAATAACCATATCACTTAGACTTATATATCACCCATAGCACTTTGCAGCACTCTCTGGGGGGTTTATAATGCAGAGCATTATTTACATATTCTCCCCACAATCTGGGTCCTCCTTTTACCAACCTCAGAAGAATGGAAGGCTGAGTCAATCTTGAACCATGTCAGGATCGAACTTCAGGCTATGGGCAGAGTTTGCCTACAATACTGCACTTTAACCACTGTGCCAGCAGGGCTCTATGAATAATGTAAAAGAAAAACAAAATGACAAATTTTAAGGCTCTCTGAGAAAAGAAAAAAGAAAAAGAAAAATAACAAAGCTTCTTTCATAGCGAAATAAAAATAATGAGGAAACACAATTTTAGATATTTCAAAATTTTGGAGTAGAAAAAGCTCAACACAAGATTCTATATATTCCAAAAACAGATATCTTATATCCTGTCCTAAATATTAACTAATATAGATCACCTGTTCTCTGGCTTCCAAAATATAACAGGTGCATTAGAATTGCATTGTTATTCCATTTTTTAATCGCTACCTTATCCACCAGTTGACTTCAGGTATGCATTAATGCTTCATTATGATTGATGCATTCTTCTGCTCACACCTGTGTACTTTATACAGGCACCCAGAGAAAATTCTCTAGTTAACTTCAGGACACAAATGAAGCACTCTGACTTTTGGATGTAAACCTTCTATTAAAACAAGGGTGGGCAAACTTTGGCAACCAAGAGCTGCAATCCAGGGATTTTGGGGGGATGGTGGCAAGGGAGGGGAATGGTGAAAAGAGGCCAGGGTTAGATCACCTGTAGAAGAGGCAGGAGTCCTATGTTTTTCTCAAGGAAGTTGAGAGAGTTTTTTTTAAAAAAAAAAAAAACTGTATGAAGACTACACTATAATAGAATTTCTGGGTGTTTGCAATCTCAAAATAACAAGATATTAAAACTTGATGGTACATATGCAATCTACCTTGCACATGGAGATGTTAACTGAATCCTCTTCATGACCATGGCTACCAGGCTAGAAAATCTAGATTCTATGTTTGTGTTCCCTCTTTCTGCTCAAATGTTTTGCCCAATTTTTCTTGAAGCTGGTGTAAGGCAGAAAAGTGACATTGAAAAAAAAAGTTTCAACCACAGTATTGGAAATATTACCTGTTCTGCCTGCCTGTGGGGTACAACTGTCTTTGGAAACTCTGCTTTTTGTTTGATAAAGAAATTGGTTTATGGGAGCCTTGAATAGTTATGCCATCCTCTCCCAGGAGAAGTGGTTGTGTTCTCATTCCTGCTTTTCTTTTTGTTTTCTAGGGCCAGAGAAAAATCATTTATTTTACTTACTTTCCATAAAGATTGAATATTGAAGCATTGCTTGTTATTATTGATTTTGCATTCAGTTCAGTTCAATTGTTACGGATTGCTCACCTCCATGGGTGCACTTGCTACATCCTGAAAAATGGACTAGGAAAGCTCTTCATAATAATAATAATAATAATAAAAAAGCATCAGCTTACTTCTGGCTGTTGGAGGAAAACTATACGTTATTTGTCCAAAAATTTGTAGGAAAATTCTGATGCTTTCTTTTGCTTCAACTGTTCTTTGGCTGCAGACATTTAGCAATGATTGATCCAAAAGGAACATGTTCTCCTGTCAATTCCTATAGCCAAATCTCACAGCATCCAAGCTACAGTTCTCCGCTATCTATTCGCCTCCTTGAAATGAAATGGAACTAAAGAGTATAGTGATATATCATTGGCGGCCCATTTGAAGAGAGACCTTTTAGAAATTTTACCAACAAATGGAAACAGATTGAATTGTGTCTGCTTGCAGTTGCTATGAAGGGAAACATTCTCTCTGCCAGGATTCCAAGTTGCCAAATCTAACCTTTATCTTTAGAATTTCTTCAGATTATTTTTGGGAATGCTGCAAGAGTTTTATATGGTTGAATCAGCCTACTGGAGCCAGGAATTACTGCTTTGTAATTCAGCTGTAGCACTATTTCTTTTATCGATTCTACGGCTATGGTTCAATCCCAACAGCTGACAATGCCTTTCAGCACAAATTAGTTAACTCACGGTTCCAAGGAAAAAATTGGAAAATACCATTTTGGCATGAGGGAACTACAAACTTTCAAGCACATACACACACACACACACGAGAGAGAGAGAGAGAGAGAGAGAGAGTGAGAGAGAGAGAGAGAGAGAGAGAGAGAGAGAGAGAGAGAGAGAGAGAGAGAGAGAGAGAGAGAGAGAGAGAGAGAAGGGAGAGGCAGACAGACAGACAGAACCCACTGAACCAAGTAAACAGTCAAAGTTGTATAAGTTGTATGTGATATTACCCAGCCACTTCCCCCCAAAAATCTGGGCTGCCACTCAAATAATTGAACAAAATCAGGTCAACCCCAGCAAGGGTTCATGTTATAAAATAGTTTGCTGTTTGGATGTAAGAGCAGCCAAAACAAACTGACCAAAAACAAAATTTGAAGAAGGCTTTAAGGGTCCTTGGCCATTGAAATACCTGAGAAATGTTAGATGATTGTCAGTTTTTGCCAATTTATATTAATATTAGGAGGATCTTTCTCTGTAAGAAAAAAATGGACCTAGTTTAGTATCCTCAGCCTAAAGTTTCTTAAAACTTTCTTCAACTCTAACTTAAAATCAGTCTAACTGATTTTCAACTATCCAGTGCTTCACATTAATTATTTTTAGCAATAATGAGGAGGAAACGTGAAAAGATATGCCTTTTAATTTCCATTTAAGAGCATATAAGAAAATGGCCATCTTTCTCAACCTTTTCATTTTTGCATGGGTTTCATTTACAATTTTTTTACTTTGCCTACTGATTTTAAGAGGATTATTTGGAAGAAGAAGTAGATATTCTCACACATAATTCAAAGCTCGATGACATATGGCTTTTAAGGCTGCATCCTAGGCATTCTTAGCTGGACATAAAGCCCATTGAGTTAAGGAAGTCAAGTATTTCTAGGGCATGGGTGTCAAACTCACGATGTCACGTGATGTGTCGCAACGTATTGTGACTTTTTTCCCATTGCCGGCAATGGGGTGGGCACAGTTTTGGCATGGCGCATCCGGACTGCAGGCCGGCAGTTTGACACCCCTGTTCTAGGGCCTATCAGTTGTAGTTCATGTGATAATGTTGTGTCAATGTAGGAGGGTTCCAGCTGCATCAGTTATGGAGAACATAGTCATTGGTGATAGTAGAGAGATAAGGTATGTCATCGCTCATTTGAACTTGCTTGATTCTATAAGCATAGTTTTTTAAGCAAGTGTTCTCAAAACTAGCTCTGTAAAGAGTTGGAATGGTTGGGCATTTCTTTACTGCAAGATCAGAAGTGTTTTCATATGAATATTGAAACTACTTCAATATTTCTTTTCTTCAGAACTATTCTGAATGCTGCTTGTGAAGGAATGTAGTCCTGGCCTTTGGAATGGAGAAGAAAGGAATGACTTATTAAGGGGGAGCTTTTAGCATTCATTCCTAAGAAAGAGGGAATGAAAATGAAGTACAAAATAACTAATTCAGAATAACTCCATCTTGACTTTCTTTGGTATAAGATAAAGCAGACAGGAACTCTGACATGTTTTGAAAATCTCATTATTCTACCTACAACAATTAAGAACATTCCTGGAATTTTTGACCTTCCCTTCTACAAAGGGCTGACCCCAGGAGATTCTCATTCTCATGAATAATGAGCGGAAGGAGATCAACTCCTTTGCTGTTACTTGGGCCGAGGAGTGCATTTTAAGTGTGGCATTCTGAGATAACATACATCCATGGAAGAGATCTTTGGCATCCTTATATGTGTCAGCCTTCCGTATAGTTTGAATTTACTGTTTTAGTATCCCACTAGGATATGCTTTCCAGTATGGTAGCCTACGCAAGGGAACCCTTACTTCCATACATAAAAGACAATGTAAATGTTTTCTGTGACCACTGCTGGAAAAGTGATTGGAAAGAATTCCAGAAAGTCCTGGATACTTTCTTAACTTTTGGGGAGGAGAATCACTACCTGGGTGGATCTAGAGCTAGCTAGGTGACTGAAATGCAAGATCTTATTCAGGATGCTAATACCTGATTTGGAAACAAATCAAGGGGAGAAGCAACCTAGAACTAAGGAGAAATTTCCTGACAGTTAGAACAATCAATCAGTGGAATGATTTGCCTTCAGAAGTTCTGGATGCTCCAACACTGGAAGTTTTTATGAGGAGATTGGACAGCCATTTTTCTGAAATGGTTTCAGGGTTTCCTGCTTGAGCAGGGGGTTGGACTAGAAGATCTCCAATGTCCTTCCAGCTATGATACTCTGTTATTCTGGGGAAGGGTTCAGTTAGCAGGAAGACCTGTATGGCCTTCAACTCTATATTTGTAATCACCAGAGAACCTTGCATTGGATACAATATTTTTAGAACCTTTTTTATTTGGAGGTCTTTAAGAGAGAAACTTTCTAGAACCAAAGAACTAGAGCTATTAACACATTTTCTGCTTTAATCCTTGATGGATCCTTAAAGATGCCACTAATATGTATTCTGCTTCTACATTTCTTTACATAGTATCCTTATGATGTGCTCAAATTCCAAGCAGGATCTCATTTCTGATCACAATATATGAACTGCAATCTCTTATAGATAGATGCAGTGGTTTCTTTTGACTCCATTCTCTTCCTTTCCTTTTCTGAGATTGTTTTAAACTGGTAAAAATTTGGTGAGATTTTTGCCTCTTAAATAAACTGATTTGCTGATCTGAAGAAGTGTTGGTAGAATCCAGTAGAGGGCAGTAGTATACTTAATAGCAGACATCTTTGGTGAATAATCTACCTTCAATTACAGAACTTCAAGATAAGGAAAACTAGTAAGAATAGGAAGGTTCAGAGAACAGTTATTGACCCATAGTAGTGTACTTTCTGTTACATCTAAGAAGAGGATGAGTAGGTGCATTGATTGGCTCAGTCTAAGTGTCTGATGAAAATGTAAGTTTAATGCTAATACTTTCATCTTAGGAGAGGATTAACTAAAAATATCTGGCTCTTGTTATTAGATGACATCTCTGTATTTCCATCCATTGGGGGAGGGGGAAGTAGCCTAAGACTGATGTGGGATAAGGATCTTGATCTGGCAAAATCCCCTGAAACAGAAGCTTATGAAAGTATCATGGTTTGCAAAACTGAAATTTGTTGCTTGCTGTTTCAGCTCCATGCTCACTGCACACACTTATTTCAATTTGTAACATTTTTTTGCTACACTTTTCATTTTTACCCTTCTGTCCAAAAATCAGGGGGGAAAAGAGACAATCCTCTACTTTCCCCTTGCAAAGAATCCCTACAAGTAGAGAAGAAGTAGTATATGAGGGAGAAAACTAGTTTATTTTTGTCCCTGATACATTATTTTTCCACGTGTGGGATGTTCTTTCTACTGAGAATGAAGAATAATCAAATATGCAGTTTCTTCCCTTAAAGCTTGATATGGTAAGCTTGGAGAAAACCACAGAAACCTACAAACTGTTTAGAAGTAGTTCCAATTGTCTTAATATTTATATTATTCATTATATTTACATTATATTTATATCATATATCATCATCCATGTATATAGATATTACCCAAAAGCCAATTTAGGTTATACCCTTGATAGGATCAGTCATAACCATACCTTTTAGGGGGGAAAAGAAACTAATGTGGATGGCTACCTTTACAGCAAGAGCAAGAACACTTAGACTTATATACCACTTGTGCTTTACAACCCTCTCTAAGCAGTTTGCAGAGTCAGCCTATTGTCCCCAACAATTTGGGTCCTCTTTCTACTGACCTTGGAAGGATGGAAGCCAAGGCAACTTTGAGCCTCATCAGGATCGAATTTGCCTGCAATACTGCAATTATAACCATGGTTCTGATTCTTGTGTCTTTTATGTCTTTCTGAGCCACTTTCATTGTGATGGTGTTGGTGGTGATGTGCTCCTGGGAAAGACAAGCAAAGAATCCTGGGAGTGTATGTCGAGAGGCTCTATTCCCAGCTGGGTAACCCAAGAATGAATAACTGCCCAGCTAAAGCAAGCAGGCATCTATATTGCAGCAGTAATGGAGTGGAAGTCTCAAAAGTGCTTTTTCAAGAGACAACTGGACTTTCTTGTTTTTCTTTGAAGACCTTTCATTTCTCATTCAAGAAGCTTCTTCAAAATTGAAGAGCCGTCTCTCAATAGAAGGGAAGGGATACAACATCATCTATCTCCAGTCTGCAACACAGTCCTGTCAATAGTTCCAAGAAGGCTCCACACCTATTTGCACTACTCAGATGACCCTGTGGACACAGATAAACCTCCAGGTGGCCTCTATGACTCTGTAAAAGAATGCACATGACTAGCTGTCTGCAAGGAATATAACTGCTTCCATTTCTCAGCATCCAGTCAGACCTGAGGAAGCTTCTTGGATGAGAAGCGAAACATCTTCAAAAAAAGATAAGAAAAGAAAAATAAGACAGTCCAGATGTCTGTCCAATTGAAAAAGCATCTTGGGGACAAGCATGACCTGATGACTGAGAACCTCCATAGATAATGGAGTGGAAGATCACTTTAGTAATATTTTAGTATTAGTATTTGGTGATTTAGTATTTAATATTAGTAAATCTTGACAAATACTAATGCCAAAAGCAGAGGAGGAGGTAGAGGTAAATTATTCCTGTATTTCACCAAGAGAACCCCATGAGTAGATAAGATAAAATGATTGGTGATAACACTGCTAAATATTTGACCCAGAAAGTCAGGCAGCAGTCAATCTGCTAATGAATAAAAGCTGAAAATCTTTCAGATTATTAATACTGCTTAGTACATACTTAGATTAAATGGTTGGGATGTCTAGTTGCTGATGTTGCCAAGGAGGAGAAGAAAACCTAAACTGCTAACAGAGAATTACAATGGGAACATGGAACATAAGAAGGCTAAACACGAGAAAGGTCAAACACATAGAAATATGAACTGAAACAATCACACATTAGCATCAGCAAATTCAAATTCATTTTCAATTTTAGAGAAAAGGTAAAAGATTATTACTCAGGACACAAAAAATAAGGCAGAAGCATTCTTATTTTCATGAGAAGGATATAGCAAGGAAAATATTGTAGTACAATGCAATCAATGACTGAATAATATCAATTAGGCTTCACAAACTATTCTTTAATATGACATGCTTGCGCTCCAATGCAGAAGAATGCAAAAAAAAAAAAAAAAAAAAGAGGAGACTGATAAAATTCATGGTAAAGTTCAATCTGAAACCAAGAGAATAAACAAGCAAGATATGTGGTTAGATACTGCAATGCCAAAGTTGGACATAAGAAGGAAAGCTAAGGAAGAAAACTTATTTGAACTGTAGTTCTTATAAACAGAAATGAAGCAGAAGAATCACTGCTCAATTTCTGCAAGTTCATTGACTGCCAACACAATCTTCCAACAACCAAACACCTATATAAGTGGACATTATATAGCAAATGAAGTAAACAGAAATTAAACTGACTATACAGTATTATCAGCACCAGGAGATAGACGAGCTCAGCAATGACATGTCAAAAGCACAGATCATGGACTGCTGATCTGCAAGCCCAAGTCCAAACAAAAACAGAAGAAAGCTAACCAGTTCCCACAATAAAATATTGAGGAGATACCTATATTTTTCAAGGGAAACATCAAGAACTGCTTTGAAGTCCTGAACCTTATTTATAAAGAACCAGAACAACTGTGGAATGAAATCCAAAGAAGCTGCTGAGGATAAATGTGGGGGGAAAAAAGACTGCCAAAAATCAAGAAACACGGGGGGAGGGGGGGAAGCAAACTGGATGTCATAATAAATGTTGGGAAATTTCCAGAAGACAAGAGATATCAAAGCCACGAAAAACAAGGATTTCAGGAAGAACGTAGAATTTCAAAGTGTTGTTAAAAAAGACAAGAAAGCAATATTACTGCAACATTAGAGATAGAACATATTAAAGATGGAAACATGAAAACACAAGGAAAGTATTCCAAAAGATTTCTGAACTTCCAAAATAGGCTCTATCCTCAAATTGGTATGCTAAAGATGCTAATGAACAAATAATAACTGACTCAAAGAAGATCAAATAAAGATGAAAGAAATATACTAAATTTCCTGTAGCAGAAGGCTACAGAAATTGATGGAATATCTGCAGAAATATGGCAAAAGAAGAATCCAAAACTGTGCCAAGAAATCTACAGAGCAACCTAGTAGCCAATGGATTCAAAAAGGTCAGTCTACATAACAATGCCAAGAAAAGGAAACTTAATAATTTCACATGCTAGAAAACAAATGCTTAGGGATTATAGAACAGACATTAGACCTGACTTTAGAAAAGGCTAAGGAGCAAGAACCATTATAGTCAACACACACTGAATAATTTGGAAAGCCATAGAGTATATACAGTATACAGTATATATATATATATGTAGGTCTTTGGTTATTCGGGTTTTCTCCCACGTAAAATTGGAAGTGTCTTGGCGACGTTTCGACGAAGTCTCATTCGTCATCTTCAGGCTGGTGCTTTCAGCTTCGTGCTTCTAGAAGCCTGAAGATGACGAATGAGACTTCGTTGAAACGTCGCCAAGACACTTCCAATTTTACGTGGGAGAAAACCCGAATAACCGAAGACCTACATACAAACACTCGCGAAAACCTCAGAAAACAAGGAAAAGAGTGAGATAGAGAAAGAGAGAGAGAGAGAGAGAGAGAGAGAGAGAGAGAGAGAGAGAGAGAGAAAGAGAGAGAGATGTATCCATGGGAAATAGACATAATTATAATATTCCATTCCATTCTTTCTTTGCTACTTCCTCTGTTATTCCAAATATAGAAATTTGGATCCAGAGACCACCACAGAAGGTAGGAAAGTAGAATGCTGTTTTTGCTGCTCAAAGCACGAAGCTGAAAACACCAGCCTGAAGATGACGAATGGGACTTCGTCGAAACGTCGCCAAGACACTTCCAATTTTACGCGGGAGAAAACCCGAACAACCAAAGACCTACATATATATATATATATATATATACAAAGCCTTTGATTATTTCAACTATGTCAACCTGTGGCATGTGCTTAGGAAAATTGCAGAACTTCTCATTGTCTTTACGTGAAACCTGTACAGGTAGTCCTTGACTTACAAGCACAATTGAGCCCAAAATTTCTGTTGCTAAGTGAGATAGTTGTTAAGTGAACTTAGCCCTCCCAAAACATACACTCAACAACTGGATCATAGAACAATTAATTCAGTGTTTGCAGCTGAGGAATTAATAATAAGTTTCAAATTATCATATTCTAAACAAATTGTCCACAATACTGAGAAAGAGGGAAAGAAAAAAGAAAAGGGAGGATGAACAGCAGCAAGGAAGATGAATTTAATTAGAGTGGCAAGGGGTATATCATTGGATAACCTGGAGGACCAATCTGAGAACAGATTATCCTAGAGAAAAATCTAGTCTTTTTTATGATGATTGTGATAATAAAGAAGAAGGGAGGAGGAGAAGGAAGAGGATCATCCAAATCAATTTGAAGTTACTCTGAAGTCATAGTATATCAGATTGATTATTAGCTCAACATTTAACTGATTTAATTATTTTTTGTGGAAAGCATTTTTACGGTATTCATTTTAATAACTGAAAATGAAAAGAACATGTGCCACAGCTGTTTTTTTTAAAAATAGTCATTTCCTTAATCTGCCACATGTTTATTGCTGCTTAGAGCCAACTGGCAGGTGTAGAATGGACAGCAGAAGTCACATTACTCCACTCTTTGAAAAGCTCCTAATACAGTTTGCCACCTTTGCGATGCATTTGTGTTTGGAGGAAAGGGGTTTGAGGGTTAAAAAATGAGTATTAATGGCGCTGCTTCTTATCTTTGCAACCTGCACTGAGATTGAATCAGCAGCTTGGGAGAGAGCTGTTATGATGACCCAGGAAGACCTGACCAGAGTGTCATGGTATCAATCTCTCCTTTCAGACATCAAACCTCTAATAGCAACTGGATGTGAACCAGACACTTCCTAATGACATTGTGACTGAAGAGTGTGAAAGGCATGTCTTATTCCTGAGAGGGATTTTATTTTACAACAAAGGCTGCTGTGAAATGTTGTTGTTCACATCAGGATCTCCTAGTCTTCAGGGAAATCAAAGGAAATCAAGGTCACCAAAAACACCAAGCAGCTCAGATTTCACTAGATCCCTGACTGTCCAGAACTGTTCATCTATTTCTAAACTGTTTTGTGCTGAGTGCTAAACAAAAGATTTCATCTGATATAAGGAAGAAAAGAAGGAAAGAAGGAGGGAGGGAGGGAGGGAGGGAGGGAAGGAAGGAAGGTAGGAAGGAAGGAAGGAAGGAAGGAAGGAAGGAAGGAAGGAAGGAAGGAAGGAAGGAAGGAAGGAAGGAAGGAAGGAAGGAAGGAAGGAAGGCCCACCAAAGGTTTTTATTAAGGTTAACAATGACAAAAGTTAAACAGGAGAGAAAAAAGGAAAACTGGCTTCTCATTTGCTGGAGGAGAAATTGAATTCTTTCTGAATCTTTGATAATTGGACATGTTTTCTTTGAAAGGTTTGTTTCCCTGTTTTGGGGTTTATCATGGACCCCTTCAAATTGAACAGAAGCATAATTTTGGAATGTCTGTATCACAGGTATCTTAAGAAATATGAAATTAACTTTTAATGACTATAATGATTTAATTGCATAACGTTTCTGATGTGCTGTATGAGTTCAATAGGGCCGAAAGTGTTTTACTGCTGATTTTAGTTTGTTCTCAGTGTCTGATCCATCCCACTGCAGTGTCCAACAATAGTCATCCAGAATTCCAGTTGCACTGATAACCATTTTCCATTTTCATTATGGCAATGCTGTTCATCATGTTCATCATTGGCTGCACTTAGATTTTCGGGAAAGAAGTCAAAGTGTGAATGCAGAAAATGAATCTTAAGCTGCATGTTGCATGTCATGGTCTTGTATGCTGCAAGGCGTTTATCAGCTAGATCAGTGGTTCTTAACCTTTTTGAACGAATCGCCCCCTTAAGCCAATGAGGAAGTTGTCATCGCCTCCCCCCCAACATAACCTCTCAGTCACAACATAAGAAATAATTCTTCAATTTATGCAAACACTTGTTTTGTTTTCTTTAAAATTGTCATCAGGACATATTGATGCAAATAATTTATTTCCAGTCTTTTTCCCATATCTCCCATATTCTGGCCAATGGAGCGCCACTGTATGGGTAGAGGCTGCTGCGCAACGCGCATGAAGATAAGCGATGCATATTCACATATGTATGGCGTTCTGTACTGAAGCTAGCTGGAGGAACATTTGAAAACACAATTCAATCCACTAATAGCGAGCGATCTGATGTTTTTGTACGACAGATTCACAGCGATTCACTGTACGAAAAAGTCTCAAAAGTGTCCCCAAAACTTCTCACTCCATCGTCCCCTTTTCATTCCTTCGCCCCCGCATCGCCCCTTTTCATTACATTGCCCCCCTGAAAAATGAAATTGCCCCCTTGGGGGCAATATCGCCCAGGTTAAGAACCACTGAGCTACATCAGATACATCATCAATGACAAGTAGTTCGAAGATCTGTTGGTGGGGCCAGAGAAAATCACCTGGAAAGGATTCTAGGAGGACATTGAGAATTTTCTTGGCAACTATAGAGCACCAAACTACATTCAGCTAGTTGATAAACTTCTTACAGCATGCAAGACCATGAATCACAACTTCACTAAACCAATAATAGTTTAATTGTTGTTTTTTTTTTTTAAAATGTAATTTTTGTTTGCTTTTTTATGGTATGTTGCCTGTAGTCATGAATCTGTGAGATGATTGGCTATATAAATATAATAGATAGATGATAGATTAACAGATGGATGGATGGATGGACAGACAGACAGATAGATAGATAGATAAGGCAAGCATATTTCTGATGGTCTTCTACTCCTCTGGTTTCTTCAATCTAAAAGAGAACAGAATACAAAATGTTTCACTGAACCTTCTAGACTGGAAATTACGAATGGCCAAACTGGCTGAGGACAATGGACAGCAATACCAACCTTCTACTGTCTCTAGCAAAAAATCTAGAGATTTTTTCAAAAGAAATTTTTAAAACATCCTGTGGGAGAGATAACATAAGCAAAGCTTCTTTTTAAAGACCCTGGGAAATTTAAAGACAGCTATCTAAATACTGCATGCTGTTTAGTTTTTTACCAGCAAAATCTAATAACTCTTTCATAAAGGAGGTTACATAGAATTCAGAGGAGGCAGTCTTGCAACAATGACTGGCTATGGTTATAAAACAGCTGCTCATTTTAAATGATGCACCTTCTTAAATCTCTGAATTCTTCTCATTTTATCTGGAGGTGATAAATAAAGAAGATTATTATGGTTTCCATATGAAAAAAAAAAACCTGAATGGACGTAGATAAAAGTTGTTCCCTATTTGCTTTGAAGCAGAGGAGAAATACAGTAAATATTATGGGAATAGATTGCATTGATTTTAAGAAACTCTAATAAATAAATTATCTAATAAAAGAAACTCTCCAAATAAACACTTTGTTTGGAAGACATCTAGGCAAGAATTGAAAGAAAATTAATAGGGAAAGTGTTCTGAGAAAGTTTGAAGAAAATAAAAAAATAAATAAGGAAAGTAACATTTTAACATTTAGATGCTTGTTGCCCATTAATGACTCCCACAGTTAAAGACATTAAAATAGGAATTGTGAGTGAATGAATGGAAGGAAAGGAAGATAAAATACAAATAATTGGTTCCCAGAGTATTTGAAGTCAGTAGCCACAAAACCAAGCTTCATGTTTGTGTGTGTGTTTGTGTGTGCTCTGGAGTTAACTTCTGGCAATTGCCTGGACTAATCCCTGTTGTTTTCTTGGCAAGATTTCAGAAGTGGTTTGCCATTATCTCCTTCCTGGGGCTGAAAGATAGTGACTGGCCAAGGTTACCCAGATGGCTTTGTGCCTAAGATGGGATTAAAACTCACTGCCTCCCAGTTTTTACCCACATACTTCAACCGTTACCTCAAATTGGCTCTCAAAACAAGCTACAGTGTGTATTATATTTTGTTAAGTTGCAACTTCATTGAGATATATTGATTAGATTGGATTTACTCCTGTCGGGACGCATCTTGTAAATTGCCTTAAAATCGTAATATTCTTTCAGTTTAGCCTCCTTGACAGAGAAAATGAGATAATTCCGCAGCCATATATTTTGGTGAACCCCACAGAAGATGAATAGGACCCACATGCTCTTGATAAAACAGCACACAGTATGGGCTGTAGTTATATATAACTTACATGACAAGATGACAGGGTAATCCTCTTCCCCCAGTGTGTTTCAACATCTGTTGAACAACAGATCAGCAGAAGGAAAATAAGGGTAGATGCTGGTTTTAGGGGGGAAAGAAATCGTCACAGCTTATCTAATTTTTTTCATGGGTCAGATTTTTTTTTTTTTAAAAAAAGGCTAGGGGTTCTGTTCTGTCCATGGTGTTACTCTGACATCTCCCACACCTTTCTTCTTTCAAATGTTGTTGCTCCAAAGCTATATAGAAAAAGGTTCTCCATGGGCTGGCTGTAGAGAGACACCCCATGAAACTTTCCTGTGATGAGAAATTTGATTTTTCCTAAAATCTTTCCATGTGTATAGAATCAAATGACCCAAAGGAACAGGGGAGAAATCCAGTAGTATAAATAACTAGGGTAGCACTTAATCATGGAAAACTAGACTTAAAATTTACTAATATGTTCAACAGAGAATTATTCATTGCACACTTTGTGTATATTTGTCACACTCCCCCCAAAAGCTGCCCACATAAGCAGGAGTCATGAAAGTTGCTCTTATGCTTTCAGAATGCTCTTTTACGTTTTTTACGTTACTACATAAAGAAGGGGGGAAGGGAACGTTAAGCGATCCACAGCTCCTGTCCTGCAGCCATTAAATGATGAGCATGTTAAAATACATTTGGTGTGAGCTGCATTAAGAGCTGTGGTCCTTCTAGTTATTTTTGTTTTAATTGCATCATCTTTCATATCACTTTGAAATATTTCAAATGCAGGCTGAGAGCCTGTCTTTCCAAACAAATGAGACCAAAAGAAAAAAAAAAAGAAAAAAGACGAAGAAAGGAAATTGCAGTATAATGGAACAGATGGCTTGCAGCCATACCACTATGGGCTGTGTGATCTCATCAGAGCAAATATGTTAAGCTGCCTTGAGTTTGGTTAGCACTAGAAGAGGGAATCTCTGGAGGAAGCTAAGGGGAAATGTGGTGGTGGCATCTTGGTAGGTGGCAGCTTTTATTTGAGAATCAGGATTTAATTAAACATTCCTAGTACTGCTAGAGGGTGCTTGTCCATGGGACGTTCCAGATGAGATGTCGTTGTTTCCTGAAGTTAGGCAAAACTGTGCTTTATGGCACAGCAGAACTCGTGACCTCCCTATTCCGGTCAGATTACAAACCCAATGTTTTTGCTTGTCTTCTCCTCTCCAATAGCTGGTCTTTTTTTCCCTTCCCATTTCCTGCCTGGGTAAATATAGGGAGATATTCGAAGTAGGAATGTCAAACATGTACGCCGACCATTTAAACAAAGATCTGCTCATAGGTCTGAGGTTTACTGACTCGATAAAACTATTTCTCCTGCTGCTTTGACTGAATGTATCTACAGAGAGAAGCTTCCAATCCGGATTTTCAATAGAGTAGAACAAGATGAAACATGAACAGAAGAGTGCCATGTACCTGCTCACATCGCATCGCATCGCATCACATCACAGTGCCAGCTGTACTAATTTTGCTTTCTGGAACTCGTCCTTGGTCAATATCTATCCTTGAGTACCTGTGGAAAAGTAGCAGCCCATTGATCTTGTTTAAATAGATATTCACCTTAGCTCCTTTTCTATCCATTGCTTAACATCCAGTTTGGGAAAGAGGTACTTATCAGAATACAAATGATATAGTTATTGTGATTTGTTGCACAATCAGCCATGTTTATTATTTTGATTTGCTGCATAATCAGCCAGATGTTCAGACTGGATTTGTCATTTTTATCCATCCATTGAGTTCTTCCCAAGGACCTGGGATAGGCAGATATTGTTGTTATTTTTGCATATTTCTCCACTAACAATCTTGGAGTCTCATTTATTCCATAAAACATAACCCATAGTATGAGTGATACGTGACCATTGTTTATGGTATTAAATATAATGTGTCTTTCTGGTTTTGCTTATTGTGTATCATCTAGAGCCCTAGTGCTTGGGGTGGAATACAAAATTATAAAGTAATCTATTTCTGAATCCCAGTAAAGAAAATGAAACAACAGTATTGTTAAGATGGCAGTTGGGTCACTTAGGGAGGAAGGCATTAATGCAGAGTTCCCCAACGTTTCTGGCTTTGCAGACAGGCGGGAAGGGAGAGGAGACGGTTCTGAGAGAGCAGCTGACATGCATAGCTCCAATTGTGCGAGCAACGTTCATGTGCACCTGCCATTCACTTAAATGGGACTTTGTTGCAAACCCCCCGCAGCCCACAGGTTGGGGATCCCTGGCCTAATGGATCTGTAACTTGAGGAAACTGCCCACCATCCATCTGCTCCCACATGTGTCTCTTGTTGAAGGTCATTTCATGCCATTAGCAGAAGATAGCAATAAGGAAGTGGATAATGCGAATAAAACCTTAAGAATATTTTTTATCTGTGAAGTAATAGTGAATACACAACTGCAAAATGTTTACCACTCAGTCTGCATTGTGCTGTTCATACTTTTTGGTGTTCCTGACTGGTCAAGACCTTGTCCAAGTGTCTGGATGGGAGGGATGGGTTGTGGGTGCTAGGAACTCCCGTTCTTGAAAATTTTCTATCCTTGGTCCAGAACAGAGGTGCATTGCCTCATTTCTGCCTGGAATGGGCAGGCCACATTGTGGGCAGGCCACAATTTGTTCACTCCTATGTGCCCACTTGCTGAAAACCAATGGGAAGAGGGAAGCTGCTCTCCAAGGAATTTTAGGAGAATGCAGACAGCTTACTATTGATGGATACATTTTATGGAACCTCTGCAACACCAGCTGGCAGCTCTGTCATCTGCAGATCTGATAATCATCTCTTCAACCTCTTTTCATTAATACAAATGTTGAATAATAGAGGGCTCAGGACAGAGTCCTGTTGCATCCAACTTCAGATAATCTCCTAAATTGATGTGGCAGCATTTCCAATTATTCTCTGACTATGGCCATAGAGCAAATTAGGAGTCTATCTATGACTCATCACCTAACCCATATTTTACAATATTATTGATAGGGGTATTATGCAAAATTTCTATTCTGTGAGTAGCTGCTACCATGGCAATGGGTCCCTCCAAGATAAGACCTTTTAAGAGACAGGCATTAAATGGTCCTGCATATCTTCATGTTTGATGTAAAATGAGAAAAATGAAAACAAAGAACATGCCCATTTGTCTGGAGAACAACAATCTCTAAATTCTGTTGCTATGTGAACATTCTTTCTTCCCTCCCACTATTAAAAGACATATATTGCTGTATTACAATTTCAGTGCTGTCATTCATTATTAAAAATAAGATGCCACACTTTTTTTATATAACTGGTGGTAAAACTTTATTATTCAAGTTTAGATGTAACAGACATCTTTTGCTGCTTGAAGAATTGTTTGCATAAGAAATACACCAGGAACACGATTGTGAATAGAAATGAACATGCAATATGAAAACTGGGGTGGGAGGGGGAGAGGGAAGAGGAGAGGAGGGAGATAGGGAAGCAGTAACAGAAACACAAACAAAAGCAAAATATTGTTCTATTGTATAGAATAGAGCAGTGATGAGCATTCTAGATTCAGACCTACATTAAAAAAATATTCTCGGAAATAGTTGAAACATCCATAGTTGAATATTGCTATTACATTAAAGTCAGCAATATTCTGAGATGGGCTTAATCCAGGAAATCAGAATATGCTTAGAAAAGGAGAGAAGCATTCATCCCGTGAATCTAGTAAGGGCAGAGGATTTTAGGTACCTTTAAGAGTAGAATAAGGAGAATGGGAGGGAGTATTTATGAAGTATTTATGCCATGGGCACAATCTATTGGAAGTTCTGCTAGTTCATCCTAGCTAAGTTTCCATTCAATTTAATGAGGTTCGTACAGTCAAATGGTGTATCTTTGTGTATCATTTCAACTAGTGCTATGGAGAAGTTTGTAACTTGGGTTTTCTGTTTGAAGTATCTTTGTAATGTCTGGCATTTGTGGAAAGATGAGAGCGCCAGGCTGTAACAATGGGTTGCGGTAGCTGAGAACACAATGTTTTCTTGACAATTTTGCATGTAAGCATAGAGAGGTTTAGTTTGCATCACGGTCTCACTGCTTCTGATTTTTAGGTAATTAATCTCATCCAGATAGGCTTTCCCTCTCTCTATTTATCACCATAGTTGTCTCCTTGAAAGTGGTTATTAAATTATCTTGCATATACTCCTTTTAGAAGAAAATTATGGATTTCCTATGGTGTTTTTAGCCTCATATCTTCTAGGGGAAGAAAAGGTCCTTTGTAAGCAAAAGAAGCCTTTTCCAACCTTGAATGAGGTTTTTGAGAGCTTTAGTTCTAAATACATCTAGAGGACACCAGGTTCATGAAAGGTGTCTGGGAGAATCTATATCCTATAAATCAGAATGAAAACTGCATTTAGAAATGCACTGAAGAAGATTGACTTTGTCTCCTCACTTCATGGAAAAATTGAAAGAATAAATCTTTTTCAAACTGGATAAGATATGCCATATTGATAGGAAATGAACAAATATTCAAAATCTTTGGCTTCTCAATAATTAAAACTGGGTATAACCAGGTGTAAGAAATCCTGATAAAACCACCTCTTGGAAAACGGGCATGGGAATGAGATTTATTTATTGTTAGTTGGTCCTGCACTTAGACCGCATTATCTCTTTGTCTGTCTTCTGTTTATGTGTATTTGTGTTTGTGTGGGTGTGTATATGAATACAAATGATACTGAGCTCAGTTGTTTCCATCCAATACCTATAAAGTCCTTGGAATATCTTTCACCGCATACTTAGAGCTCATCAAACATCTTATTAGTCCAAATATTTATTTTAATTTTTGGCTGATAAAGTGACAGCTGTTATCATTCAACTGTTTAGACAAGAAAATGGGTTGCTGCGAAGGAAAAAGGAATTTCCATTAATTGGGTAGCTATTGGGGAAAATATTTCCACTTTAAGCCTTTATTTTGCATTTTTATTCAGATGTTAAACATGCAATATTTGGTCAATTGAACCAGCTAGTTGGAATCATAATTACCAAGATGAAATATGCAAAATGTAGTGCTGAACCTACAAGATATTTCAAGATATTCTATAGTCTATAATTTGTCCAATGTGGATGGTCACTTCTGGTCTCTCAACTATAGACCATGATTAATGGCAACAGAAAACTAAACATAAAACTGCAGATCATTATCATAACTTGATATGATAACTCGGTTTCATAAAAGATACAGGAGTGACAATCCAAACTATTCTTTTGGATGGCTTATAGATCTTCTAAAGCAAAATAAAAGAATGTTCTCCCTATCATTTTCAATGAATAGGATGCGTCTGTCATTGTCATCCATTATTGAACTACTTTTTCCAGAATGAGACCCTATTCAGGCACAATGAAGGTCAAAGAGACAGAAATGAAACTCTGCTATGATACCAATTATAGAATCAGAGGAATGGAAGGGACCCTCGGAAATCTTCTAGTCCAAGCCACTGCCTAAGGCAGGAGACCTTATACTATTCTGGACAAATGGTTGTCCATTTTTTTCTTGAAAACCTCCAGTGATGGAGCACCCATACCTCTGGGAGGCCATCTGTTCCACTGATTAATCTTTCTGTCAGACAATTTCTCCTTAGTTCCAGGTTGGTTCTCTCTTTGATGAGCTTCCACCCATTGCTTCTTGCCCTACTTTGCTCTGGAAGATTCAGGGACTTCCTAAAACAGTTTTAATACAACAAGGAGGATGTAATGAGAAGAAACAGAAGGAAAAATTTACTTGCATAAAGCATGAGGACAGGTTAGCTAAAATAAAGAAATAACAAGTATGTAGCACTGTTTTCCTCTAAAGCGTTTCTAAAAAAATGCATTTTAACCCTACATAATATATTGGAAGGGATGTAGGTAAAAAAAAAATAAAGTGTTGGTGTGTAGGAATAATGTGTAGAATACCTAAGTCCCCATTCCACCCAAAAATCTATCAGTTTAGGCAGGTTGGATCAGGCTATTTAATATTTTAATGTTTTAAAAAAACATACAAAGGTTATGCATTACAACCAACATATTGTTCCATCTCACAATAACAAATATATTTTTGTGCAAAAGCATCTGAATCTTTTTAGATGGTAGCAGCATTTCAAACTGCCCTGCTCTGCATCCAGCATTAGTGGCCCGCTGTTAAGATAAGCAGTATAAAAGATCTTAGATTCTATTCAGCTCCCCAAGACTTTTCACTTTAAAATAGCTTCACTTTCAGAAGTGATTCCATGGGAGGCAAATTAAATCCATAGCTGGAAGAGATCATTTTAGGACAGTCAAAATCATTCTAGGATGGCCAAAATATAAGTGTAGATAACATATAGATAGCCCAGTATGCTACTTAATTATGTTAAGTATTTATTTTTAAATTAAACTGAAATGGAATTTCAATTCTGTCAGTGTCTTTGCAATATTTCACTAGGACCGATACAATGTGGGATGCACTGTTTTTTGAACAGTTAGAACACTAACATCATGTATTCCTTGTATGTTCACGAAGATAAATTTGGGAACATTTTAAATGACAGTTGAATATACAATGAAAAACCTGAAGGAGGCATACTGCAGTGGGCCACCATCAGCAATACCCTCCACTTTTTAATGAAATGTCCTGATTAGACTGTAGTTATGTACTGTCGATTTTCCTAGAATGGAATGCATATTTTATAGCCTTTTTTTTTTTTTTACAAAAATTGCCTTATAAAGCTCATTTTATTTCCTATTATGGATTTAAATATATATTTAGGTTTAAATAGTTGCCTTTTTTAAAAAAAATAGTGAAATTGTGATTCAGATTAATTTGGGGTATTTTCATTTTTGGCTCACAATCCAATATAATTTCTATTGTTAATGAAACAAGAACAAATTGAAAGAAAAAAGGTGTATTTCAAACCGTGCCACTGTCATACGGATTGGAGAAGAAAAATGATATATACTTCAAGGTCCTAAACAGATGGTTTTCAGAAAGAATGTGGAGTGCTATTCTTTCTTGACTGTGTATATAAGCAACATCCTTGAAATGCAACCCACTGTCTTGTGGCCTTTTAGTGGTCTAATAATCCCAGATAGATACTAAAAATGTATAACAAACTTAGGGCTTGAAAAATTGTTATACATATTGGCTTGTTAGCACATATTGGCTTGGTTCAGAGCAATATGCAATTATAATTGAAAAAAGGGTACAAGAAAAGATCCTGTAGCCTTGGTATCAAATAATAGACTCACTTTAATTAAGTGGAGAAATTACTTTCATCACAAGTTCCCTATATAGGCTCTAAAAAACTGCCAAGGTCAGCCAGATCTTTGGTGACCAGCTATATGAATGTCATTCAGGCAGATTGAGGTTTCCTGCTGCTTTCTTTCAATATAAATTTTAGAGGCATAGTCATGGGTAATTGCTGGCATCACGGGGTTTGCAATTCGTGGCAGGTCAAATTACCATCCATATTTTGCAAACTATGGATAGTACCATTTGGTAGTGATATGTTGTGAATGCCCTATTTTTGTTTTCCAAAAGGTGGTTGAATTTCAGAAGGAACCAAATGGATCCCAGTAATTTAGCCTTTATAATGACTACACATGATACAATCCTATGCAGGAATTTATGTCACTGTGTTCAATGAAGCTTTTATTTCTTAGTATGTACATTTAAAACTATACCCTTAGCCATTTTATTCAGGGACTTAATGGGAAGTTAAACTGAGACAAGAGTTAAACAAGGCCCCATTTACTTTCTACAAATTGAGCCTCTAGCAAATAAGTGCTGGTTTGATTCTTCTTAAGATTCTAGTCTTGTAACTCTAAACTGTGGTGTTTTCTCTTCATTTTATCTTGCCATATAAATTTAAATGCTCATTTTCTAGATTAGGAAATGATGAATCTAAATCATTTAAAGGGTAGTTTTAATTGAGAATAATAGCATGGAGCGGGGGGGGCTCAGAAGAAGGATCTTCGACATAATATCCTGTCTTGGAGATCTACCCTCGAAACCCCTAGAAAAAATTCAAAAAATAAAGAGAGGGGTGGGAAAGGAGAATGGAATATCATACATTTTAATCTTCATTCGCAGTGACATTTAGGAACCAATTATATTCCACAACCGCAAGAGACTAAGACTGTGCAATGCAAAAAAAATAAAATAAAAATAAAGCCCCAGCGCAACAAAACAAGAAAACATGAAGCGATGGTGTAATATGGTAAAAATGGAGTGCAATGCTAGTACAGAATGCAATTAGAAACTTGTGTGCCATGGAGTCAGATGGCACCTCTTGACATAATCTCCAAAATGTTTCAGCTGAAACATAGACAAAGCAATAAAAAGAGGATATATGTTTATCATTTTAAGCATAACAATGTGAGTTAAGAGCTTAAGAATACAAAAAGTACTTGGAATGAATAGTGCTACTCTTTTTCTTCCTCCTAAGTAGGCATAAAAATATTTTCATTTCCTTCTTCGTCTTCTTCTTCTTCTTCTTCTCCCCCAAATATCATTATTATCAACAAAGTCCATTCATTTCATGTTACCGTTTACAATTTTAATGCACACACACACGCGCACAAATCAAAGATACCTACTGCAATAGAAAGTTGCTTCATTACCTTGTTTGCTACATTTGCAAATGTAAACAGAGCGAGGCTGAGCCAGCGCTGAATCTTATGCATGATGGAATATCTTTGTTGCATACGTACACTGTAGAAAATAATTATTCAATATGTCAGGCACCATTATTTGAAATGTAATACATTAATATTTACTAGAAAAATAAGTTTTTTTCCTATTTGTTCTCCCAACTTCTTAAATGAAATAAGTTAATCTGACAGTACATCCAGTAGCTTGTAATATCTCTTGTATATCCCTTTAAGAAAATAAGAACAACAACAACAACAACAACAACAAGAGGACTGCCTGGGCCAAGATAGTGAAACTGAATTGAAGTCCACCCTTTATAGATTCTTGCAACATCTGTGAAGGTTTGTCTAACAGCACCTTGAACCAATGACTGAATATTTAGTTATTTAGCCCTATTTCCCTGAGCAGTTATGCCGAGGAGCTTTCCCTTCATGGAATAATTTTACAAAAGGTTTATTATTATTATCGTCATTATTATCTTTCTCTCAAAATATTAAAAATAAGATTGGCCATGAAGGCAAACACTACCAAAAGCTGGAGTTAAGTCTCGTGAAGCAATTGACCACTGCATATAAACAATCTAAGGACTTCCGGGAAAAGTCAGTCCCACACACTACCTGAAGCAAAATTGAGAGAACAGTTAGTCAAACATTAATACTATGAATATCAAGTCCATAAAGTAGCTTTCAAATAGGAGAGAAGTCAGAAAACAGAGTACTTTTCCTACATTTTGGCCATAGCATCTTACATCCACAATCTCCTGAGACGTAGTTTGCATCCCCAGATTGACTTGTGAGCTGAATTTCAGTGAATCTCTCTTATAAAGGGCTTTCTCACCACCTTTAAAAATTTAAGAAGCAGCCTGGAATGAAGATCTTCTTGGCATAAAAGGTCATATTCTGAGACTCCCGTAATTTTACTTCCATCTTTCCTGAGAATTTGTTATTTACTTGATTTCAGAATGAAAGGGAAGGAACAGATGTGGCTGAGCATGAATGTTCCTGGTCTGCAACCTATTGCGTAAGGAGTGCTCCTGCTGCTCTAGACCTCAAAAAGATTGAAGAGCTCTGTGGTAGGGATCCAACAACAGCTACCCACTGGCTTAGACAAGAGACAACTGAAAAAACAAAACAAAATAAAACCAGACCAAACCAAAAAAAGAAGCCCTACTGCCTCCAGATTGTAGAAATGCTGTTGCAGGAGGATGTTCTAATAAGGCCAAAGTGAACCCAAATGGAGAAAAAAAAATACTACTAGATTTCTGGGCATCAGTTTATTTAACAAGTCCATTTCACTATACAATGTGCATATGTGTACTGTACACCTGCTTCAGCATTATACATCTTTGCATTCTAGCCAGCTATGTTTCTTGTACAGGAACAAAAGCATTATTTGTCTGATTAAGTTTTGCAAAGAGACCTTCCCTGATATAGTGTCTTTTGTATAGATTTCTTTCTTTCTTTCTGTCTTATTTATATATATATATTTTGCAGGATGGGTCCCGAGTGATTGATTCCTTACCCCTCCCCCATTCCAGCTGCCATCCTTTTTTTTTAATAATTGTCTTTCTTAAGAACTTTTAGTTTGCTTGTATGAAGCAAAAGGAGGGAAGAATAAAAGATTGTATATTGGATAAGGCATGCTTGCTATATGAAGTGCTTAAGACATTACAAGCTATTGAATTCCCATCAAGGAAACCTATTTCTGTTTAATTGTGCTAAGTGCTAAGGTTTTTATTTTATTTATTTTATTTAATTTTACTCTTTCGGTTTGCCATTCGTTTCCACTTGTGCATTGTTCTTATGTAGGCCCCTCTGGATGTGAGTAGTGAAGTCATACTTGTCCGTGCAAAAATATTGGCATATGCTGCATTGAAAAGGTCCACTGTCACCATGGCAACTCATATGCAAGGCATACATCACTTCATCCAGAAAGACAATGCCACAGTGCACACACTTGGTTGATAGATCATCTTGAGTACTTCGGTCAACTTTCTCGGTTTTAACTACCGGTACATTCAAGGAACCTTCATTTTTTACATTTGATGCTGTCTTAGCTTTCTCCTTAGAGGCACCATTTGCAGTCGCCCCAGGTCTGGAATGTTTTATCGCCAAATCTAGAGGAATGTCATTGTCAGATCCAACAGCTGAAAAATGAGGAGGCAGATTAAAGGTGGGATAAGGCACATAGTTTTGGCAAGGATTTGGTAGGCCAGGCACATGACTCAAGTAGTGTGGATTCCCAGGAACGGAAAGCTTATATTTACTCCAGAATCTCAGCCAATCAGCTTCACTTTGAAACTCATTGTGTACAAACGGAAGTCCAAAAAGTGGGTACTGGTACTTCTCAATCGGACTTCCAGGTGGTGAATAGTTTAGGTGTTTAGCAGGTCTCATGTATTTCTCTATTGGACTGCCTCTCTCTGAGCTTCCTTTTCCTTCTGATATGGAGGAACTATTGCCTGGGTCTCCAGAACTTTCCTGAGGACTTTTTATCTGAATGTGCAAAGGTTGCATCCTTTTATGAATATCCAGAGATTGGCCGACCAGTATTGACTGAGGAGCGGAATGGCTTTTAGTCAATGAACCCTGGGCTTCATATTTACTTAGGCTGGGAAGCTGGATTTCTCTCTGATGACCTTCTGTTAAATGATCTTCTGACCTCCTGTCTAATGGGCTGCCGTTGACCTGTTCCTCGCTGTTCCCTCTCTGTTGTTTGTTTAGCTGCTCAGCCTGAAGTGCCTCTGGGTTAAGGCGTTTTCTTGTCCGTCGCCTAATGATCTGCTCACCGTTGTTCTGCTTAATGATGTTTAAAGGCCTGGGAGTCTGCATATAAAACACAATAACATCATCATCAATAAAAAGAGCAATGCTAAGCAAAGCTTTGAAAAACTGTTCATGCAAATCCCTTGATATACTTAAGAGTTCAGTTCAGGCCAACCAAGCCATTCAGGGGAACTGTTTTAGGAAAGGTTTTATTTGGGAGGAAGATGCAAGGGCAGTGAGGCACGGGAAGCTGACTCCCTAATTTTGAATAATTAAAACATGTCACATGTTGCATTTTGAATCCCTTTAGTTGGCATCAAAGTGAATGTCATTATCTTCATATAATAACCTTGAAAGTGGTAAGGCATCAAAGTGAATGTCATTATCTTCATATAACAACCTTGAACGTGATAAGGCACCACCCCCACACGTTTGCAGCCTACTGGTACCGGTACTGGCAAAAAGTAAGCCCTCCCCGAAGGTAAAACCTAGTGCTTACTTCAGAGCCTCCCCCAAAATAAGACTGGGTCTTACTTTTGGGAAAACACGGTATACCCCTTTGTACATTACAGCAGGAACTTTCTGGTTGTTTTTTCTAATGGCCTTCTAACAGATGTCAGTGAGACTTCACAGCTGGCTATTTACATAACATACTCTTGAATCTCTTATCAGTCTAGGATACAATTCTTATAGATATAAAGCAGACCTTGCTACCCATCTGCAGAAATACATTGGCATAACACAATATGCACGGGGACATATAGAAGAGAAAGAAGGTGTTTTGTGTAAATGTATAGGCAATCGCATTCAAAGATGCACTGTCATAATAAGTGTCCTGTTCTCATGTTTTTGCTTATCATAGTCTCCGCATCACACACAGGGGGAGTAGCAAATTTTCACATTAGAGGAAGAAAGATGTCACGATTAGTACAACAACTCCAGAGATTATCTGACTAAAGGAAAAATTCTGCCTGGTTTTCTGCATTTAAAGAAAATCATAGGCGAACTCTCAAGACCCAGGGCTGCAAAAGATGTATCTGAAGCTTAGTAAACAAAGCTATTATTTTGTTGCTGTTGTAATAGAAAGAATAACAGAATACCAAAGTTGGAAGAGACTTTGGAGGTCTTCTAGTCCAACCCCTTGCTCAAGCAGGAAGCCCTATGCTATTTCAGACAAATGGTTGTCCAAAAAGACTGGAAGTCCTACTCCTAATGAAGAGAGGGAAGGATAGAAGGAGAACTGGAATGTTCTGGTTCTCTGCAAATGAGGTTTTTGCAAATTGAGACAAAGGACCAAGTCATCCATGGTTGGAATGTCCTGGGGTCATGTGACCACCTTTTGCGACCTTCTGACAAGCAAAGTCAATGGGGAAGCCAGATTCATCTAACAAACATGTTATTAACAACTGCAGTGATTCATTTAACAACTGTGGCAAGAAAGGTCGTAAAATGGGACAAACCTCACTTAATAAAATGTCTCGCTTAGCAACAGAAATTTTGGGCTCATTTGTGGGCAGAAGTCAAAGACTACCTGTATTGTTTCTGTGAACTCAGAAAAGAGACTGAGAGAACTGTGCTCAAGTACATGTGTAACAGAGACCTTCTTCCTGATGAAACTAACTATCTTAGTTAAATGCTGATCTGGTGCTCTCTGTATAAGTAATACACTGAGACCATGATGAGGAAAACATGGCAAGGCCAATAGTCTTAAACTTCAAGCACGTGAGTTGAACACAGACAGATCCATCAACAGCAACGCTCCTTGGAAGGGGTCACCTCCATTTTTTCCCTGGGGTATGGATAATCTGTCCACAACACATTCACGAGAAGGATGGTTGATTATCATCACAATAAATGGGAGGGAAATGGCAGGGTGGAGTGTTGCACCTCATATCAAGAGTTGTGAAAAACCTCCAAAGAAAAATAACCCTGAAAATTCAGGCAATTCTCTTCTTTCCTCTTCCCCAATCTCTGGTTCAGTAAATTTGGCTGGGAACTAAAAATAAATAAATAAAAATAAAATTTTGGACAGATTTAATGTAGGCATTATGGAATAAAGTACTCAGCCTACAGAAAGAGAGCTGAAAATCCTACCCTTGACTCTCCAGTGACATTGTGACATTCCCATCCGGCCCCTCAGCGACCTCCTCCCCAGAAATTGACCAGCGTCAATTGCTACAGAAGCCAACACATGGGGCAATGCCTTGAAAGCCCCAGAGAAGAGGTAAACATATGCTCCTTATGGAAAGTATTGTTTGTTTGATTCTCTCTAGACAAAAAGAGATGGCAACATGGTAACATTCATATTAACATTCAAGTCTGAAATCCATGAATATGAATAAAGGATTCTTCCAACGTTGCCAAAGTTTGTTTCTGTTTCTACAGCAGGGATTTGCTGTTCTCATTTTTCCCTGGCACCCCAGTCATGACTCCATAATCAGGTCCAAAACCTGCCTACGCACATCGCAGAAGAGATTTTTGGGGGGAGGGGGGAGAATCCTGATGGATGCTCAGAAAGGATGGGACATCCCATTGCATTAGACAAAACCGAATAAAATAGAAAAACAGAGAGTAGCAGTTGAACCTTTAATTTCGATTGTTTTTTCCCCTGAAAATAAGCTCTGTCCCTATTTCCTGTTGTTGTTCAATTGCTAAGCCATGTTGCAACCCCATGAACCACAGCCTGCTAACCCCCCCTGTCCTCCACTGTCTCCAAGAGTCCTGTCCCTATTTACTGGGGTATAAATTCATCTATTGCAGGGGTGTCAAACTGCGGGCCTATGGGCCGGATGCCGAAACTGTGCCCTCCCTGTTGCCGGCAATGGAAAAAAAGTGGTGATATGTTGCGACACGTCACGTGATGTGAGTTTGACACCCCTGATCTATTGGATATACATTCTTGATACTTTTTAAATGAAGAAACCTCTAGAATTTACATTCAATTACATCGACTTTCTTTCTGTTGCTTACTATGTAGCAAACTTAATGTTTAGCAACACCTTTGCCCTTTGTTTTGGGTAAAATTAAATTCATTAAACATTAGCTTGCATCAACTAGGAACTTAGTAGCTTGTTTCAAGACTAGTATTTGAAATGTTTTTATCTTAGCTCTGTACTAACAAAAATAAATGTAGCTACAACTTACTACCTATTAGCATTGGCATTAATAATTGATTCCCTTTAAGCCAGCTTTTAAAAATCCCTAGCTGCCATCCATAGCAAATTGCAATGATGCCAAAATAATGACATATGAGTGATGATGTCATCACACAAATGACTTATGAGTCATGACATCTGTCATAAGTATGTAAATCACAGTGTTTGGATGATAATGTTGTCATTTATTTCTCTTGCCTCCTCCAACAGAGGCCCATGCCAAAGAAAATTATTCTAGTAGTTATTAGCAATTCTATATTTTTTACCACCACTCCTCAATTTTTTTTTAAAAAAGAAATCTTCAGTTGACAAGCAAAATGTTATTGCATTAAGTTAACTGCATTTACATATTACAGGTTCCATCTATTAGGAAAATACATCTGGCAGAACCACTTCAGGATCTGGCTACCACCTAGTTATGGAATATTATTCTCTGGAGATAAGATTGGTCCCCATCTTTTCCAGAAGACCCTAAATTGTGGTTCTATCTGCAGGCCTGGGGAACCCTAAACTGATTCAGAGTCATTCAAGTGGTTGGTAGTTGCCAATACAGGGATACAGGGGAGGTGGGATTGTATGGGTTTTATGCTTTTTATTTCTTTATTTTTTAAGCTACCTGAAGTCACTGTGTATGAGTTTGGCAGCCATATAAATTTTGTTTAATGGATACAACCTTCTGGCCCAATTCAAACAAACAAACAAACAAACATAGTAAATCAAAATATAAATGAGCTGTGTGCTCTTTATTTGGCTCTTTTTTCCTCTTTACATGTTGCAGTCCAATCCATTTGAGGTTAATTAGATATAACTTTCCATTTTAGCTAATGTACAACACAGTATCACAACTGAAATAAGCCAAGACCTTTTAAAAATAAATGAATGGAACCTTCACAAAGTGTGAAAACTAGTAAAAAAGTGAATGTTGATCGCTAGATTACTTTAAGCCAGTTTTCCTCAGTTGCTAAGGTTGAGAAACACTAGTTTAAGCCAGCTAATAGCTGAAGATTCCTATGAATTCAACCATATCCTTTATAGCAGAATCAGATCAATTTAAATCAGAAACAGAAAACTTCCTGAAGGTTTTCCTGCTTTTCTGATTTTAAGCCAGGGCTCAGATCCATTAACATAATGATGATAATGATGGCATAATGATGCCATCAGCAGTAACCAAACAAAAATAGGCTGAAATCATGGATTGTCTAAATTTACAGAGTGGTTTCATGAAAATAAATGTAAGGCTAACAGGAAAGGAAATCTTGCCAAGTCTTGGTACTATTTAGATGTTTAATCAGAAAATAGGTAGGGACATCCACCAAATGATATACATATCCATTTTAGAATTAACACATTATATACAATTTATCTTCATCTATTTAACTATTTATATAGTTAACCCTCAGGATGCATAAATTGCTTAGGAAACCAAGGGTAAAGACTGGTCAATATAGTGCTATTTCTTTCTCTCTTTCAGATCACCTGGGAGATTGATTGATTAATTAACTACTGTCAAGTCAATGTCACTCTTAGCAACCATATAAATTTTATCCATAATGAACTGGGATGGTCATCATAGCTTGGGTGACCTTTCTGGGAGTATCCTGGAGGTATACAACCTTGGCATACATTCCTGGAGTCTTTCACTCTACCCTCTCCACCCCACTACGGTAAGGAGCTCAGCAAGACTTGAGGGTATTCTGGGAATAGAGGGAGAAATTAAGTAGTCTTCAGAACATGCATATTTATGTTTTCTTATATAGTTCCTTTCAATTAGAGGTTTAAGAAGCTGTCTTGCATTAGAGTTAGAATGTTCTTCCTTCTAAGCTTAGTACTTTCTATATGATTGGTTGTCTGTTTCTAGGTTTCCAAATCAATCTGAAGATATTAGGAACTGAACTTGTCATAAGCTCAAGCTGCACTACTAGCTTCTCTGTCATGAGAAGAAAGGAATCTTGAAATGTTCTTTTTCGACATAATTCTGTGCATTTTTATTCTTTGTTTTGTCTCCAAGTAAATAAATTCCTTGTTGGGCATCTCCAACACTGATTCTCCTGTCTATGGCATATCAGCATCTTCCATAATGAATCACATCTGATTCTGGAATGACCACACTGAAGAAAATGTGCAGTTAGGAAATTAACCACAGCTGCCCAACTTCAGCTGAGTTGCTGAAAACCTTCCCAATATAAAACAAGCAAGTTCTTCCTACCGAATGAAGCTTCTGGTAGAGACCACACGCATTGCAGACATATCCTCCATTTGCGTTCTTTCGCCAGAGTGAGGTCTTTGTGGTCAGGCAATTGGCACAAAAAACACCCGAGCCTCTACGTCTCTAAAATTGGGGACAGGAAAAAAAAAAAGAAAAATGTCAAAGGTTAATCATATGATCTGTAAATATGACAAATGTACACAACAGTTTTCTATTTAGCTTGATAGTATAAAAATCACACTGCACTGCACCTAATGCTAATTTTCATGACAATTTATCCTTCAGTAATGGATCAACTATGCAAAACACAAATACTTTTATTTTCCTCTAAAGTTTTAACTTGGTAAATTACTGAATTTGTACCTTTTAATGAACAGATTTAGTGCCCTGAATTTTAAGATTCTTTTGGGAGTTCCTCTTAGGTATTTTTTCCCCAGATTTTTAGTTATTTTAATGGTGTGATCATTAACAACACCCCTAAAACATAAATAAAAAGCTTTCCAATTAATTTCACTTTACATGTAGCCTTATTTTGGTTCTTAGAAAGTCTTTCTATCTCTTTAACAAGATGCAAAGTGTTAAATTACAGGCTAACGTAATTATAAAAGTCACATATGCTGCTTTTTATTTCCTAAAACCCACTGAAAGCATAGCTCAAATTCAGTACTATGAAGGTGTATATAAAGCTCTACTTTGGTCATAAAACTACATGATGTTGTCTCATCAGCAGATGGTGTAAAGCATACTTTTAGGAATGCAAAGTGAACACAAATGAGGGTGTGATTGAATTCCACAGCTTTCTTAATCCTGCAACTAAGAAAGATGGGTTAAATTTCTTCCATTGTATGAAGATATACTGTAGTTCATTCGGTGAAGAGAGTTTCAAATAAGAAGAACACAGAAAAATAAAGCATAACAGGCTGACTTTACAGACATAACTGTTAATAATTATGATGTGGCTATTTCTCCCTCTTTTAAGCAAAGCAAGACTTTTCAAGTTTTTTTTTAAAAATATAAACATTTATTAAGAGTTTTGCACAACTGTGGAAGGGCGAACCATTTCAGTAAAAAAGCTTAAACTGATTTTTGTTCTAAATTAAAAAATTACTAACCTTGTAAATCAAAATTTCAAGGCTTCCTCAAATTTAAGCAATTCGTTTAATTTTACTCCATACTGTAGGGAAGGAATGGTGGTGCCAAGAAAGTACAATGGTTATAATTGTACTCTGATACTTTTCAAATGGAAAGCTTTTTGCAGACATAATTTTGGCTTGGAGCATGGAACACTTTCTTGGCATAGAAAGGGCATTTGATTCATCGGGTGTTTCGCAATGTATCACTAAAAAGACCTGGTGATCAGCCAGTTCCCTATAGGGTAATTTTTCCATCCAGATGTAAGCGCTATCAGAGGCCCTCGTCAGCTAAACTAATTAGGATCTTGCATTTGCTGATGGCTGCTCGCTTCTAATGTTTAGCTTCCCCATTAATCCACTATACGGCAAAAACATAGGAAACACAGAGAATTGAGGGCTGGTAACCTACACAGCTATAAAATTCTAACATATGCTCAATATTTTAGGAAGATTGAGGAAACATTATCAGTAAGAACTGAAGTCAGACTAATAATTGCCCTTTTAAATCACAAACATAGTTTCACTAATGTGGCAACTTGGATTTCTTTAAGTCGAACTAGTAAAATCAAGAATGCCAAAGGAATAATCAGTTCTTCCGTCTCTGCCTCTAAGCTCAATACCACTTAATCAGAACTATAATTACGGTATATCTCACTCTTTCACTTAAATCTCAAGGGCAACTGGAATTGATCTACATAGAACAGTCTTAAATAGCTTCAGATTCATGTTTAACGTGGTCAGTTTGCTTGTTTGTTTAAATACATAAAATGCACTCCCTGAACCAAAATAATATAGAATGCACGCTAACCTAATAGCCTAATGCCGGTCAGTGAGTTTGCCTAACAAGTATCTAACGCCCTTTTAAAAAACTCTGTAGGCTAGTTTATCCACACAAAAAACCTCAACTGATTGCCAAAATACTTTCTTTGGAGATCAGTAAACTTTTAGTTAAATGAGATTACAGTTATGCATGCAATGGAATCTAATGGAAACTCTTTTGCATGGCCATCTTTTGAATCTGCTTGAAAAACATCTCAGTCTTGTTCCAAATGTTCTTAGAAATGGTATAGACAAGCAGAGGCACGATAAACAGGGTGTATACTAAGTGTGAGTTTTTCCAGGCTTGACAAGTTTGATGGTTATTTGGCATTTTTTTTTAGAGACCAGATAATTGTTTTTAACAAACAAGTACTAATCAGGAGTTGACAATTTACAATTTTCTATTATATGTTGTGCACACGTACTTTATATACCAAAGGAATAGGGCATTAATTATGTAATTGTGACCAGCCGCTTAATTTTCTGAAAACTCATCTCTTTCTTCTCATGCATTTCCCCAATTATCCTGAATTAATATCTCATTGCAGCCTTTAGTTGAACTTTAGTCTTGATTATAAACAAAGGAAGCATGAACATTTATTGTTTTGGATATATGTATTTATGCATTTTCAAAAAGAGAAAGAATAATAGCCAGAGAAGGTGCATTTATTTTGTACAATAAATAATGGAGCTAAGATCTAACATAGCTGGGATGAATGAATCAATATCAGATTTATGCTTTGGAAATATATACTTGAAATGTTAAATTCAGCTTTTTGGTAAAACTGACATCTGCTATAACCTATATCCAAATCATCGTAATACAAACGTTCTCCTGTAACTGTAAGTAATCTTACATGATTATTTGAAAGATTATGTAAAAATAGTCAGACATGGAAATTATTATGAATTTTTTGTCTGCTAAAAGAATGGAAATAATCTCCAAAGCGGGTGGGGGGGGAGAGAATCTGCCCATACATTTCTTCTTGCTACACAGAAGATGGATTGTTGTGGAACTCATTATGTTAACCCAGTTATGAATACAGAATGGATGTAATATTAATAAAGGATAAGTGGATGCTATTTATTAATTTTTGAAATTACTTGTTGGAAAGCAAGATAAATCAGGAAACATATTGTTTAGAAATATTAACTGTTTTTGAGCTGGTTTGCTGTATGTCAAATGGTTATTTTGTATGATACACACCATAAAAACTGGTCAAGCTGAAGAATATTTTGAATGGTTACAAGTTACAAGAACTCACGTGATGTGGTGACAAGTGCAAATATATTTAACCTATAATGTGGTCTTCCTTAAATGGAGGTTGTTCAGATATGCTTTAAGTAGTCTTAGCTCCAAATATTCTTTACTGCTCGATTGTTTGCATCAGCTGTCAGCATTCAATTAACCAAAGCCAACAGCTTTGTAAGTAGATTCCAAAAACTCTTTAATGTAAAAAAGAAAAGAAAAAAGAAACCCCAAACTCTATTCTTGCTGAAATTGTTGATTCCTTTACAAGGATGTGGGCAGTGCAATGACTCAGTGATTAAGATGCTGGGTTTGTCAGCTGGGAAGCTGACAACTCGGGTTCCCGAATGTCGCACAACAGGGTAACAACTGTCTTCACCTAGCTCCTGCCCACCTAGCAGTTCAAAACTATGCAAATGTAAGTAGATAAATCATGGGGAGGAAACAACACTCCATGACATCATGCTGGCCACATGACGCGCTGGCTCAATGGCCTTATAGTTGGCAACAACTAGAGGAGCAAAATCCACACTGGTTTCCTTTCCTTTCCTTATATGAGGATGTGAAATGTGCTATTAACCATAGTTTACATATCTATGTACAATTTCTTTAATGTTACTCTCTTTTGTTCAAGGTAACCCTAAGTTCATGTCCTATATTAGATAACACAGTTATTTGAAAAATTGCCAAAGTGAAGTATGTTATGGGAGTTCAATCCAGTTTAGATTTGGAAACATAATAAACAAAAACCTGTATTAAAGAAGTAAAGAGTTGGGACTTTGGCTTTCCAGACTGATCAGGTGCAAAAGTCATCCAATTATACATTTTCACAACACTTATGATTTTCATATCTGAAGCTGAAGCTATAAATCAGCACAAGAAAGCATGGAACACATTATGGGCCAGCTACAGATTTTAGGGTTGTTTGACATGAATGTGCTACATGGTGCCACTGCTGTTGCCTGGTTTTGACATTTTAGCTTAAACCATACATAGGAATATGCTGAGTTTGTTGCTCCCTTTTCTACACAGTATCTTAAAAACAGCAAGAGAAGAAAGTTATGGAACTTAGCAGCAAATATCTTGATGGAATTGAAGCTTTGGAGATATGCATGATAAAAAGCTGATTCTCAATGCATTAACATCGTGAGTTGAGACAACTCTTCTAAATGTGTATTCTTTTTGCCTTTTCCATTGTGTTCACTGATAAGAGTATTAATTCAAGCCAAGAGTTTTACCTAACACATTTGCTTTCCAGCCCTCCTTGAATGTTATTTCAACTTTCAAACACAAATTTCAGAAAATACAATTTCTCCTTTTGGAAATACACATACAATGTAGGTATTAATTTTGCGGGCACATAGCATGTGGCAATGTGACAAAGGGCTCCTTATGAGTTTGCGAAACACCGTTCAAAGTCACTCCTAGCCATTATCAACAAACTGCAAATCTGTTCAACTGGGTCCTGCTGTGTTAAGTTTCACACAAAATCATATTTTATTCCAGCCATAATAGAATCTCCAACAACAGTTCTTAACATCATGGAAGCAAGGACCCACAGAGTACAAATGATAGGAATTGGATTTCCTTCAATGCCACTTGCTTTAATTGGAGTTATCCGTGCAAATTTCCTGTACAGACTTGGAAAAATAATCCCAAAGGATCAATAATTGAAACTATACTTCTGCTAAGTCAATCTTTAATTATGTGAATCCTTATAACGAATACATTATAATAACACAGCATGAAGGGACAACTACAGTTAAGAGTCTCTCAGTATTTTCCATTTTAGTTCCTAGGATGGGTGTTTAATATATTACTTGTTTCAAATCACACTGGTTGAAATTTGGCATATAAATTGGTTAGCACAGATGTGAATATTTTTTTAAAATAAAATTTTCTTTAAATCGGTTCAGCTGTTTATAATTTGAAAGAAGGCCAAATATGATTTAAAAAAAAAGAAACAAAAATTCCCAAGTTTGTGAATAATTCTTGCCTTTCATAAGTTGAACCACAGCAGCTTAGTTTCCAGGGAAATGCCAACAGAAAGTTTCCTGCTCCATTAATTTTAAGGGAAAAGAGAGCTTAGCAAAAATAGGGAGGGGAAAACATTTAATCTTGAAGCATATACCTCCTCAAGGATCCTTTTTTTTTTAAAGCAAACTAAGAAACATACTAGAACCATGAAAATAAGTAACTGTTTAACCGGAGATATTATTTACTAATATTTTTAAAAATATCTTGTTTTTAACCCATGCTGGGTCTGTGATTATCAGCCAATTTCAGCCAAAGAAAGTTTATGGGTACTAAAAGCAGGAAGATGTTGAAAGGTGACATTCATTTTTAACACATACCTATGACATATTCATCAATATATGTACGGGAAACAGACATCAACTTTATATTAAGATTGCAGGGAGCTAATGCACATATTTCTTAGCTTTTATTCTGTAGCTATTTCAAATTCAGAACGGTCTCTTTACATATGCAGCACCTGAAGGCAGGACAAGAAACAATGGGTAGAAACTAATCAACTATAAAATTGGAGCCAACCTAGAATTTCCTGACAGTTAGAACAATTAATCAGTTGCTTCCAGAAGTTGTAGGTGCTCCAGTACTGAAGATCTTTAAGACATTGGACAAACATTTGTCTGAAATGTTATAAGGTTTTCTGCTTGAACAGAGGACTAGAAAACTTCCAAGGTCCTTTCCAACTCCGTTATTCTGTTATGATAGAAAGGGCATAAATGTTTAATCTATTATTATATAGCCAATAATGTGAATCACAGCCACCCGTTCTTTAGCTGGTATTGGATTTCATACACTTGAATTCTTCTCAAGAACCAAGGATATCATAATGTATTGGTGTAGTATATATGCAGATCCAAGCAGTATGGCTTTTTGCAATTGACCAAGGAAAATGTTGTCAATGAGTAGGTTTTCTTAAGTGCCATTCAGGATTATTATTTTTTTTTGAATGACACGCAGTGTGCCTATAACCACTTGGTTAGGAATAAGCTACCTCTTTAAGAAGGTATATGGGAGTGTGTTTCTCTCCTTATACCTACTGTGATTTAATCTGGGCATTTCTTTCTTCTATTTTCATATTATTTAACAAGCTTTTTATCCTAAAATAACACATGAATGAGATATCTCAGTCTTGAGAAATTTTTCTGACTCTCAACTTGACTCATGCATTAGGAAGACATTCAATGAATATCTCTATAAAGCAGGTCTATGGAAAGCAACATTAGCATGAATATAGCAACTCACTCTGAATTATTAAATCCTCCTTTTGGGACTGCAAGCAAAGGGACTGTGCTTGCACGAGCATTTCTGATATTGTTTTACCTATGCTGAATTTTAGACAGTAAATAATTATTCACAACAAAATCCATCTTCTTGAATAATGCAAAAAACAAAAACAAAACAAAAACCCTGTGAATGTTGTTCAAATAATATAATGCTAATTACTAGTGTTAGGTAAAATGAATTTGTAATATCTTGTCAAGTCTCAAGCAGTTGTTTTCCATTAAAATGAACTTTTTCAATCACTTTGGAAGTGTTTCAAATTCAGAACAGAACTGTTTAAAGCTCAAACAATTGAAACAGTTGTCTGAAGCTTTATGCTCATTAGGGGATATTTTGAAATATAGATATCTAGATTCAAATAGCTTTACACAACTTTCTAAGAAATATAAAGGAACGCTAGTGTATCCCTAGTGGTCTGTTTTGCAGGCACTAAGAAGAAGGAATGGCTGCTAATTCTGAAAAATTTTCCTAATCATAAAATTTGTTTCTTCTGTCTAAAAAATGAAAGTAAGTGCTTGTATTTTGGAGTATTTGCACTATTGTAAATATGGGATTTTTCCCCAACTTCCTCAGAGTAGTAACAAAATAATTGGTGCAGAAAACACTGTCCTCACTTTGAAATTACTTTGCTTACCATCCAAAAACGTATCTAAATATATAACTTAAATTGTTAGTGAAACATGCTAATATCATTAAAAGGAATACTTAACTAAATAAAAAATTCCACTGAAAAAATTCAAAAAGGCACAAAAATTACATTTTTTTTCAGAAGTGCGCCGGGGGGGTCGGAATTTTCTAGCGGATGCCTTAGACACAAAGGAATGGTTTAGTATGGTACGGAACGAAGTTGTATATACCACAGATAATGCGAGATAAGGTCCTTAAAAGATGTCATGATGTGAAACAGGCGGGACATTTTGGATTTCTGAAAACCCTGCATCTGACTAGATGCCAATTATGGTGGCACACATTAAGGAACGATGTGGAAAAATATGTGAAAGGCTGTGCTACATGTGCCACATGTAAAACCTATCCAGGAAAACCTCTAGGGTGTTTACAGTTAGTAGCTGATTCGGAATATCCATGGCAGGATATAGCTATGGATTTCATTGTAGAACTCCCGGAAAGCAAAGGGTATACGGTGATATGGACAATAATTGATTTATTTTCGAAGCAAGCCCATTTCATCCCGTGCAAAAAATTACCAACCGCTCGGAAGTTAGCCCATATGTTCCTTGCCCACATATACCGCATACATGGAGCCCCTCGGCGAATAATATCTGGTCGAGAAGTTCAGTTTACAGCTCGATTTTGGAGGGGGTTTCATGGCCTTACTCGGGTCATCACAAGGACTTAGTACGGCGTATCACCTGGCTACTAATGGAGCAGCAGAACGGGCCAACGCAGCAGTTGAATGGTATTTAAGGAGCTATGTGTTGTATCAACAGAACGAATGGGCTGACCTACTCGTATTTGCAGAAGTTGCCTACAATAATGCCGTACACAGTAGTACCGGGTATGCACCATTTCGAGTAGTGCCTGGAAGGGATTTCGTTCCCATACCTGAGTGTCAACAATTCGAGCCACAGCCGTGCCTGCCGAAAGAGTGGACACAAAAAATCAGCGGGGTATGGACTACGGTAAAGAAAGCATTAATAAAGGCCAGTGAAAAAATGAAAGAACAAGCGGATAAAAAATGACAGCCAGTCAAGCCATTTACTGTGGGACAACTGGTTTATTTGTCAACAAAGTATATACGAGTGAAGGTGCCATGCAAAAAACTAGGGCCCAAATATGTTGGACCCTTCAAGATCGTCAAAGTGATCAACCCGGTTACGGTAAAACTACAACTCCCCCGGTTACTAGGAAAAATACATCCTGTATTTCATAGTAGTTTACTAAAACCAGTGCCTATGTATCGTAGAAAACCCCAACCTGGTCCTGTTGTCAATGATGAATACGAAGTACAAGAAATACTTGATTCACGTATTACACAGAGTGAACTGTACTACTTAATTTGGTGGAAGGGTTATCCCTTATCGGAAGCCACCTGGGTACGTGCCATTAATGTGCAAGCCCCCTGGTTAGTTAAACGGTTCCATTTACAGAACCCTGGAAAACCAAGGGCAGGATTCACAACCGGGAAAGGGGAGGCTGTAGCAAATGTCTAAAAGTAAAGTTTGTCTTTCTTCCAGGGAGAACCCTGGTGAAGGGGGGCGGTATGTCGGGCCTTAGAGGAGGGCCTCCCAATCCCCGTCCCAGATGGATACTCACCTAATGGCCAGCAAGCTTCCTGACTTGACTACGGCTATCTGTGAGGCCCGACATCCAGCTGACAATGGGAGCATGCGCGGTCCAATAGCCGCGCATGCGCAGATGATGCCTGAGCAGCCAATTGCCGCACATGCGCAGTCGGGGTTTTGGACAAAGCCACACATGCACAAATGACCCAGACAGCTCAGGCAACTGCCTGCGCATGCGTGGCCACTGAATTGAAGCTGACAGAACAACCGCGTTACAGCTGATCAGAGGCAGCATCGGGAAGCTTCGGGATTATGGCCAGTTATGCGAGAACAGGGCGGGGCAAGACATAGGGGAGTGCTGCATGGGCGTTAGCGTGGGTGGTGCTGCATGGGTATTGGTGTAGGTGTGGGAAAGATGGGGCCACAATGAATTGTATATAAACACACGTGGGTGAAATGAGCTTTAGTGCTAACTTTGCGCGTTTGGTGTAAGAGGCATATTAAAGCGTTGTTCCTTGTACCTGGCGTGGTGTTTTGTGTGGCGATACTTGGAGCCGGAGTCAGGATGAGGTTACACATATTATTAAAGACTGTAATATTCACCAAAATTAAAGAAAATTATTTTTCTTCATGCATGTTACCTTACAGGATACTTCAGAACATAAATAAAACATATTCCCTCTTAAGCATATAACACGATATAGGATATGTATAAAATAAGAATATAGAAATGTATTTAATTTAGATTTTTTGTAATCTTTTAATACTTCACAAATCTATGAGGTTTAATAGTATACTGTACTGATAATCACAATATCCCACGTATATATTAAGGAAAGCTAATTCCCCCCCCCCCCAAAAAAAGTGTGAATAAAACGGATATAGAAATGTAAAGGAGACTGCAGAAAAAATGTAAAGGAGACTGCAGAAAAAATGTGCAACATTTCTTACAAACTTTAAAAAATAAAAATAAAACAGGAATTCAGGCTGGCATAGAGTAAAGACTGAGCAAACTGGATGGTTTCCGATACCTGTTTTAAAAAAGCAAAAATGCAGATCTCTTAGTGATGGTGATGATATTTGGATTGAATTAACAGAATAATGCTGACCAGATGGGGAAGCAGGAGATGGGATTCCATAGATAAATGAATCTGTTAGCTATTTCTGGATTTAAGGATGGTGCAGGGATGAATATGGAATGACATCAGACTTGAGAATTTCCTCCCTTCCTAACCTTCCTTTGAGCAATTTCCTTAAACTGGATCCTTGATGTTATCTCCTGATTTTTTTGCTTCTTAGCCAGAATTAATCATGTCAAGTAACATTCTACCATTCCCTTACATATCCCAAAGTTTACTTTAACAGTGTTTGTTCAGAATGGGTTCATTTCAAAGAAATGAAAGCTGAATGCAATAGCTATTGGGAATTACAAAGAAAATGCTAATAGTTATTTTCTATGAAGTTAAAAGACTAAGATCTTTTTTTTCATGCAATTTTAGATTGGTTAGATTCCTATCGTCAAAGTTGTTTAAACTGAGTAAGTGCCATGCTGTCAGGTAAAAGCAACCTGGTCTACATTTGAAGGATTCAATTTATTGTTTTATTGTTTAAGCCTATATACAGGAATCTTCTCAGAGTAATGGTTTGTACATGGGTTAAACTAGAATAAGGTTCAATGGTATTCAAGTGGTTGGACTTTGCCTTATGTAGAGACTCTAAACTAATGCCTCACTTGACTCCTCCTGCTTCTGCCAGTCATTCTCCAACATATACAACCAAGTGCTATTTATGCTTCCTCAGAAGCAAGCAAACCTTATTCTATTCAATGGGGCTTAGTCTCAGATATTTGTCAATGGACTACTAGAATTTTTGTGTTATTTACTGTAGCATGCTGAGAAAAAAATCCCGCAAAGTTGTAAACAGGATACTGTGTTTGAACCAATTGATTTAGAAAGTTTACTTTAAAAAAAATCATATTTTTCCGATTACGTTATAACCATTCAGAAGCTCCAGAAATGGATTAACAATGTAATGTAGTGTAATATAATGTATGATATTTAAGCTGCTCATTCACATTTTCTCATTCATGTGGATAAGAAAAATTACAAAGTATGTTGCAGTGAACTATTGCTATGAATCATACCTGAAAAAAAGCATACTAGTGTACACAAATGCCCTAGCTCTATGTTTTAGAACAATAGCAAAAAATGAATCTTTGGATTAGTAAGAAGGGAATATATTCAGATACATTTGCTCCAGATCCAGGAAATAATTAAGGTACAAATAATTAATAATTAGGTACAAATAAGAAACATTTACAACATTGGTCAGAGTTGACCTTGGTACAGGCAATTCTTAATGGCATGTTGACACTGCAAAAAATAGTATAGACTACAGCTAGTCAAGGGTTCAGCAATCTGGATATGTCATTTTCTCTCCATAAAAGGACAGAAATCATTCCATCAGAATGAAACCTTCAGTGGATTATCCTGGTTTAAATTTGGTATCTCTGTTTGTATGTGTGCTGTGTTTGCATGGAATTAGAAAGCAATCCAGCTATGCTACCCATCCAGCCCTCTGTGTTTACCACTTCATATCACTTACACATGGATGGAGTTCCAAGGAAAGGAAGTAGTTGCTTTAAGAAGTTTGCAAACAGATGCTACCTGTTCATCTTGCATGCTTCAAAAACTTTTTTTGCTTTCAAATCTAAAACCCCTACACATCTGTACTGCTGCACAATCTTAAGGTTATGCAAGTCTCATGTAAAAAAAATAATAATCCTATTTGTGGGCTGCCTGGTCAGAATGGTTCTGTACACAGATTAAAAGCTTAAAACACCTGTACAGTAATCAAAAGAAGAAAAGGAAAAGATGACCAAACAGTGAGGCAACCTATACAATAACATTAAAACCACTGCACCATGGATTCCCACCATATCTTAGCCCAGAACTTTGGAAAAGAGACAGTTGGTCAGAAAGACAGCAGTGTGGATGTCTGGGATGTTTTTCCAGAGGATACATGCTATGACAAAAAAGGCACATTTCCTGGGTCCCATCAGAGAACATTACCCAATAGCATTAAGCTTGTTATTTATATTAATGATATTATAATATATATCATGGTCTCCCCACTCTCTCTGTGTGTATGTGTGTATGTGTTTGTGTACGTGTACATATACACACATTAGACACATACATATTTAGAAATAAGATTATATATAACATATGCAACATAAAGTCTCTAAAATAGTCTTAGCATGAGAATCACTAAGATGTTCCAGTCTTTTTACTGAAAAGAATCCACATTTCTCTTTTCACTGTTGAAAGATTGAAGGCTTTTGAATTATACTACCAGTATTTTAAGATGTATAGTGCCACTAACACTTTGTGATGTAAAGATGACCTCCCATCATCAGTAATCTTTGTTTTTGCTATGAAGTATTTCAAAATCTGGGAATAGTTTTCCTTCTTTGCTGGGTAATAGCTAAGAAATATGAGATACATCTGCAGCTGTGCAAAGCCTGGACTGAAGGGAGGGATGCAGGTATCTTGAGGAAGCTGACATGTCTGGTTATGGTTATAGTCCAAATGAAAACAACCTGTCAATTTATGGAAGCTACTTTCCAATCCACAGAGATAATGTGAAATGTAACTATAATGAATAGATACTATTGTCAACAACATCATCTAACCTTGGTTCCTATTTCATTTTAACATATGCTGATTAGTGTACATTTAAAGTGACAATAAAGTTTTTTATTCTATTCTATTATTCTAATCTACTGTAACCAAACCAAACCAAACCACCTTTCTTTTCTTTAAGATATGTTCTAGTTCAGGGGTTCCCAACCAGGGGTGGTCGCACCCCCTGGGGTGTGAGATGATGTTACAGGGGGTGTGAAAACTTGGGTTTTCAAAATTGTAGTGTATATGCATAATTCATTGCTGTTACTTCAAATATATCAGAAGCGTTCTAGGGGTGCGGGGTATAAAAAAGGTTGGGAACCACTGCTCTAGTTCTCTTTCAAGATAAGGCAAGTTGGAATCTAGATGATGACCATTGAGGCTACTTCTACGTTTTGCTTGGTTTTTTCTTTTAATATCTATATTTTAATAAACAGTGAAAAGCAAAATAGCCAGCTTTGTTTTCATCTTTATTTACAGGAACTCCTATGAGTTCAAAAGAGGGTCTATAGAATTTCCCGAAAATAAAAATAAATGACAGCTGCTGAGTTCTTTGTTTGGAAATATTTCACTTACCCCTTATCCAGATTATCTCTTCAAATTTAAGTCTATGTTTTTTTCCGTGCTTATTAAGATAAACTTAAGTTTGGAGAGCTAATCTGGATGGCACAAGGAACATATTGAACACCTTCGCCTTTTTTTGTGATTGAATATGAAGCTCACCCACGGATGCCATTTAATAAGAATACTGATGGTATATTCTAAATATTTCAAACATGTTCTTATCTCTGAGTATTGCTTCAACTGAAACATTCAAGCTACAACTGTGAAAAAGTGGTTGTGTAATTTAAAAAAGATGTTAATAAGTATTGTCAAGGGGCAAATTTGATGAGAATTTGATAAAATTTTATCTAGGCTCTTTATATTTATTTACCTCAGTAATTGTAGTTCACAGACAAAGATCATACACTATGAAATCTGACAATAAACTACTGTATGTGACTTTATTACACTGAAGTTTATATTTGTTTTATGTTTTTAATTAGGTTGAGGCTGCTTTATATGGCATTTTCAATAATTTCAATAATTGTGTAACATTTTGAAATTTTCAATAATTGTGCAATAATCTGTATACATGCCCCTATGAACCCTTAAGTCTGTCATCCTGATCTAGAATAAGCACTTTTAGGAGCTGTTATAGCAAAAAATGAAAACATTTGTAGCAAATTCTTTCATAAGCAGGAAAATACTACCATTGGACTATTAATCTTTGGAAATGTTAGTTTAATTAAGAAAAGTACCATTGGAAAACTACCGCTAAAGTACTAACATTGAAAATGTTAGTAAACATTTGGTTGCATACTGGGATTATTGGTTGTATTGGTTCTAGTAGTCATGTGAATATCTGAGTTATTGACAATATACCAAATTCTAATATAAGATAAACTCTTTTTTCCAGGTTTTCATGGTTTTTAAACATACAATCATTTTTAAGGACAATTCCTATACCCTTAAAAAGGTTTCAGACATTAACAAATTTTGCATGAAATTATAGGTTCTACTTTTCATATATTTTCACAGAATAACTCCCACAGTCCTATGATTTCCATGTTGTTTATTTTCTGTTACTTCTTTAGTCAGTGATTGAAAAAAAAAAATGCTGGGCAAACTCTGAAGGGGTGAAAATGCTCAATTGATAATGACAGGAACTGGCAATATTATACAAAATTGTTAACATTTCACAAACTTTATTTTTTTCCCTTTTATTTAGGCCAAAAAGGAGGTGGGGTAAACTGAACTTGAGTTTTTCCCAGTTTGGACTCATCCAATTTTGGGCCACACTGAATTTTAAATAAACTATTATTTAATCAAATGCAGGCAACATTAGTTTCACTCCTGCTGACAACTTCAATTAGAATATTTTTACTTTGGACTTAAAAAAAAAAGGCTCGTGATCTTTATATTGCTGTAGCTTCTGCAGAACATCTGGTTACAATTTTTATACATTCAGCCATCAAACTCCTATCTCCATGAAACAGTTTATTCAAGATTTGTTTTAATTATCCAGCACTGCAAACTGCATATGGCTTTCTACAAGAAAGTGAGGAGGATATTTCAATTGAGGCAAGCATTACCTTTATTGGATCAACAGAGTTGATTGTTGATATATAAAGAAAGCTGCTGGGACAAATGGAACCAGGAAAAAATACTATTTTGTATAGATTTTATTCTTTTTGTGTGTGTTCTGTTAGTTGTCTTCCTATGTTTTTTCTCCTTTTTGGTGGCTCAGTTTAGAAGTTCATTTGTTAATATTCTCACAATTTCAGCACAAGCTACAATTCTAATGATCTGGAAGAAAGACCCACTGGCTTAATTGGACTAAAATTTAACGTCTAAAATTTAGGCTAACAGTCTGACTTAACCATCACAATGATGTTTTGAGCGAATTCTGACTTAGAAACTAAAACTGTATTTTCTTGTAATGTTTGTAATGGCTTCCTGTACTGTGGTGCAGAAGGCTGTTTTTAATGAGATCAAAATAGATCGGTCTGATTCTTGTAAATATTGATATAGATGGTTTAATGGGAGGTAGAGACTGAAGAGTCAATATTTGTTCTTGTGTTTTGATTGGTCTAATTAACCAACTGATGATGCAGGAGAATGAGTGTGGTGTATATTAATATTTCCTTCTAGGGAAATAAAGGGGGCATGTTCTTCTTTTATCAGGCTGATATTCAAGAAAAAATTACTTTTCTAACATAAAATTGGAACTTCTACTCTCAAAACATTTGTGGGAAAGAGAAGAGTGATGCATAATTCTAAGTACGTTGAAGAATGGGATTTTGAAACTTGAATTTAAATTTTGATCCATCACGTTTGTTTGTTTGTTTTTTCTATTACTGAAATTTGAAGTAAGCCATCCTAGATAATAATTCTAGGAGCAGTAGTCTCAACACTATTGGGAGATGCTCGATTTGGAAACACTGATCTAAAATCAACTCATATTCCATTTACTTCACACAAAAGCTGCAAATCCCAAACTGTATCCATTCTAAAAAATACAAAGGTTGTCCTAATAAATAGGGTGGCAAGGTGGCTCAGCACTTAAGACACTGGGCTTGGTGGCTGTAAATGTGATGGGGAAAGCTCCTGTCATTGCCCCAGCTGCTGCCAATGTAGCAGTTCAAAATTATGCAAACGCAAGTAGATAAATAGGTACTCTGTGATGTCATGCTGGCCACATGACTGTGAAAATGTCTTCAGATAGTGCTGTCTCAATGACCTTGAAATGGAGATGACACTGCTCCCTATAGTCGGCAATGACAGCGGAGTAAAATCTGCAGGAACTCCTTTAGCTTTAGTTACGGAATATGCAGATCAAATGAATTAATGAACAATGATTCATTTATACATACATATACACACACATACTTTGCTCAATGAACAGTCATAGTGATACAGTTTATGAATATAAAGATGAACAAATGAGTATCAACTTGGGATATTTAATAGAGCTATCATATAAGCTGTTTTGTTGATTATATATACATTAATGTATATATGGGGCAATTACAATTTTGGCATTTCTGTGGCATTCTTCATTATGACAAAAGATAATTTCTGTAGTAGAATGGGTACAGAATAGAATAAGCGCACAAACATTCCTTATTCTTTTACAAATGTCCATTTCATAACGTAAGGTGGAAACTTACAACTATTTTTCTAATGAGCTAACTTATTTTGGAATTCATTACATGAAAATACCAGAAACAAAACTCTTTTATTGTAAAGTCTATTCTTACTATTTTTGTTTTTCAAGCAGCTAGTTATCATACAAAGTCATACGTTATAAAAATATTTAAGAGTCTTCCCCTTTCAGTTTTCCCTAAAGAGTCAATTTGCTTTACAGAAAACTAGCGAAAAGATATAATACAGCTTCAAAAATGAATGAATTTCCTAACCTAGAAGGAAAGATAGACATATTTGAATATTTTGAAGAAAAACTGTACTGGACATTATCACAAAATGGTTACATTGGTGGGTATCCATTATCTTATTCAAAGATAATCCAATAATAGAAAAATACAAACAAAATATGAGAGCTTTACTTTCAGAATAGATAATCATTTTACAAACTAATGGTTTTTCTTGAAAAAAAAAAGATCAGTCTTGACTCATTATCTAAATTTACTAAGGTTCTTCAGTGACTGATCTTTTAGCTACTGTTACAGTATTATTGTTGTCAATTCAAAATATTGTCAAAGTTTGATTAGTGAAATAAAGGGTGATAGAGCAGTGAAAGGATAGCATATTTCAATATAATTAGTGAAGTAACATATCAGTAAATATATTGATCAATATATTAAATACTAGTCCAGTATACATTGGCAATTAATTTTCTATTCATGGCATCTAAGTGTACTTGGAAACTGTAATTATTATGAGAAATTATATTTTAATTATCCTAATTATATAGTCCCATGTAAGCCTGATAGTTTTCAATGAAATTATTATATCACGTTATTCATTCTCCCATGACTTATTATTAATGTTGTCATACCTCTTACTAATTATCTCCAGATGTATTGAAGAATAATATATTATTGTAAGAAATTTAAGACTTCCTTTTTTTGCAAGAACTTTTCACTGTTACAAAAGGAACTTTGTTTTTCCTATCTATTAAGAATCAAACATAACTGATGGTCATTCCTTACTATCAACTACTGAAATTCCAGTTACTCAATTTCTCATAAAGATAATGCAATCTGGGTAAGATATTTCCTTTTAAAACTACCAATCTTCCAAGCCTTGATACTGGTAAATGTATTATAATTCACCAATGAACAAAGAATAATTCAAAAAAATCATCCCAATTTCTTATATTAAAACAATCCAAAACTAATTTTATCCCATTTTGTAATTACTATTGCATAAGAAGAATTTTATTAAAATTCTAAAGCAATAGCCAGAAATGCCAAAATGCTAACATATAATTTTGTGCAAAGATATGCTAACAAAAAACCCTACTGTTCAGTGAAGAAAGCTGTGATATTTAGGATTGGAAAAATATGGTGTCCAGATTGGTGCAGGCACTAAAGTAAGGAAATGAAAACTTTTTCATAACTTATTTCAAAATGTTTCCAAAAAGAATTGGAATACTAACATTAGAATTGGAATACTGAACAACTAAGGGTTGCTGCTTAGCAGTCTTCCATCTAGATCAGGGGTGTCAAGCTGCTGGCTCGTGGGCCGGACGCGTCATGCAGAAGCCGTGCCCACCCCATTGCCGGCAATGGCAAAACCGTCCTGATACATTGCGCAACGTCACATGTCTGATCTAGATGTATTTATTGTTCCCTCAGTAAACACACATGCACACCTTTGCTTTTAAGCTCTTAAATCAATGATTCATTACAACTGTCAAAATTATTATCATAATTAGACATCCAAACTCTTTATATGCCATTTTATATTGAATCAATTGTCTGACAGATATTTAATTGTTTAATTCTTTCTCCATGCAAGTGTTCTCCCTTTATAGTGCCAGTGAAAAAAATCTTCCTAAAAGAAACTGTTCACATTTACTTTAATACGGTTCCAAGCAGTCAACTCTGCTTTTCTAAGCATATTTTTATCTCCCTAAATAAAGCAGAGCAACCTATTTTCCACTACAGTGGTTAATACACTTTGTCTTTCCTCTCTCTATTCATCAAACATGTGAAAGGGAAGGTTTGTTTACGCGTTTCTTTTCTTCTTTTTTCCTTTTTCAGAGGGAGGGAGTTGTTTCCTTCTTTCTAGTTTCCTCATAAACAAGGAAATAGGTTTTCTTTTTAAATATTGTGTACAGAACTTAATTCTCTCATTTCAGCATTGTGCATGATAACTCTGAAATGGAAAGAAAGAAAGAAAGAAAGAAAGAAAGAAAGAAAGAAAGAAAGAAAGAAAGAAAGAAAGAACAACCCAGGTGCTGATCTTAGCAGATGGTTGGTGGCACCAACATTTTTATTTTTCCTTTTACAAAATGGGTATAAGTTCCAGTTACTCAGGATACTTTCTAACTTCCCAGAGTATTTATGGGTGCTATTTCTTCCATTTGGCTACAAAGCAAGAGAAAGAGAAGGAGAAAAAGAGAAAAAAAAAGAAAGAGAGAGATAACCAAATGGCAGAGTTGGAAGGAACCTTGGAGGTCTTTTATTTCAACCCCCTGCTCAAGCAAAACATCCTATACTATTCTGGACAAGTAGTTGTCCAATGTCTTCTTAAAAACTTCCAGTGATGGAGCATCCACAACTTCTGAAGGCAAGTTGTTCCAGTGATTAATTGTTCTGTCAGGAAATTTCTCCTTAGTTCTAGGTTGATAAGAACTAGATAAGTTTCCACCTGTTACTTCTTGTCCTGTCCTTGGGTGCTTTGGAGAACAGACTGACCTCCTCTTCTGTATGACATACCCTCAAATATTGGAGCATTATCATGTCACCCCTAGTTCTTCTCTTCATTAGACTAGACATACCCAGTTCTTTCTATGTTTTAACTTCCAGTCCCCTAATCATCTTTGTTGCTCCTCTTTGCACTTTAACTGTTAACATTTTTTGTTGTGATTCATGGTAACCAAGCCTGGATGCAATATTCCAGGTGTGGTTTTATCAAAGTGTGATGTGATAACTAAAGCTAATGTGGGCTATAGCAGTCCAGAACTGTCTCTATAGTTCATTCTAGAGGTGCCACTATTTGTGTAATAATATACTCTCTGCTTGGAAGGTATGAAATTTGAACAACTTATATTCACAATAGTTCATGCATTAAACTTCCAAGTTTAATAGAGAAGAGTCTTCCTGTTCCCTCTCACTGTTTTGTCTTTTATCTTTTTTTCCCCTTGTATTTGTTTTACTGTAATTTCTTTTTGTGTTGTGAGCCATCCAGAGATGTTGGGAGTTGGATGGACAGGCATACAAGTTTAACTATATATTATTATTAATTTAGCACTTAAAATGATTAAAATGATTGCAGTTACAAAAAATATACATAGTGGTTGCAATGTATATTTCTGTCATTTCACTCCCCAAGGTACCAATTTGTGAAGTCAGTGTACTCTTCAAAATGTCAGAAACTCTCAATCTTAAGGTCTCTTTAGTGTACACTCACTACTAGTATCATATGCCACCTCTTTTTTCATTGTAGAATATATGCAAGGATACATTGATAAATAAAACACCTGTTTCTCATTTGTAGTGTTAATGTTTCTTTTTTTAATCAGTGTCTCCAACAAGCTGAGATGTCAAAGTCTGATGAACCAGCAAAGATTTTGAAACAAAAGAACTTCTTGTGTGCGCAGATGGATGGGACTTGCAAAAGAGGAAGAAATCTGATTTATTTCAATGGAGAATTCCAAGTCACTCCTACAAAAAAACACATTATATCCTTTATCCCCCCCCCATTTATTACTTATGTGTTCCTATTCAATTTCTCATCAAAACTGTTCAATCAGTGTTTAAATAATTGCAAGTTAAAACAGCAGAGGCTCCAACTACTTCATGCCTGATCTAACTTTCCACCTGAATTCATTTCCTGCAGACAGACTCAACTGAGAAATATAGGATAGTCTGGAAAGATTTATGTTTAACTACTTCTTCAGAATGTTGGCTGTATAAAAGTATAGAGTGTCCTGGTTTTAATATGAAGAGCACAATAATGGTTTAACTTGGGATTTTAAAAACAATCATTACCGCTTGCGTCTATTTTCAAAGCTCCCTGTGTCTCAAATAAGTGCCAGAGTGAAGAAATAGTCCATGGATGGATATAAACCATGGCACTAATTTTTCCCAGATAATTGCCTTTACAGATCTGGTTGAGCGTTCATCTCTTTTAACTGGTCTCATTACTGGACCTTAAGAGAAGCAAACATTCACTTCATGCTTCTCTTTTGCCCTCTAAACAAGCAAAAAAAATTCAATACATGGAACCAAAAAACCAATTCCAGGCAATATTTACAAACCCAGCTTTTATCAGAAAATACACAGAGCAATGTTTTTCCACATTCCCTGTCAAGGAATGTGCAGGATATATGAGTAATTAATGAATAATAAAAGAAAAGGCTGCTCAAATTAGATCTTCCAAATTTCACCAAATAAAATCTACCTATCCAAAATGTTATGCCTTGTCACTGTACTGATATTTCTCCCCCACCAAAAAAAATCTGGAGAGGTAGAACAAAGAACCTCTTGTATTTAGCTCCACAGTTACCAAAATTCTATGTTTATTTTTAAATACAGAAAGTATATATATCAGAACCAGTCAGCATTAGATGGAGACTTTTCAGATTTTAATGCCAGGAGTGGGCATTAAATCTTGATTGTCCAGATATTTAAATCCATAGTCAGAGTCCTACCAAAGTTCCCAAGAATTAAATGACTAGGTAAGTTGCTTTACTATAGAACAGAGGTTCCCAACCCCTGGGCCACAGACCAGACCCAGTCCTTGCTTTCCATACTTATATCATTTCTTTTCTTCCCACTTAAAGCATTTATAAAAACTGAAAGATCAAGAGTCCAGTCCTTCCTTAACCATGGGAGCTGTAGTTGCTGTCTCTCTCAACCCAACCAACCTCAAATGGTGGTTATGGTAGGGAAAATAGGAAGAAGGAAACTTCTATATGCACCTTTGATTAGTTAAAAAATTAAAAGTGAGATATAAATCAAATACATAAATGTAAACATAAATGTAAATCCTTGGGGAAATCCTAATACAGTTAGTCCTTGACTTACGACCACAATGGACCCCAAAATGTTTGTTGCTAAGTGAGACATTTGTTAAATGAATTTTGCCCCATTTTACGACTTTTCTTGCCACAGCTGTTAAATGAATCATTGCATTTGTTCATTTAGTAAGATGATTGTTAAGTGAATCTGGCTACCGATTAACTTTGCCTGTCAGAAAGGTGATCCACATGACCTGGGACATCATATTATTTGCTCTTTAAATATTATTTCATTATTTCATTTACTGTCTATACAAAACAGATTAGTCATAACTGAATTCATTTTTTTCATAAGTATCTTGTTAAAAGATTGTATGAAACAATCTCTGCCTTTGAAGAGCGTGCCAAAAGCCAGAAAGTAGGCAGATGGAGGAAACAAACTAAGTTTAATTCCCCTTTTGTCACAAAAAATAAAATTGGATTAGAAAAACCCACAACAACAACATTCAGAGGAATTATGAGAACTATATCCAACTTTCAGAAACCAATTATAATCCTAGGGTTTTAAGATGTGTTTCCTAGGCTGGATTAAGATTATCTGGTACCCTAAACACAGCCCAATAATAATGCCCTCAACAGAAGTAAAACTCTCAGGAGATTAAAATAAATATAATATCTAACAGCATCTTTAAATTAAACTTCTAAATTTTAGTCACCTGCTATGCCAATTTTTTTTTAAACAAAAAACACTAATGCAGATTAAAGTCAAATAAGATCAATGACCTATTGACTAAAGGCGAGGGTGATAATAAAATAATTTAGACCATGAGACCAGCTTTGGGAAAACAACAACTTTGTGACCCCTTCCCTTGATGTGCTAAGTGCATGCTTATTTTGTTTGCTGGTTAATTAACAGCTATGTGTTTCTATTTCAAGTAAAACATTCAGCAAAATAGAAATCAATCAAATATAAACTTTCTTTGACATAGGCAGTTTTATACTGCTAACAGAAGAAGTTTTTTTTAGAATTGAGGAAAATATAAATTCTAACAAAAATCTACTGATTTCTTGTTTGTAAACACAATATCTATCCCAAAGAAAATTGTCCTTCACGGAAATGGGAAAAGAGTAAGTGAATGCAGGAATCATTCTACCTTTTTAAAATTTATTTGTAGCATTTTTGTTTTCTATATCCCCTGTGCTTAGGATTTTTATTTTGCTTCCGCTGGAGAAAAAGCAAATGATGCAACTGCAATAGTCATGAAAATAAAGAAAATGGATTTTCTCTGCTGGGGAAATTAACACTCAATTCAGTATGACTGAAAAATACTCTAAAGACCAATATTTACTAAGCATGGAACTCACACACAGAAGCCTTGTTGAAAATCCACAACAAATTGTTCATTACAAACAAATCCACAGTCTTATAACGGTCTTCAGTAAGGTTGAGGCTGACAGTAGGAAAGCTGTTTCTTTACTTTTTTAAGGAACATCTAAAAGCAAATAAAATACCTATGGATCTTCAACCAACATTTAATGATTTTTGTTTCCTCTTCAGTGAATACATTAGAAGTATAAACTTCAAGATATGAAGATCAGACTAACCCAGTGTTTCCCAAACTTGACAATTTTAAGGCATGTGGACTTCAACTCCCAGAATTCCACAGCCAGCGTTGCTGGCTGTGGAATTCTGGGAATTGAAGTCCTCATGCCTTAAAATTGTCAAGTTTGGGAAACACTGGACTAACCTATGAATAATATCCACATAACAGCAGAATCCCATAAAAAACACAAAAAAAGCTATTTACAAATTATTTGTCCATACATTTCTTTATTTATTTATTTCTTTATTTATTTAAATTTAAAGGCTGACTGATTCTGGAGTGCTATTTGTACAATTATTAGGGATCTAATCTTTTAGAGGGATACTAAATCAAGGCATCTATCCCATCAAATACAGATATGTTATTTTTTTCAATTTAATAGGCAGTATTTATTTTTCTTAAGATATAGAAAAATCATAAACAATGTCCTCTGGAAGAAAATAGCAGCACAAATGATCTCAGTAGAATGCAGGAACTTTAATGTGAAAAAAAAGAAAAAAGGAAAGGAGCCAGGGGGAAGTAAGTAAGGAAGGAAGATGTTTTTTTACTGAAATGCAAGGGATCAGGCCAAAATAATACAATAAGCAGATATGCCACATACTTTTATGAGCGGGTAGGTTTCAGAAGAACATTTTTCGATTACAGCAGGCCAGCTTTGCAAAACATTTCTAAATCCCATTTTCCAGCAGTCTCTTCTCTCCGCAAAGTGCAATGTGAAATCATGCACTGAGTTTCAAAGGATGACTACATGAAACAGTATTTCAAATGTAACTGTATGCCAGGCTAAATTTTTGCTCAAGTAAAATGATTGTTAGGTTTTCTGTATCTTTATTTAGAAACATAGTTGATGCTATAAAGCAAAGATAAATAAGTTCTCCAATCCAAAAGCCCTATTGGTTGTTATATTAGATTCCAGAAGTGGAATTAAAAATTAAAAAAACCTGTTGTGTCAGAAGTAGATTTTTTTTTAAAAAAAGTATGTGTGTGTAGCTTAGATATAAATACTCATAGATTTAAAATAAAGTTAATAATAAATGCAATGCTAGAAAACATCATGCACCAAACATATTTTAATTAGTAAGCTAAAACTAATGAGTGGAACTATAACTTGTGCTTTTTAAATGTGTTAGCTTCTAATTAATTTTATTTATTCAGCAATCTATCTGCTTCCATAGACATTTCTTGAAGTTAGACTCAAGGCTCTATTCCAAATGTTGATTTGTTAGAAGTTAAACTGCTGGTGGTCATGAACAGGTTAATTTTGAATTTATTTGCTTAGAATTGTACATCAAAGGCCATGAATCTTCAATATTAATTTAAAACTTAAAAAAAATTTAAGGTTCCCTGTAGCATTCACCATCTGTATCATTTAGTTGAGTTGAATTTCAACTCATATAAATTGAGTAAACACAGTTAATAAGTGAGAAATTATAGGAAGTGTCTAATGCACCTGAAAGACAAAATCTTATGGAATACTATTTTCACGAATAGTGTTTCCCAAGGATTGTTTCTTGTGCATGGAGACACTTCAAAGAATAAATTCCATGAAGTTATAATGAAGAACATTTTCTTGAAAGTGAAATCCTGACTGCAATTTTAAAATGCTTACATGTTTATTATGACATGTAGGAAGTTGCCTAAATATTTAAATAAAGCATCATCATTCAGAACAGTTGCACGTATAAGAAAAGTGAAAAATGATCTTCTAAATAATCTGACCCAGCCTTGACTTAATTTGGACTACAGAATATGATTAACAAATTGGACTTGAGTTTGGCCTGGAAAGGAACTGATGAGCACATACATATATTAAAGCAAGAGACTATATATGCACACAGACAGACAGAACCTTTGCCAATATACAGTAAATGCTAGATCATTTTAGGGAAGTCTCTCAAGGCTTAGTTCCTTTATGAACTGATGCAATCTTCATCACAGTCTGAAAATTGCCAATCACATTTACCGTACAGAAGAAAATAAATAAAGCTATAAATCTGGGTATATGTTTTAATTTGCTTTTAAATAGGTTAATCTTTCTGTTCACAAAATCTCCCAATTGGTTTCTTATTTATTTTTGCTTCCCTGCTTTTATATATATATATTTTAAAAAATAATCCACAGGCAATGAGCCTCATGTGGTCTTCTAATCTGAAGGAAAGCCAAGAGAAAGAACGTGCTCCAATGTGTTGAAAGAAAAGCCTATTCTCTGCCTAGGGAACTGCATCTAATACAGGAAATGAACACAAGTCCTCTGTAAGCTGTCCAGCTTCTGAATCAGCTGTTCCTTGCTCCAAATCTCTTTCTTGTCTCCCCCTTTGCCCCCACCCTCTGTATCTATGGGACTGAATGCCAAATAGCAGAAGGGGAGGAAGGGAAAGTAGGGTTGATGGGGGGGGAAGGGGATGGGTGGGTTGGAAATGCAGCGTTTTCCTCCTCTTTTGCCATACTCCTTCAAAGCCCGTGTAAATCTAACTTGAATCGTAAGCGGCTTTATTTTAACAAGTGTGAGTTATCAGAGTTCACATATCAAATGAAACCCAATGAATTCTGGGTTTGTTTTAAATTTCAAGCCAGAGGCCCTCAACTCTGCGTTGCCCTTGGCAGCCAGCCAGACGTAGTAATAAAGTGTTAAGCAGAAGACAGGAAATACTAGAGAAGTCGAACAATGTTATGACAATGTTTATAACTTTTACAGTCAGGCCTGGCTGCACATCTGCATAACATCAGACTCTGGTCAGGCCCAGAGAGAGGAAACCGTTTTTTCATTGGCAGCCATTTGCTCCAGCCAGATGTTATCACTTTACTGGTATCTTTTCACCAAATGCTAGATATGTGTGCACATACACTCATGCACATTGCTAAAAAAGGAAATGGGGGACTTTTGTTTGGATGAAATAGGACAAATTAATTCTGTCTTCTGGTTTACCCTGGCAAGATCTAAGACAGTTACTGTTCTGTGGCATATGTTTTTTTTTTCCTTTCTCTCTCTCCCTTTTTTTTTTTTTTTTTGATAATGGTAAAAAGTTTTGATTTTGTATCAGAAAGGGAAGAAGAGAAGGAGAAAGAGAAAGAGGAGAAGGAGCTTTCCCAACATAATGGATGTAATTGGTCTTCAAAGCCAGGATAAAGTCCAAGTGCCTGTAAAATTAGGCTTTTATTTAATACATACAGTCAACAAAGAGAGCTAGTTTGGAGTAGTGGTTAAGGCATCAGGCTAGAAATCGGAAGACTATGTGGCCTAATCCCACACTAGCCAGCTGGGTGACCTTGGGCCAGTTACTATCTCTCAGACCAAGGAAGGAGGCAATGCCAAACCACTTTAGAAAACTTTGGGAAGAAAAGTGCAGACACTTGTCCAGGCTGTCTTGAGAACTGGACACAACTGCACAGAAGAAGAAAAAATGTTATAAATAGTCCTCAACTTATGACTGGTTGCTTAGAGACTGTTCAATGGACCAACTTTGGAGTTAGTTACGAACCAATTCCAAAATTCTGACGGTCGCCCCTCCCATAATCAAGTGACTAAACTTTGAGTGATATTTATGGTTATTTGCAGCACCTCCCAGTCAAATGATCACAATTTATGGTGGTACCAAAAATGGCACTTACTACTGATTTTTGGGAACACTGCACTCATCATGAATCATTGATCTGCTTAATAACCAATGAATGTTTTACAACTGTCACATTAATTATGGTCATAAGTCAAGAACTACCTATATAAGGCATTTGTCATTTATCCTGTATTTGAGTGCTGATAGGTGAAGGAACCTATCACCTTGGCTGAAGCTAAGAATGTTTCATTATCCACAACACAGAATTTGAAAAAAACCAACATTTCAGCACTTGCCCTTATCATCTATTCAGTGGTTGCTGGTCAACAATGTTTTTCTAAAGTAAACAAAAACAAAAATTACAAAATACACTTGGCATACAGTATACAAAAACTGTTACAGCAGTACATAAAATCTGTTATGACAAGCCAAAACATTTTACTATCTCAGCACTGAAAAGTCTATAAATGCTTTCAAATTAGTATGTCACCTTTTACACTCTTAGTTTATACTCTTATTTGTCTAGACATAAACAATATTGATTTTGCATTCTTTTACACAACTGATTACATTTTGAACATGGGTGGTTCAAGCACTGCACAGATTATAAAATACAATTGCTGGATAATGATAGCTAATACTAGAATATTAGAGTTTGAGGTGTATTGATAAAATCATTATCATCATTTTGGCATCATGCAATGGTTCAGACCATAGTTACAGCATACCAATTTGATTACATAAATCTGCTGTTAATCACAACTGCATACGTTTCACTCTTGTGATATCTTTGCTTCTTTTGGTGAATGTGTGAGAGAGAAAATTCCTTTTACCTGTTGGATGAGAGGATTCTTTCCATTTGTGATGATAATCGTTTATGAACAGTCCTTAGGAATTAAATTAAATTCCTGTCTCTGTGAAGGAGTGGTAACTGCTACTAGAATTGCAGTAAACTCTTGAGTCATAGTGGTTTTGGCAGAGGAACAAAAGTACCTGAACATTCATAATTTTGCATGGATTGCAAGATACTTAATAGGTATCTTGAAGTGGAGTTAAGCCTAGAAATACATTCTCACTGCTCATTACACATAGTAAAATCTGATACTGTATATAATCTGAATAAAAACAGCTTCTTCCTTACAAAAAAAAAATGAAATCTAATTTGCTCCCTCTGTTATCAGAGACATATACTAGCCTTTGAATTCCCAGAACTCAAAGACAGCAGAGTAATAGCCTGAGGATCCAGCAGTTGAGCTGCAACACATCTAGTCATTCCATGGAAAGACAAAGCTGTCATAGACCACCAACTGCCAAGCTGATTATATTCCCAAGGGATTTTTATATCTCCATAACCATACAATAGAACTATGCTCTTCTGTTTAGAACAGGGGGGGTCAAACTGCTGGTCTGCGGGCTGGTTGCATTATGCAGAGGCTGTGCCCACCCCAGCTCCAGCAATGCAAAAAAATTGCAATACATCACGATACACCACATAACGCGGTGAGTTTGACACCCGTGGTTTAGAAGGTCAAAAGTTATTAAAGCAATCCCATTAGCATATACATAATTAGATTAGGCTTGTAGAATAACTGTATACAAGCAGATATGTCACACACAAACATTAAAATAAATTCCTTAATTGATCTGTCAGAAGACAAATAATGTCATAACTCTTGAAAATTCCTAGGAGGCTACGCTTTTTTGGCAAAAATTCTAATTACCCCCCCCAAAACCTCTCCTTCGTTTTTCTTGCTATTTATCATGTGGTTGGTCTATCACATGGAAGTTGCCTTGACAGGAAGTTTTTAAGAAGAGACTGGAAAGCCATTTGTCCAAAATGGTGTAGGGTTTCCTGCCAGAGCAGGGGGTTGGACTAGATGACCTCCAAGGTCCCTTTCAATTTTACTACTACTACTACTACTACTACTACTACTACTATTATATTTTAATTCCATTAAGAAATCCTAAACAGTTGCTGTTTCATCTTTTGTAGCTCTATAATTTCTGCTTGATTAGTTCATCTTTGTTTTTCAATAAAACTCCTAACTACAAATATAATTTCATTTTATGAACAGATTATGATAAACTAATCATAATTACTGTCACACAAATGTAAACAAAAAAAGGTGTTCAAGTTCTAAATAGCTTTTAGTTTTGTCCTAATATTGTAGTAATAAAATCTGTTGAAACAGAAATGGAAAAATGATCTGGAAATATATTCTATGTCTACCACTATAAATCAATATCCTGTAACAAATCCAAATAGGTCTCATAGTGCTTAGGGAAACACCTCAATTTTCAAGAAACATGAGTAGAAAATAGGATGAATGAAAAATCCAGTAAACAAAATGTTTAGTTTTCAAGATCTTACTGGATAAGATGAAAGATTAGATCTAAGATTGTGATCTTTAATATTTCAAGCATGTGAGCATGAAATATTTTTTTGATATATGCCAATTTGCTTTAATGGGTAGGTAATGCATGAATTTCCAGATTATATTAATCTTCCATTAGTTATTGTGCTAAGTTAATGAGTGATCCACACCTTGCCCATCTATGGTCTAGACATTTTATGGTAAAACCAATAGATTCCCCACTGAAACTGATGCTTATCAAGGAACTTTAATCTTCACTGTGCTTTGTAATTTCTATGCATTTTGCATTCGTCTTAAATCATTGTACAGATTAATAACTGAGATTAAGATGTATATTAAAAAGAAACACGCACAGCCCATTGTTTAATGGAATGTGTGGATAGCCTTGTGTAATTAAATGTGACAATGGCCTTGGAAATAATCAGAGAAAAGAGGCAGGAACCACCAGTGGCTTAATGGTCAGAAAAAGAAATTTAGGAAGGTACTTTGGATTATAGCTATTGAAATTCAACTTAACTATAAAACAGATGGATAGAGATTGATACAAAAGTATGAAATGGTGATGCAATACACTTTGAAAATTATGGAAAGTATCTATGACTTTTGCATCTTTTTCTATCCCTGGATACTGTAGAATGATTTTCAATATTTTGCCATGCTGTTTATGAAGTCAAATCATTTCTTTTAAAGCACAGAAAATGGCATAAATCAGTACTAAGGAATATGCTGAAAGTGTGGATCACCACATTTTTATCCAATTCATGTAATGAGCAAATATACATATTTATCACACTGTTGGCTTTTGGCATAAGTAACTTTATGCAAAGCACAAAAAAATGAATGCCATAAGGCAATTTTTTAAGACATAGCAGAAGGAAATATAGCTAAATGTAGTACAATATGCACCAAAACATCATTGTCATCATCATCATCATCATAATCAGTTGGAAAGGACCTTGGAGGTCTTCTATTCCAGCCCCCTATTCAAGCAAGAGAAATTATACCATTTCAGACAAATGGATGTCCAGTCTCTTCTTAAAAGTCTCCAGTAATGGAGCACCCACAACCCATGAAAGCAAGCCATTCCACTGGCTGATTGTTCTCATTGTCAGGAAATGTCTTTTTAGTTGTAGTCCTTAGTTAGTTTCCATCCATTGTTGCCTTGTGGTGCTTTGGAAAATAGGTTGATCCCCTCTTCCTTATGACAGCACCTCAAATATTGGAACACTGCTATCATTCTTCCTATCATAGAATCAAATATATTATATCTGTATTTTTTACATCTTTCTATCTTACAAACCATCTTTGCTTCCAGTATATGCCTGCTGTTCTTTAAGCTTCTCAAATTCATTTTTGTGAGGATTTCCATGGTTCCATTCAACCATAACTTTCTTCTCTTAAATCACTATTTCACTGTATATGTATCTTCACTCATTCTCTGCCTTCAGCATAGTTCTTTCATGTATGTCAGTCCTCTTTGTATTCAGTCTACATTTTTTTTAGCTTCAATTCATTTTTGATCTTCCTTCTTCTTGTTTTATGGTGTCCACTCCCATCTCATTAATTTACTTTCTTCCAATATATCCAGCTCTCATAACAAACAAACATATACAATCGTTTTAACTTCTTTTAACAAATATTCATTCCTCACAACAGAACACACCTTCTACCAGTATTTTTTCCATATTTAGAAAGCAGCTTTATTTATTTTTAGTAAGCCCTCTGGAAATGTATTAAAATAGTTTTTTGAAATTTAGGTATACATTTTGAGTATCATTTAAATGCACTGTTATTCTGAAAACTCTCAAAACTGGTCACCATTCAATGTTAGCATGATGATTTTCTTATCACTGCTATTTCACCCAATTACATGAATCGATCATAACAGGATACAACAGGATTCCTAGAGCTGAGATAGTACCACAGGGACAAAAAGTTTTAACAAAGAGAAGATAGCATCACGTGAAGAAGCAGACAGAAATTCTATAGTTTTAACTGGATTTGGAAACATTTGTAACCAATTTGAAAATGTGACTAATGAAGGGACATTAAAGTAATACAAAGCACTTTTAAAAGAACAGTTACAATACGATGATAATTATACTATGGAATACCATTTAAATGGGCAAGTGTTTTAAAGGCTTTGAGTATAAAGACAAGATTGGTTGCATATATCACAATTACAGCAGACAATGGTTCTTCTGTATAGTTCTGATTGGTAAAGATAATTGGATCTGGGAGTTTTCTGGTTAAAAAAACTTGAAAGAAAATGGAGATAATCGTGTGTGATATTTTCAAGTATTCTTAGCTCACCTTTTCAGCATTATGAGTTCTCCATTGAAAATTAATATGGTTAAACTTGCTTGCTGTTATGACTTTTTAAAGAAGTGTCTCTCTATAAATACTATTTATACTGAAATAATTAAAACACAAGAAAACTGTAGAAAGAAGCCATAATAGCTTAATTAACACTAGAAGAAGGTATAGATGGTTGTCAACTCTATATTCCAATTCATCCCTTCAGTCAAGGAAGACAATCCCTTTTGAGTAATTTTTATTGGAGGAGACAAGGTGCAAAGAAATGAACAAGATCAGGACAATTTAGTTAATTAAATTAAAGATTGTATGAAGTTAAAATGATAACACACAATCACCTTTAAAACATATTTACTCTTCAGTCATGCTAAAAATTACAATTTGGTGGCAACATTTGAAGGGGCTTGGGTGATAGTTCCTATAGCTTTTGGGTCTGATATGCCCTGAATTCCTCTCATCTATACAAATGCATATAATAAGACTGAAATGGTTAGTTGAATCAGGGACAGGCACAACTCTAGATGACTGGATATGATGGAATAAAGGAAAAATGAAGACAAAAAAGGCAAAGATAAAAGCAAAACTTCTTTATATTTAGCATAAAGCACTGTCTCCTGGTTGGAAAGGGATTACAGCTCAGGAACCAAAAAAATTAGAGCATCCATGCCAGAAATTAAAGTCAGTGAGTTACTGCAACATCCCTTAAAACTACAGCTTTCTGAAATTATGAACTGAAACCAAAACTCATGTGATAATCCTATCTACAATAAAATGAAAGCAAATTTTGTTCACCTGAGTTAGTGTTAAAGTGTACTAATTAAATCTGTTTCTCTCCTCAGCATATTGAAATACATCAGAAGGATACATTAAATTCATGCAAAGAATTAAACAGAATAATCCAAGAATCATCCAATTTTTCTTAGTTAACTTCAGGAGATGCAATTGTCCTGTACATCTCTTTATCCATCTATTTCAATTACAGCACTGATTGATATAGTGACCTCACTATATAGACCAGTGTTTCTCAACCTTGACAATTTTAAGGCATGTGGACTTCAACTCCCAGAATTCCACAGCCAGCAATGCTGGCTGTGGAATTCTGGGAGTTGAAGTCCACATGCCTTAAAATTGTCAAGGTTGAGAAACACTGATATAGACCATTATCCTATCATTAACAAGCAGAATCCAATGAAGAAGAGAGAGGCTAAATAAATGTTTAAGGTAGCTCCACAATGTCATCACCTTTTTGTTCAAAGGCATTACAGTCATTGACATATGACCAAAACTGAGCCCAAAATTTCTGTTGCTAAGCAAGATAGTTGTTAAGTAAATTTTGCCTCATTTTAAAGCCTTTCTTGCTACAGTTGTTAAGTAAACCACTGCAGTTGTTAAATTAGTAACACAATTGTTAAATTAATCTAGGGTTCCCACTGACTTGGCTTGTGAGGAGGTTGCAAACGGTGATCATGTGACCCCAGGCCACTGCAACCATCATAAATACATGCCAGTTGCCAAGAGTCTGAATTTTAATCATGTGACCATGGAATAGTCATAAGTGTAAAAAATGGTCATAAGTCACTTTTTTTCAGTTTTGTTATAACTTTGAACAAAAGGTTGTAAGTTGAAGACTGCTTGTAGAAAGAAAAGCAGGAATCTTCCCAGATTTGTAGACCATTGGCTTTTTCAACATTTTGAATCTAATCTTTTGCCACATACAAAATGGCTGTCACTTAGGAGCTTGGCACTTTCCAAAATGGCTGCCTTATAATTGGTACGATTATAAACAGACACTTATCAGAAAGCAAACTTCCAAAATTGATTGCAGCCATTCATCTTTCTTTTATTTACAACAATGATGATGATGCCAGGAACATTCTTGTAAATATATGTGGCAGAAGGTGCCAAAGGAATGCCTATAAGCACTAGGCTGGGAATCCCAAAAATAGAGGAGAACAAAGATGTAAGCCATGTGTTCTGCTGATACTACGCAGGACCTAAACCTTAATTCTGGCTCACAATGCTAACTTCATGCTGCTAACAACAAATGGTCAAAGTCTGGCCTTGTTAATCAGTAACTAGTAGCAGATGAGACTAAAGTGAACAAATGTAGGAAAGGATCTAAGAAATTGCAAGGAACTCATATTCCCACTAGACTATTAGGAACCTAACACATCCGTGATGTTGGAATTAATTAGTCCAACTATTTCCTCAAGTACAAATCATTCTGGTGGATAATACCATCTATGTTTTGAAAGAGTTTGGTTTGGGAGGGAGAAAAAGAAAAAGAAAACACGAAACAGCATTATAAATGTCACATTTACTTCCAGCGGGAAGTGTGCAACAATGTGTGACAATAGTTTATAAAATGTTGAAACACGTTTTCCTTTTGTTTTACTTTACTCATTTTTGAAATACAATCTTGGTTACTGGAAAATGCCTTACAGCTTTATTCAAAACATATGTTGTTGTGTGTGTGTGTTTTTTAAAGTCTGAATTGAAGAGCCTGAATGAAAGAAGCAAATTCTGACTCCTTCTGGAACATCTAACCAATATATCATTTGTGTGTGTTGCATTTTTTTCCTCTCCTTGTCAGGACCACTTTTATGTCTTTAAAGATTTATTTAAACTAGTTTATTATATAACGAAGCTTGTCAGATCATAAGAACAAAGTCAAACAATATGCTCTGTATCAAAGTGCAATGTTGAACATGGAGGTTTAAATATACATATCAAGTGCAATGCAATCAAGAAAGGTTTAATCGAAAAATGCAAATGGTTCAGATTATTAGAGCCACATCTGTGCTTTGAAGCAAAATTTGGGATGTTTATCAAAAGCTAGAAGTAATTATATTATTCCCTCCCACTGAATATATGTCAGCCACAGATTTCATAGCCTCAGTCCTTGCTTGATTTAATCTTGCGGTTTTACAAGGACCACTAAAGAAATATATTTTTTTTTAAAAAGAAACAATTTCCACAGCATCTTTCAGTTGCTTAAAGCAAGAATAAATGTTCTCAATTTCAGTAGTAGCGTGAACCTTTTAAAAAGCTTGCACGCGATGGTCAGTCAACACAAAGGTTCTAGCCAAATTGCAATATTTAATGTTATATAAGGAGAAAAATTATGAAATTCAGAACTTTCTGTTGCTACGCAAGAAAGTTGTTAAATGAGTTTTGCTCCATTTTGACCTTTGTTGCCACAGTTAAGTGAATCACTGCACTAAATTAGTAATATGGTTAAGTGAATCTCGCTTCCCCATTGACTTTTCTTATCAAAAGGTAGCAAATGGCATGACTCCAGATATTGAAACCATAATAAATTCATGCCATTTGACAAGCATCTGAATTCTAAACTATGGGGATGCTGAAATAGTCATAAGTAGGAAAACCATTATAAATAACTTTTTTCAGTGTTGTAAATTTGAACTGTGACTAAATGAATGATTGTATGTTGAGTCTACCTGGAATTACATACCTTTAATTTTTGAGGATAGCTCATGATGGCGAAACAATATAATAAGAACAACACATTTAAAGACCATATTCTGTTTTAGAGAAATGTATCCAATTTGAACTTCCAAATTACTGTATGTCTGTCGCTGAATCTCTCAGTTCAGATATGTTTATAAAACATGGAAAAGTTCTTGAGGACAGGTAGTTCCCAACTTACAACCATTAATTTAGTGACTGTTTGGAGTTACAACAACACTGAGCAATTGACTTACGACTAGTCCTCATACTTAGGACTTGTGCAATATCCCCATGGTAATGTAATGAAAATTTAGGCACTTGGCAACTGACAAGTATTTATGACAATTACAGGTTCCTGGGGTCATGTGATCATTATTTGCAACATTCTCATTCAGCTTCTAACAAGCAAAGTCAATGGAGAAAGCCAGATTCACTTAATGACCGTGTGATTCACTTCAACTGCAGTGATGTGGCAAACATCTGTGGAAAAAAAAGGTTGTAAAATTGGGGGTGACTCATAAATGAAACACAGTATCCTCCCTTCAGTGTGACTGCTGTAAGTTGAGGGCATACACCGGTTCAGCATCTGATTTTTTTTTTGTAATATAAATGATGCTGCACTTCAATGGATAGATGGCCTAGACACTGGTATTTGAACATAGTTTTTTTTAACAGTTTTTATTTTATTGGGTTCTACTAATCTAGATGAAATGTTCATATATACTGCTAGTCCATGTATAGTATGCCATATGCTAAATAAATAACAACCACATTGTTTAGCAATAGAAATTTCTGGTCTCAGTTGTGGTTATATGCTGAGGACTACAGTCCTGTATACAATGGACTGTAAAACGCTAAGAGATGAAATACATACCCCCATTAATTTAATCTGTAGGGAGAGTTTTTGGTGAAGATCAGGGCAGAAATTCCCACTGCACAATCAAAATCCACTCAAAATGCTAGATTTAACCCCAATAACATGGATCTCTGATTTGGACACTTAAAACATAGCCAAAGGAATCTTTATTTTTTATATAAAAGAATGATTGATACACACACACACAACATATTTTCTCTCTTACAAACTCATATAGACATACCACCCACATTCCAATGTTTTCATCTTCCAAAAGTAATCAAGGTATAACAATAGCACTAACAATTTTTCAATGATGATTAAAAATAAATAAATAAAAAGAAAATAATTGGTTCAAAAATTCTACCAACCAATAGCCTTGCATTTTGTTACATTATATTCCCAGTCCTGGAGTCAAGGTGTTTGTGTGGATGCCATTGAATATTTTTTTTCGTGGCAATCATATTGTTTTGTCCAAGGACTCATGTTTTTTATACTGTGTATTTTAAATATTGTAAACTTCCCAGTCTGGAGTCAGGCATCCTCAAAAAATCTAATAAAAAAACAAATAAATAATTGAAGAAAAAAAGAGTATGCTAGCTCAATGATTTTGGTTCAGTCACCCTCACTCAATCTAACTCACCTCACAGGTTTGTTGTGAGGAAAATAGGAAGAAGAAGGAGTATTAGGTTTGTCTGCTCCTTTGAGTTATTAAAAAAAGGAATAAAGTTGGGATAAAAAATATATAACAAAGAATAATAAATGTGTGTTTAGTGTGCCAAAGTTGACATACATTCAATGATAAAGTTAGATCATTTGAGTAGCAATATCTAAGTAAATATCTATAATTGCAAATGGATGCTCAAATTTGGCTTTAAAAATAATGGAAAAATATTAGTGGGAATATGTCACATATACACATTCAATGTAGACTAATACTTATATCACATGCTAGAGCTGAATGAAACACTCAGGCTATTGGCTATTAAAACTCTTTCTTTTGCCAAAAAAGATGGGGGGGGAGAGAGACACAGAATGGGGGGGGTATGAATTCCTGGAAGTATGTACATTATATTTAGTTCTTGTGAGTTCAATAAAAAGCTATACTTTGTGAAATTGGAAACCATCACTGAAACATTTTAAAAATTAGAATACTACATTAAATAAGAAGGGATAAGACAGATATAAAGCTGTCAACTAGCTTTAAAAGCAACACAATACAATGTAGAATGACTTATATTTCGCTTAGACAGCGGTACTAAATATACTTTCCTCTGAATAAGCCTTGCTGAACATATGGGACTTCTTTCTAAATAAACCTATATATGCTTGAGTTATGAATAACTTATGTAATCTGATCATTGAGATATCTCAAATGAGAGACCTTTTAGTAAGATTTTGGATTTGGGAAGACTGGGTAGATATCATCTGTTCTCTTCTGACACCCTCCAAGAAAATAAAGATTTGTAACATAAGATGACATGGGTATGAATCCACTTTTAGTCATGTTTAGAGCAGACCCATTAAAATAACTGAAATTGAAGTCAGGCGTGACTAAAGTTGTCCAATTGATTTCAGTCAAGCTATTCTTGATCTGTGTAAGACTAGACGCAGCAAACAACACATAATACCAATAACAATGACACTGCCATGAGGAGTCCCTTCATGAGAAAGCACTTAGGATCATCACGCTCACTCACAGACACTCACTGAATATCACATTGCATTCCACCATTTGAGAGCCAGTTTGATGTAGTGGTTAAGGTGTTGGCCTAGAAACCAGGAGATTGTGAGTTATAGTCTTGCCCTAGACCTGAAAGCTGGCTGCGTGACTTTGCATCAATCACTCTCTCTCAGTCCAACCCATTTCACAGAGTTGTTGTTGTGAGGAAAATAGGAGGTGGATTGATTATAATGTATGCTTGCCACTTTGAATTATTTAATTAAAAAATAATAAAGGCAAGAAAAAATCTTATAAAAAAACAGACAAATATGTCTCCTCTGCCTATCCACTCTCTTCCTATAATCTTTCTTCCAATCTGGTTTTTCTCATGTCATCTTTAAAATATCCATTTATAGCAGTTGATTTAATGATATTTTGGTGGCAAATTAAAACTTGTTCTGTGGCAGGACCTCTCTAAGGACTTAAGACAAGATAAATATAATTTTATAGTTATATAAATATCTCTATGCACTTATTCTTCCTTTCTTCCTTGCATTTCTTTTGCTTTTTTCCCTAGATGTTTCTTATTTATTTATTTAGATGTTCTTTAAAAATAAACTGCAAAAACATTTTGAAAACCTAGTAAACAAAATAACAAATAATAAGCAAAAAAGGGGGAAACATTAAACTTCCTGGCATACCATGTGTATATAATTTATTAAAAACATGTTAACATTTCAAACGAGGAAAAAAGTCCTCTGTTTTTCTACAACATCACAAAATTTGTGGCAAAGATTTCTTCCTAGAATTTGTTTTCTCTTTTCTCTCTTCCTTTTCCTTTTTAATTTTTCCTTCCTTCCTTGATTGCAAGGAATTCAGATAATCTGAATGGGTAATTTCAACTGGAAGGGACCCAGATAACACAACTTATTCAGGCCCTTCTATTTCCTCCCTCCCTCCCTCCCTCCCTCCCTCCCTCCCTCCCCTCCCTCCCTCCCTCCCTCCCTCCCTCCCTCCCTCCCTCCTTCTCTCTCTGTGAATATCTTTCAAGCAGGGGCCCTTTCTCTTTTTTTTGCTTATGAAACATTGTACCTTAAACTATACTGGCATTGCTGAGATTGAATAAACAATATAATTGTTTAAGTCTTGCCCACAATATATAGAGCAGAGTTCCCCAACCTTTCCAGCTTGGTGACTTGGAAGGAAAGGGAGCAACGGGGAAATGTGTCTGTGTGTGGCCCCATGTGTGCATGTGCAAATAGGCACGTGCATACATGCACAAATGGGCACGTGCACAACGGCGGTGCTAGCGTCTGTGGACATGCGCAAGTGGGCTGCATGCTCCCATGGCGCACACAGATGCCCGTGAGCAAATGGGCCGGCGGTGCCCGTGTGAAGCTGGCAGTGGCGCTAGCATACATGCACATGCATAAGTGGGCCATGCGCATCAATTGCGCACACAATACACGTGAGCATGCACAAATGAGCCATACGCACATGCACAAACAGGCCACTGGTGCCTCTGTGATGCTGGCAGCAGTGCTAGTGTCCCTGCGCATGCACAAATGGGGACATTAGTGCTCATGCGACAGTGCTACTGTGAGTGGGGCAAAGCTTGCCAGCTATTCCCAGGGCCCAGTCGCCAACAGGCCACAGCCTGGTAATGGGCCATGGACCATAGGTTTGGGACCCCTGATATAAAGCACTGGTGTGGGATTGTAATACAACAGTCAATAAGAGCAAAAACAAAAGTTAATGATGCAAGAGTTGGTAAGACTTCATTTAGAGTCCAAGAAAGCATTATTAATAGAAATTTAGCTGATCTGTTAATCCCAAAACCTACAGTAGGTTCATATTTTTAAATGATTCCTCATTTATGGGAAGGATAGTTTTACTCGGCTAATATAGGTGAAAAAGCTATGTGGTTAGTTTAATAACAATGACAGAGCTTATCTTGATTTGAAGACAAGTAATTCATGCTGATCTGTATGCCCTCAAATGCTCTTGGTTAAGAACATATTATTTTATATATTTATTCCAGATTTAAAGCTCCTTCCCTCTGGAGTAAATATACATTTAATAATTCCTGAACAAAATGCTGTATGATATACTTCTGTAATCATAATAATATGTGTACTGCAATTATGTAAGTTTGCTTTGTTCCTGTTCAGTCTTCATTCTTTTTAAGTTTAAATCATTAAACAAAGTACATATAATTTCTTTCATAAGGTTTGTGCAAGATTAAACAATTTTAATCAGGAAATAAGGTCTAAATTAGGTTTGCAGTAGTCAGTTAAGATTAATGGCCAATCTGCAAAGCCATATTTCTTACCAAAAATTCCTTCCAGCATAATCTGTGCAGAGATAAATTATCGTAATATACATGTACATATCTATTGACTACCCTATCATAAGGATGAGGAAATTGTTCTAATTAACCCCCCCAAACAATGCACCACAGAAATTGTTTTTAATAAGTCAATTAAAAAAAACTTTTTACACAAAATTAACCCAGTATCTCCCATAATTATTCCAAGTAACATAATATTATCATTACCATGCAAATTAATAAATCTTAATCTGAATGATATATCCCATGAAAACAAGGACATTGTGCTGCCTCTTTCAACAAAGCTGCCATTACTAAAAATCCACCAACCAGGATTTCAAATATTTGTGTTTTTACTAAAAGAAACCTGGCAGTAAAGTTTCCCTTATGTTTTGCTCAATTCTTAATCAATTCACGGACTTGCTCATAGCTTGATAGCATCACGATAGCATCCCCACTGATTTCTTTGAAATGTTTCCACCTTTCCAGTTTATTTTTAATCCTGAGATTTCCTGATGGCTTCCATAACAAATACTACATAGGCCCTTACCTACCCTGCTCTTCAGGTCAAAGTCATCTACTGTATGTCATGACTTTTGCTGTAAGCAAAATGATGCTCACTTTCAAGATCTTGGAATTGTTTTCCACTACCTTCTTCTGAATTATTTTCTGACTTCCAGTCTAGTTTACGGATATGGTATTCCCTGATAGTCTTCACAAATTGTTGGCTCTTCCATTTCTAAGGAGAAGTGGCCAGTTCTTCCATAGGTGTTTTTGTCTCCTTAAACACACAGTGACTTTTACCCAGCATTTTCTTTGTTACAGCCTAATTTGGCTCCATGTATCATTCTTGAAACTGAACTAGATAATTATAGAAGTTATGAGTTTTTACTTTAATTTTAATCCAGATAAAGAGATTCACATCAGACTATGCATAAACAGAAAATCTGTCTGCGCAACAGTGATTTATGCACACAGACTTCAGACACTTGAGAGTGAACATATTTCTGAGAATTATTTTTCCTTTCATTCAATCATGTGATAAAATCACATCAAGATTCTTTTAGTTAAACTACATGAAAGATTAACTGGAGGCTTTGTTTAACTGACATTGACAGGCTTTTACAAACTGGGATACCTTTGGCCTCCAGCTAACTTAGCAATCCCTAAACAACTACAATCTATTTTCAACTACACAATATCTTCTCTTGCGTGTCCCCCATGGATATTTTCTAATTATATGCTTGCAAAAAAAAAAAAAGCAGATTACTTTAAATGGTCTTGTAAATATATCAAACTGAAGACTGAATATCAACTTCTGTCCCGGATTCCTTTGCTGCTGTTATTCATTTGAAGCAATACAACCCCGCCCCCTGCCCAGATTTTTTTACAGGTAGTCCTTGATTAATATTAATATTAATAATAATAATAGTAAAGTTGGAAGGGACCTTGGAGGTCATCTAGTCCAACCCCCTGCTCAGGCAGGAAACCCTACACCATTTCGGACAAATGCTGTCCAGTCTCTTCTTAAAAACTTCCAGTGTTGGAGCATTTACTGCTTCTGGAGGCAGGCTGTTCCACTGATTAATTGTTCTCACTGTCAGGAAGTTTCTCCTTAGTTCTAGTTTGCTTCTCTCCTTGATTAGTTTCCACCCGTTGCTTCTTGTCCTGCCTTCAGGTGCTTTGGAAAATAGCTTGATTCCCTCTTCTTTATGGCAGCCCCTGAGATATTGGAATACTGCTATCATGTCCCCCCCTTGTCCTTCTCTTCGTTAAACTAGACATATCCAATTCTAGCAACCGTTCCTTATATGTTTTAGCCTCCAGTCCCCTAATCATCTTTGTTGCTCTTCTCTGTACTCTTTCTAGAGTCTCAACATCTTTTTTACATTGTGGTGACCAAAACTGGATGCAGTATTCCAAGTGTGGCCTTACCAAGGCATTGTAGAGTGGTATTAATACTTCATGTGATCTTGATTCTATCCTTCTGTTAATGCAGCCTAGCACTGTGTTGGCCACCTCTACTGTACTTGTGCATTTGGTTTTTCTTGCCTAAATGTAGAACCTTGCTTTTTTCACCATTGAATTTCATTTTGTTAGTTAGTGCCCAGTGTTCAAGTCTGTCCAGATCCTTCTGGATCTTAAGCCTATCACTAAACCATCTGTTTAGTGACTGTTCAAAATCACAATGACACTTGATAAAATGACTTTAGCCCTGTACTTAGATCTGTTGCAGCATCCCCATGTTCATTTGATAAGAATTTGGGCAACCAGCACATATTTATGGCAGTTGCAGCATTCTGTGGGTCATCTGATTGCCATTTGCAATGTTCCTAGCCTACTTCCAATAAATAAAGTCAATGGGTGAAGCTGGATTTGCTTAATGATAGTGAAGGGGCGTTTTCTTACCTGAACGCCTTTTCTCAGTACGGAGATGGAGAATCCATCAATAGGTTTTCACTGTCTGCCTGCTCTTAAGACCAAGTAGCCAAACTTGACACTCCCCCTCTTGCTAGGAGATCCAGTCTTGACGAGGGCGAAATTGGCTGAAGCTGGATGAGGTGTTGGCTCTCAAACCCTTAAATTTGGCCTAACTGACCTAAAGGGTGGTTGTGGATTCTCCATCTCCATACTGAGAAAAGGCGTTCAGGTAAGACAACACCCCTTCTCCAGTTCAGGAGATGGAGAATCCACCAATGGGACATACCAAAGCCTCACTGTCCCAATGGGTCGGAAACAGATAAGGCCGGAATAGTGTCCCCGGAGACCACCTGCTGAAGGACCCTCCGACCAAAGGAGGTGACCACCACAGCGAAGCGGTCGATCCTGTAATGGTGGACAAACAGGGAGGGCGAGGACCATGTCGCAGCCCTGCAAATCTCCTCGATGGATGCCTGAGTGGCCCATGCCGCAGAGGTCACAGCACTGCGAGTGGAATGGGCAGTAAGATGAGTTGGAGCCGGCAGGGAAGAGGACTGGTACACCTCCGTGATACAGGCACTGATCCATCTGCCAATAGTGCCAGCGGAAACCTTCTGTCTCAGAGAAGCCAGACGGAAGGAGATGAATAGGGCCTCAGACCTACGAAAAGGCTCTGTGCGCTTCATGTAATGCCGCAGTGCCCTGCCGACATCCAGTGTGTGCCACTGCCGCTCCAAGTCATGGGAAGGATTTGGGCAAAAATTTGGCAAGATGACTTCCTGTGCTGTATGGAAGACCGAGTTAACCTTGGGCACAAAGGTGGGGTCCAGACGAAGGACCACCCGAGCGCTGTGAAAGATACAAAGGTCATTTCTGACTGAGAGAGCAGCCAGCTCAGAGATATGTCTGGCTGATGTGATGGTGATCAAGAATGCAACCTTAAGAGACAGATTCCGCAATGGAACAGTAGCTATGGGCTCAAAAGGTGTTTTTGTTAGCGCGCGAAGGATGCGAGGCAATTCCCAAGAGGGGTACCTGTGTACCACGGGAGGCCTGGTGTTGCACACACCCTTGATGAAGGCTCGTATTCTGGGATAGTTAGCTAAGGGAACTGAATTAGCACAAGTGAGTAATGTTGACAGGGCCGCCACCTGTCTGCGAATAGTCGCAGGGGCCAGGCCTCTGTCCAGACCGTCCAGGAGATAATCTATGATCTGAGGAATGGTCAATTTGTAGATATCTAGTTGTCGCCTTCTACACCAATGGCAAAAATTCTTCCAAGTAGAATCATAAATGTGATTGGTCGCTGGGTGACGAGAGGCCTGAATCATAGTGATTGTCCATGATGAGAATAACTCTTGTGTCACGATGTTGCATTCAAGTGCTAAATGTTCAATTGCGGCCACTGAGGGTCTGGGTGTTGGAGGACCCCTTGCAGAGGAATCTTCCTCGAGGGAGACCAGGAGAGATTCATCAGATCGGCAACCCAGGGCCTCTGTGATCCGTAGGGGGCCACGAGGATCACTTCCGCCTGTTCCTTGAGCAGTTTGAAGATGGTCGCCGGAATGAGCGGGAAGGGAGGAAAGGCCTAAGGGAAACCCTGTGGCCATGGAATCTGCAGGGCAGTTGTTCCCTCCATCCCTGGAAGATAATAACGGGAGAAGTACCTGGGGAGAAGTACCTTGGGCATTGTTTGATGATGCAAACATGCCGAAGATCGGATGGCCGGGCCTGCAGGAGATCTCGGCAAAGAGATCCGGATGCAATCCCCTTCCCGAGATATGTTCGGCCCTGAGAGGGGCCAGGTTGGGCTCTGTCCAGGGCCCCAGTAGTCATGTCTTGGACATAAGGAACTTGGACCTGGTGTCCCCCTGCCAGTTCACATGGGCCTTGGATGCCACTTTGTCCGTGAGGAACCATACCTGACGGTCCCTGATCCAAGGCCGGAGCTGGTGAAGATCTAAATGGATGGCCCTGAGGTCCAGCCAATTGCTGTTGTGTCTCAAGTCCGTGCGGAACCAACGGCCCTGTGCAAACTGAGAGCGTAGAAGGGCACCCCAACCGAATAGATGTGCGACCCTCGTGATGGTGGCACGGTCTGGCTTCTTGAAAGGTGACCTGTTGGACACCGCTTGTGAGAACCACCCTCGTAGATACCTGAGGGTGTGGATCGGAAGCCTGACCTGGAGGTCGGATGCGCTGGCATTCGTTCGTTGAAATAGCCGGAAGAACCATTAAGGCTCCCACAAGTTGAGTCTGGCCCAGGGAACTATGGCTATGCCGGAGATCATGTTTCCCAGAAGCTGGGAGATCCAGACCAGAGAAACGGTGCGACAAGCCAGAACCCTGATGCTGACCAACTGCTCCTGGGAGGGATAGACCCTGCAGTTTGTGGTGTCTATGATGGCTCCCAGGTGCAGAACACTGGATGAGGGAACTGTCTGGCTTTTCTGGAAATTGACCGAGAACCCGTGCTGTTGGAGAACCTGAATAGTTAGTTGCAGGTCCGACTGAGCTGCCCGGAAGGACAAAGCTTGGGTCAAGATTTCGTCCAGTCAACATTGGACGCGTACCAGTACCTTCTGTATGTGGGCAGCCAGTACAGCTGGGATCTTGATGAATATATTTGGAGCCAAGGAGAGGCCAAACCGACGGGCCTTGTACTGGAAATGCCTGCCCCTGTAAGAGTACCTGAGGAACTGCTGGTGAGCTGGAGGGATGGCGATGTGGAGATACGCCTCCGTGAGGTCTATTGATGCCAGGGAGTCTCCCTGTCTGATGCCGTCCAGGATGGACTGGAGTGATTGCATCGTGCATGTGATGTAATGAATCAGACCCCTGAGGTCCTGAATTGCTCTCCATCCACAAAAAGGATGGAGTAGGATTCCCTTCCCATGTGATTCGGAATTACCGGCTTTATGGATTGACTCTCTAGAAGATGCTGAATGGTTTTCTGCACGAGGCTCTGTGTGAGTGGATTCCGGGAAATGGGATAAGAGATGAAGCGGTTTGGGGTGCAGGTTAGGAACTCCAGAGACAGACCAAACCAGATGGTTTGTAGGGCCCAGGCATCCCTGGATGTGAGTTCCCACTGATGGAAGAAGTGGGCCAGCCTTCCCCCGATGGGAAGTGCGTTGTAAGAGTTGCTTGAACCTCTTATAGGGGCGACCTGCCCCTCGAAATGGCCCCTTAGATTGGTTCTGTTGCCGATGCCGAAAAACCAGCCTATCATACGGACGGACATATGGCCTGTCCTGCCTGGGTGTATATGAACTGGAGGGCTGAGTGGCAGTTGAACTTGCTGCCGGCCGAGAGGGCTGCTTGTGGACATATGGAGCGGGATGTTTGTCGGACTGTCTATTCAAGTGAGCCATGACCTTCCGCTTGTCATTGTTTTCCACCAGATACGGGACCAGGGCCTCCCCAAAAAGACTGTAGCCCAGATATGGAGCAGTTGCCAGGCGCCATTTTGCTTTGGCGTCAGCCTGCCAGTGTTGCAGCCACAGCATCCTTCTGGCTGTAATGTTGGCTGCAAGGAACAAAGATGCAAAGATGGCCGACTGAAGCGTCCCGTCTGCAGCATACTCAGTGGCTGCCATCATTTTGTTTAGGTCCTGGTGAGTCCGAATGTCCTCAGCAGGGATTCTGGCCTGAAGCTGAGGAAGCCATAAAAGGGTGGTCTGCACAAAAAAGGGACGCGCAAGTGGCCGTTTTAATTGCCCATGCTGCTGATTGATAGGTCTTCCGAAAGGTGTGGTCCCATTTTCTGTCATCCGCTTTAAGCGCCTCCGCCATGTCCCTAGTGACCGTCGTCTGGTATACCAGAGGGGTCCAGGCTTCATCTACCTTTGGAACTTCCAGGGTCTCAGTGAGATCTGTGGAAGTGCTAAAAATCCTTTTATCAGTCTCACTTACTGAAGGAAGGGAGGAAGGGGAGGCCCACTGTTTTTTCATTTCATTAAGAAAAATAGAGGGACATGGAACGTGATGTTGTGCTGCCACCGTTGCAACAAATATCGGATTTGGATTGGAATCCGATGTTGCCTGCGGCAGAGGGAACTGATCGGGCCTTATGTTTGCCGTTGATGTGGCATTGCGAAGCAGGGGAAGAAACAGAGTAGGATTGAACAAGCCTCCCGATGGGACGAGTTCGGGGGAAGGTTCCTCCTCCTCTGATAGGTTAAATTCCAGCTGCTCCTCACTCTGCAGGGATGAGAATCTGCTCATGGAGGAGTGTGCAAGAGATGTGGGTTCTTGAAGTATAGGAAACTCCATAGAAGGAACATAAGGTGGCATGCCCAACGTAGAAGACCCCTGCTCGGATAGATGGAAGGACCGTTCTGCAAGAGCGCGGTCCACAACCCTGGATAGCAAGGCCTCAAGGCGGCCGTCGGAGAAAATGTCTCCGATGTCTGCTCCCATGAGGCCTGCGGCCGTTGTTGTGAAGGTGGCCCCTGGAGCTGAACCTGAGACGGTAGTTGTGTGTTGTGTCATTTCAGGTGGGGAACTAAGTGTCGTGGGTGTCCTTGTGAGAGACCAAAACCCTGGGACGAGATTGAAAGACCTAAAGGAAGGTCAAATTCCGAGGCCATCAATTGATCCTTCTCCAATCCGGTCTGTCTCTGCGCTCTGGAGAACTCCTTCTCCAGAGCCTGGTGCCTATGGCTGGCTTGCTTTTCTGCCAACTTGGAACTCTTCTTGAACGTCGTCTTGGCCTTCGATTTGGGCTTGCCTGCCGTCCCCTGTTCAGAAGATTTGTGGCAGCCGTAACTGGATGGAGAGACAGTGCCCATGGGGTGAGGCAACATGGAGTCCTCCATCCTGGTTGAGCAGTCTCAGGGAAACTGAGGCGAAGCTCTGGCAGGCAAGCCATTGGCGGGAGCGAGATTGGAACAAGTAACAAGATTGTTCCCCTGACCACCTGACCAGCAAAAAATTTCTCTCTGGGCTTCGGTCATGGCAATTGAGTCAGATGCCGAAGGCACGTTTGGGGCCACTCTCTGGGCTCCGCCCGGAGGCCTTAGGTGGCCAGTCAAGGTGCACCAGAAACAAAAAAAAAACCAATGAAGGGCGCAGAGGGCCTGAGATGAGGCCTGACAGAGACAATGCGAATTCAAAATGGCGGTTCCAAAATAAGGTGGTGGCCTGAGAATTTGGGCCTGGTCAGTAACTTCTTGGTACAGATGATAAGACCCAATAGCGGTAGCTGTACAGGGCTAAAAATAAATACCCAGAAAGGCTGAGAATTAGTCAGAATAGAGAGAAGAGCTTGTAGTAAATCTTGGGGCCTGCAGTTAGTGTAGAAGACTGATTTGTAGGCCTGAGGGAGGGCCTCACAACATTCCCAAAATGGTGGCCGAAACCGACTCTGTTAAAATCCCTGGAATGGCAAGGTAGTGTGAGTGGCCTGAGGTCCCAGGGAAAGACTCTGTGGCACACAGACGCCCGCAGCACTCTGTCCGGCTGATGAGTTTTTACAGGGCCGACTGTGTGGTGCGCCCAAAATGGCGGCTGCGGCACACTAAGTTGCAGTTTTGTAGGGCCGGCAAGGATATGCAAGCATTCCTGAGGCCCTTGCCCAAACGCAACAAAACTAAATTAATTTGCAGCTGGATCTACTTCTAACAGCCAAGGGAACCTCCGTTTAAACTAAAAACACGGCAGCCGTCCAAAATGGCGGCTGTGACTTTCGGGCCATTTAAAACGGCCTCCGGATGTGTGGAGAATGCAGGGGAAACTCTGGGCTGATTGTGGCTACATGCAGAACGCCGCACAGCAATGCCAACGGGGGAATTGGTAAATGATTTTCCTCTCCCCCCAGAGCCCTGGGGAAACGAACAGAGAAGTACTTTCCCCCTCACACCCAGCAACCTCAAATCAGCCGATTGGAGGCTGCGCTGATTCCAGCGTCTTTAGGGAAAAACTTATGTGGGGAAATTAACTTTTTTAAAAGGAATCACTAATTAGGGAATAAACAAATATCCAAATTATGGCCAGGAGAATCCAACAATGGGTATCTGACCTGCTAAATGAATTGAAGATCTCTAGACCTGAGAGCCAACCTTGATACGTCTTCAAGAGCTTGAGACCAAGTTAAGACTGGATCTCCTAGCAAGACGGGGCGTGTCAAGTTTGGCTACTTGGTCTCAAGAGTAGGCAGACAGTAAAAACCCATTGGTGGATTCTCCATCTCCTGTACTGGAGAAATTCACTTAACAACTGCAATCATTTGCTTACCAAACACAGAAAAACCAGGCACAACTCACTTAAAATTGCTTTACTTAGCAATGAAATGTTCTACTCCCAATTGTGTTTGTAATTCAAGGAGCACCTGTACTTGCCCCAGTACTTTGCTGTAATTCTTAAAGGTTAACTTTGAATGAGAGCTCCCCTTTTAATTTTTCGATCTTGCATTTAGCTCATTAATGCAAATTGAGCGCATGAGCAGATATAGCCATTTTCCCAAAATATAATTTGTCATCCAAAATGTCTAATGGTGGTTGATCAAATTGAGATCACTATCACTGGAAGTAAATTCTCTTCAATCTAAATTTGGATCAACAGGTTTCATAGCCAGCACAATTGATTAGCCTACTTTTTAAATATACATTTAATAGTTAAGAGTAGCAAAGAACTTCAAAGTTTACACTTGTATTTTTCAAAAAGTAAAAATAAGAGAAAGTAGCAACAGCTCCAATATTACTAAAGTCTTACCTGGAAACCTGTGTGATACTCACTGAATAAATAGATAAATAATAATAATGTGCTACTATTAGCAGACAGAGTGAGTTGCTGGAAGGACAAAACATTTACAAATCTGAGAACCAAGATTAAAAGAATGACATGAAAGGATAATAATCATAACTTCAATTGGTACTAATAAATTACACTACCAAGTGCAATTTATTATTATATTGCTTCCTTTGTTCTGTTTTTTCCAGCCAATCATTTTGTTTGGCTAATTTTAAAATTTCAGAGTGCAGAAGGAGAAAAAAGAGGAGAAAGGGTTTTTCTAAAAGAAAACTCCAGCTGTTCAGCCTTAGTTGGGCAACTTTAATTACAGACCAAGCCTATAAGAAAATCAAAGAGAAAATTGAAAGGAATGGTGAGTCTTAAAAATCTTGTAGTTATTTGAACGGTATGTGTGCTTTAATGGACTTCCAAAAGGCAAATAATAATCCATCCATTGAAAACTATGCCTGCTAATATGCTTATTAGTGCAGTTGCAAAGACAGCATAAAAAAAATCTTATTTCTACTGTGTGGCTTCCTTCTGCAAATCTGGGTGGTGCTGGACAGGATGGTGTCAAGTAATCTCTCCAAGGGCTGCTCAGCTGGCAGCTGTGATCACAGGAATCCCAAGATACAAGATCATCACCTAATACTATGCCTCATGAACACAGCTGTAACAGCTGTAGCCAACTATGTGATTCATTCTTAAGCGGGGAAAAGAAGATTTGTTGTGATTATTCTTCTTGCCAGGTTTTATTCCAATCATTACTCTACCACCTGGCTATTTACTGTATGGCTTCTTTGAGGAAACCATCAGAGGAAAGGAGAACAGGTTTGTTTGTTTGTTTGTTTGTTTATTTATTTAGTTAGTATGGCGAAGCCAAATGTAGCAGAGTGCATGAAATTCACCGAAAGAACATATAAAATGTGTATCAAAATAAAAAACACCAGAGCAATGAATTATTTTAAAAACATGCAGTATGAGTGATGAATAAAATTATGAATAAAATTAAATTAAGTATGAGCAGTTACTGAAGTGACTAAACCTACAGCCGGTATCTAGATTATTTAGGCATTGGATAGCAGTGCCCTTGAGATGATGCGTTTCATGCAGAGATCCAGAGAATTTTCTGAGGAGGCATTTCATTACAATATGATGTAAAATTTGTGGGATATTCCCAGCCAGAGTTAGGATTATCAACAAGCTCCATTTATATTTCCAAAGCTGGTACCTGCCATGGTTAGGGCATGGTTGAGCACTGTCCAGATTCTCCTTGGGAGATCAAAGCCGAACGGGCATTGTACTGGATGAGGCACTAAATTTAACAGATACGGGTTAGAAGTTGTCCACTCCTGGTGCCATGCTATCTCAATATCAAAGTCTTCTCCGGCTAATTGCTGTCCAAGTTTCCACAAGAACAGGTTTTACAGAGCAATGGATATGAGGGCTGCAACTTACAATAGTAAAATTTTATTACTGGGTACTCCTCTGGTATGTCCTTATTAAATAATGGGGCTTGCACCTCTACATGTGAGTACAGAAGGTATGAGCATGAAGCAGGAATATGGAAAACTAAGAAGTGGTGGACAATCCTGTTCTTATTCATAGCAATATCAAATTTCCCACAGCCTTTGACAGAACAGAAGCAGTCTTCATGACTCAGAATGTTCAATTTAATTGAAGAGAATTGTTAAAAAAACCCCACAAATATATATATGTGCATGTACATAAACAAAAAACTATGAACACACACACAAACAACTTTATACTGCACTAGTGAGATCACACTTGTGATACTGCACAGAGTTCTGGTCACCACGATTCAAAAAAAATGCTGAGGTCCTAGACAAAATGCAGAGAAGAGCAACAAAGATGATAAGGGGTCTAGAGGCTAAATCATATGATGAATGCTTGAGGGAACTAGGTATGTCTAGCCTATCGAAGAGAAGGTTTGGGGGGAACATGAAAACTGTCTTCTAGTACTGAAGGGCCATCACAGAGAAGAGGGACTATTTTTTTCTTCAAAGCATCAGAAGGCAGAACAAAAAGGAATGGATGGAAGCTTGTTAAAGAGAGATCCAACCTAGAAGTAAAGAGAAATTTTCTGACAGTGAGAACCATTTATCAATGGAATAGCTGGTGTCCCAGAATTGTGGGTGCTCCATTACTGGAGATTTTCAAAAATAGACAGGACAACCATTTGACTGAAATGGTATTAAGGATTCTTGCCTTGAGCAGGGATTGGACCTAAAGATCTCTGAAGTCCCTTCCACTATGTTCTGTGACAGCCATTTTAAATATCAGATTATCTCTATAGAAAGGGAAATTAAAACAGTGTGTCAAAACATGCAGGTACTTTGTAGTTAAATGGTGCATCAAATTCTCTTTAAAAAAATATATAAGAAATCAAGTAACAGTGACAAGAATACAAGAAGATATTTAATTAAAAGAAAAAGGCAGGTGGCTGCTTTCTGTAAAAACATATCACTTGCACACCTTTAAACATTAGCACATTTAAAAGATATATAATGTAAAAGGAAAGCATACACATGTAAAAGAAACCCTGTAATGCAGAATGCTTTGAATATTTTTTTCCTGAAGACTTAATTAAAAAAAATGCCTTTGTGATTTTCTTTCCAGCAAAAATTTATAAAATTTTGAAAATTATCTCCACCACCTCCGTTTAGTTTTAAATGAAGTATATTATAAGCAAGATACTATACTCATAGAGGGAAAATATTTTTAAACATTTTTAAGGAATACCTTATGCTTAAAACCATATACTAAGTCAAAAAAAAAAAAAAAGACTGAACTCCAAAGATTTAGAGAAACAGTATTTTACTAATCTGAAGTAGGAAATTCTGCCTTTTCTCTAACTCATCAAATAACTATTGCTAAAAATTCAGATTAACTTTATAATTTCAACTAACGTAATTCCTCATTAAATTTGGAGAAAAATGTCTACAATCTGTGGTCTTCCCTACTGTTTGACTGTACCTCCCACGAGTTCTTAGGGGCAGAGAATAAGACTTAGGATACCATAATACATTTTATAGACACTAATGCCACAACACTCTTGCCCGCTTACAAAAAAATAAAATCTAATGACCTCAAGTAAAATTTACAAGTAACACAGCAAAAGAGAGTAATCTGAGAAAATATTCATTTAAAAAAAAAATGACAAGCCAATTCTCACACAGCAGAATGCTAATTTTTAAACAGACTGTTTTCAAACTTTACAAAAGAAATTGGCAATTTTGAAAACAATCTTTAAGAGACATCAATGACCAAACCTCCCCAGCTTTGCCAAAAACACATTTCTTCCTTCTGTCTTTTTCACACACAGACAATGTAGGAGGCAATACACATTGGAATCCCAGAAAGTGAATAGGAAATTACAAAACTCTCCCCCCCCTCAGTTTCTCCCAATCTGCATTATTATTTAAGCAATGTATACCTGTTTAAAATTATTTTGCATTTTTAGCGCAAGGCAACATTTACAAAAAAAGGCAGTCTGCTGGTTAGGGAAAAAATTATGATTTAATAGGCACATGTGAATGTTTGTTCTGAATGGAAATTTTCGAAGTCAATGGCATCAGGTTTCCAACAGCATGTGTGCGTTGGTTATGAAGGTACACACTATCTTTTTAAAATCAAAGTCTTTGCCTACCTAAATGGAAACTATATCACTAGATCTATTACTTTAAATGTTCTGCAGTCTCAATGCACTGAAAACTCAGGACGATATGATGACTTAACCAGCTGAATGTTTAAATTACTGATGTGGATATGTAGGATTCACGTTCTTTAGTATTTAGCATTGTGAAGCAAAACCTTACTGTCTTAATGCAGATGCAGAGGACTTCATAAGCTTTGTGCAAAGTCTTCCTTATGAACCAACTTTTTATTATTAGAGTTTGGTTATTCCATGTGAATAAAAAAAATGGTTACTTGCACAAGTGCAGCATTAACTCTCAATTTAGTTTTAGGATTTTATTTATTTATTTTTGCTTTATTTGAATAGGAAAGGTCTTCTACTCTGCAAAAAGGTATTTGATATTTCAGTGTAGCTTACATGACAACTATTCTGAACTCCTTGGAGACGAGTGGAATCAAGTGCAATACATAATACAGAAATAAAATGTCATCACTAGGAAAATAAAAGAAACACTATTTTAAATACACAGACTATATGTCAATTCAGTTTCAATTACACAGACCCTATGTCAAATAAGCAGAGTATATTTCAATTAACAAATCTTTTCTCTTATAAACTAATCCAGTGTTGGAAGACTCTGTTCAAAATAAGCTTCAGAAAATCCCAAGGCTAGAAGACAGGCTAGAGAACGAATTGCTTCTGTACTTTTCACTGTATTATCAAGAAATTTACCTGGACATGGCTATAAACTAAAAACTGAGCTCAACTTAAGGAAATCTTTATTTTTTCTCACCCTACATATCCAACATATTCTTGGAAGAATTCCTTCTACATTTTTGATTTTGTAGAACGGACATTCTAAACCTCATTTTTAAGAACCAGCAAGAATCAGGAAAGTGTTTGTGTTATAGACTATAATATTATCTGGTGATGACTGCCTAAAACAGTTCTGAAGACAAGAAGCTATATCCAGGAAAATTAGCAGCATAAACTAAAGCACTTGTCTAAAGTGAAGTATGCTGGTGCTACTTCACAAAGGCAAGATGGTTCCATCGTTTTTTAGCCTTTTTATTGCCGATCCAAACTTAGTGCCAGTTTATAATAGGCTTAACATTTAAAAAAGATGGAAAACTCTACATCCTTCATAGTTTAGTAACTTTATAATTATATTCTCCGTCCTCCTTTTCCTCCTCTTTTTTTTACTGTAATGGGTCTAAATTAACACAATCCAAGTAACTTCGAGGCAAAGAGGATATCCTTTTCCATCATAACAAAGCTGAAATAAAAATAAAATAAAATTGCCCAAATAAATAAATGGGGGAAGTAATCCTGTTTCCATGACCATCAAGATTCAAACACTCTCCTTGTCTCTTAGTCTATAAATTACATCAGTCGGCTGTACCAGTTCTTTCAGCACGGAATATTGGTTTTTGGAACTGAAAGGGATCTCACAGAATATGAACTGAAACATGCATGAGTTGCTTATTCAATTTTTAATTTTCAATCTATATCTATTGGAACAAACAGTGCAACATAAAGACCACAATGTGGGATACCGTTATTTGGAACTGATTTCTGGATCTGGAATATGGACTATTAAAATGTTAGTCTGCAAAAGTATTAAGACTGTTCCTCTTTTTGGACCACCACAGGCTAACAGGTCTTTCCTCCTCCAATGTTTACAAAAAGAAGACACAGATAAATTTGCAAAGGCATAAACACAACATTTTGCAATCCAGAGGTTCTGAGTGAATGCCTCTCATGTTAAATTCCAAAACTAAAATACTAAGAATGTCCTAAGATCCCTATACATTAAAATTCATGGGAAAACAAAAATACTTAGAATTGAATTGTGAGGTTTTGGAATAGGGATGTTTCTTCCTTAACTATCTGTCTATACTGAAGGAATAACAGGTATTTATTGTTTAAAGTGCAATACTATGCTTCTTTATAATTTTAATTTAAAAAAAACAATAATATAATAAATTATTAAAAAGAAATGTTGCAAAATAAAAACCCTTTAATTCAACAGATACAAAGCCTCAAATTAAGTAAAAATAAAGCCAATTTAAAATTACTAAAATCATTAATCTGTTTGTATCTGAAACCTGCCTGCACAATGGCATATTTGTAGGAATATGGGAGAAACATATCCCTTCAATTCAACAGGCAATTGTATGATTAGTGATGTTGAAGTTTAGTAGAGAATGTCACTATAAATGTTCTTTACAAAATTTTATTTTGAATTACCTGCAATACACAGGATTTCAGATTGAATTCCATTATTTAGCATTTTCTCATTATTGTGACCAGAATTGTGCCAATTTCCACACTCAGAAAGTAAAATTATTGTCACGGGTAAACATTTATATCCTTCTCAAAGAGAATAATAACGGCTGCCAAAAACTCCCAACTTCTTCCTAAAGCAAATACAGTTACAGTGAATCATAGCTACTGGAAGAAATGCAGTTCACCACACTATTTATTATAAACAATTTCTTATTAAAGATGGAAAATCAATATTTCATACAAACAAAAGTGTTCCATGGAAAATGTTACTCAAAATTTACTTCTCTTTCATGATGATGTGATGAACGGTTTGGGTTTTTTTTCTTTTGCTTTATTCTGACACTCTTTGGTGTGGATAATTCTTATGATTTTTTTTTCTCCCGTGAAAACAAGGCAGCAAAAAGCATCATAATAAAATCTGGATGTTCAAATAACAGAAATGTTTTCCAGAAAGTAGAAAAGATTAAGTCCTGGTGTTTTCAAGTTCGGCTCTCAAAAGAAGCAAACAGAGGCTTGTTTTATATTAATTTCTGGTTAAAGAACAGATGTGAGTTAAAAATCACTTAGTTTGAAGCCATCATATATCATTTGCCATCTTAAATGAAAGAAACAGAAACTTTTATAGCCAGTTTGACACTGAATGGAATGACTCTGTCCTCTTACCAAGACTGATCAGTGCCAAATGAAATTGGCAGAGGGGATAATTCTAGTAAGATTTCAAAGTTCAGAATGGGAGCTGGTGAGAACACAATCAGCAGATGTTTTAAGACCATCGGCCCCATTAAAAAAAATAAACTAAAATAAAAATGTATAAAAATGTGATTGAGTCAACTAAGTATTTTTTAACAAATGGGGAACAAAAAACACAGCCGTTAGGATTCTGTTTTATTCTTTTGTGGTGAAAACCATATAGTTCAGAAATACAATCACTATTGAGAATCATACCAAACACAGAAGGAATGCAGTTGCCAGGAATGGCTCACATAAGACCAAAAGTTAACCACAAAGCATCTGCTACTGTTAGACAAGTTGCAATTCATTTCATTTATTGTATTTTCAGAAAAGAAGATTCCTTTGTAGGTTAACATGTCCTTGGTAAACTGTGTAGGAGAATATTATTCTGAGATATTGTTTAGAAAGCAATAATAAATTCACGTTAGAAGAACTGATCCCAAACATTTTCTGAAAATGTAAACAAAAGCGGAGAATAACTGTAGAATTAGCTTTTGGCAGGGCAGCACCTGTTCATGGCACGAAACAATAAAATGGCAGAACATTAATTTTCCATCAAAAAAGAAATTATCTATATTTCTGCACCAACCCATCCACCTATCTTTCATTAACCAAACCTGAGAATGTAGACTGTAATATTTCACTGCAAAATACTAAAAAGCTAACAATGGAACTATGGATTTCTGTATCTATAGCAACTATAGCTAATTCTTTTTGTTGAACTGTAGTGATAATTCCCTTTTTTTGATTTGAATCGGTTGCAAAGCAAAAATATTCTTAGAGCCTTTTTATTTAATCCAATGTTCTTTCACTATATCTGCTAATAGGAAATAATCTGCAGTTAATATTCACTGTGTCTTTCAGGGGCCTCTGCCCCCCCCCCAAAAAGCTCTGTAAATATAGAAAACAATCATTAAGTGTATTTGTGCATGCATGCACGCACATATTCACACACATACTACTACTACTTGGTTGCTAATATCATCTGAAACATGCTGTGACTTGCACTGTTTGTTAAAATTGTCTGGAGAGACAAGACTAATGAATGCAACAGAATGAGACTTACAAATTTAAACAGTATTCAGCTAATAACCCCTTCTATATTTGTTTTTTATCACGTTAACTTAAAACAAAATCAGTGACATAGAGAAACATAAATGAATCACTAAATTCAAGAGGTCTAATGACCCGGTCTAATGGGCAGGAAGGCAGAGTTAACCCATTGGTGGATTCTACATCTCCAGTGCTGGAGAAACATAAATGAATCACTAAATTCAAGAGGTTTTCCTTAGTATACTTGACCAGCTTCGAAGATCTAACTATTGCAGTCATAATCCAAATGGATAGAATCATTAGGAATTTTCAAAGCTTCTACACTAAAAGATAAACACATAGGAAAATCACACAAAATTCTCACTTTCAAATTTGCAATTAGACTGGGATTTATTATTCAGTCCCACACTAGGAAGAGATAAATGAGCTTCTACCATTAAGTGCCATCCATTTACTTAGTCAGCTAGGGGAAGGGTTATAAAGGAAAGGTGGTGAGCTCAGACTTATGGCAGAAATATCATCAGAATATAAATTCTGACTGCCTTATCCGAAGGATGAGATAACTAGGGGTGAAAAGGATGGAACCTGGGATCTTTTTGCATGGAATTAAGGAATGTAAAGTGAAGCAGATACTACCTGTGTGATACCTGGACTTTGCAGCTCTAGCACTGATCCTATGAAGAATGAATCTCTGAGCTTTTAACAGCACTACTGATATCAATCCAGTTATTTAGCTGCCTAGATGCACTTCAACAGTGAGGTGGGCAACATATATATTGAATGAATGAATTGGAATTAATTAATTAATTGGAATGAATGAATGAACGAATGAATGAATGAACAAATGAATGAATTTTCAGCTCAAGTCATGAATCTCTCCAGATTTCTTCATGTTCACTACTTCTTGGCAAGACATATATAGTTCACCTTTCTTTGGATTTGGTACAGTGCTGCTTCTTTTTCTTGCTGGCATTTTACTTATGGACAAGATCCGAACAATCTTTTTGAAGTAACAACTCTGTGGGACTGTCCTACATGCTTTTGAGTTATTTGATTAGTCTTCAATCCTTGCACTTCTACAGGAAAGAAACCGTAATACTGAAAGGGATGTTGTTCTTTATGAATTAATTTCACAGAAAGTTTCCCTTCTCTTGCTACCTTACTGAATTTTGAAGAGTTGTTATGAATCAATAAAAGCCTTATGCAATCATTCAGCTCTACAATACTCATTCTAAAGCTGCATATAGCTTTGAACATATTTTCAGAGAAAACAGAACTTACATTTTCTTTTGCCTAACTGATTTCTAGAATACCAACAAAGAACAATGGACCTCAAAAATTGCCATTTTCAGAAGTTCTGCTTGAAATCCAGCAAGCAAGCAAGAAATTTAATGAAAAAAGACATTTAAATAACAGTTTCTCAGAAACAAAGTTATTATTTGAAAGCACTGACTAACATGAAGAGTTATTTGCTTGCAATTAAACTATGAATACAAAAGTTAACAAGAGAGATATAAAAGATAAAGGTGGATTAAAAATAACGATGCATCTGGTTTTTTTCATATTTTAGTTCCTACCGCACACATTTTTCTTGCAAAGAAAGGAGCAAAGGAAATTTGAAACACAAGTTAAACCTTTATATATGTATGTATGTATGTATGTATGTGTGTGTGTGTGTGTGTGTGTGTGTGTGTGTGTGTGTATATATACACACATACACATACTTATGCCTTTTTGATTCTTCTTAAATCAGTTTTATAATTTTAGTAACCATAGAAACACGAAGCAATTCTTTATTGCCATGACAATCTGACACAACTTTAAAAAACAGTAAGTAATGTTTTTATTCTGTTTTCCAGTTGCTCCCAAGGAAACAAGCTGTTATTTACTTCTGTGACGAAATTCATCTATATCATAAGAGCACTGAAAAAATATGCATATATGAGGCAATATTTATGGTGGAAACAAAATTAAAATAATTTTAAAGTATGCAATATGGTGATTGAATCTCCAGAATAACATACAAATAATCTCTTGTTTCTTAACAGCGATTCTCTGTGCCATCTTTGCTCATTTCTCTCTGGAACACTTCTTTCTTTTTTTTTCAGCAAAAGTATGCTTACTATTGTCTCATCAGTGGAGGTGCTCAATATAACCATGTAACTGCTTTTTATTTACTTTGGGTAAACTATAAAGGTGAATGCTTCCAAGTCCCATTAATTTCACTGGCAGTTATACATGTTGATAAGGCGGCCCACTCAAACCATTCTGGATTTCTAAATGATTAAAGCTAGTTGGGTTATGCCCTTTAATTTTAAATTGCATTAGAACTCATCAAAGGCCAAAGCTCAATCGTATTTTAAATGCTAAGGTTCATCGTTTTCAGGTCACACAAAGCAATATACCTAACCTGGCTAATATGATACACACGCATATGAAAGAACTGTCTAGTCAAGTATCCTTCCTGTGTCTGACAGTGATTGGTAGTGGAAGTCTACAGTTAGGCATACAATTAATAGCTTGTCACTTATGGTCACCTTATAGGAATTTGAAGTATTAGAGTAACAGAAAAGAATGTTTCTAATGAATCTCACAAAAGTTACATCCTATTGAAATATTAGCTTAAAACTAAAGAGTGCTTCAAAAACTCAATAAATAAAGCAGCTCATATATATTACTTTAGCAGCCATAAAAAATCCTTTTAAGTAAGGCAGGATAATCTTGCTTCCCTCACTGACTTTGCATGTTGGAATCTGTCTGGGAAAGTTACACTTGGTGATCAGATGACGTCAGGACAGTGCAACTTCCATAAATACATGCCAAGTGCCCAAATTTTGATCGTGTGACCACGGGGATACTGCAACAGTCATAAGTTTGAAGACCAGTCATAAGTCACTTTTTACAGTGCTGTTATAACATGTAACAGTGTTATAATGGTCACTTAAAGAATGGTTGTAAGTCAAGGACCACTTGTATAAGCCTTTTCCAAATTTGCAAACTATACATATACTGGGAATACTGTTTTCAGAGTTTCTCATCATGGAACCTGTGGTTTGAATTTTGGAAATTATAATCTCAACGCATCTGGTAAGTGACAGGTTGGAAAATCAGACACAAAGATGTCTGGCCACTTTGTTTTATTTGTTGGTGTGCTGAACTATGACCGTTATAAAAATGTGATCTGATTTGTTGAAATCATGAAATGAAAAATAGAAGCAAAGGTTCAACATAACTAAGTTAATACTCCAAAATATACTGCCTGGCCCAGTTAGGATAGCACAAGTTACTTCTATTGGCAAGGATCAATTTCAGATTATCACATTTTCTTTCTGCTGACAGGAAACATTGCCGATGCTATTACTGACTAAACGTTTCCCCAGAACATCCTGGTAGGACTAGATTTGTTTTATACTGAAGTGACAGAAACACCCTTTTAAGTATAGAAATGGTAATAGACAAACCAAAAAATAGGAAGCAGTAGTAAGAAAACAGCAAAGGCAGGGATGTAACTAGAGCTTTCTGGGACTCAAGCCAACACTCAGTTGGGGCTCCTCTAATGACTAATTCAGAATTAGTCATCAGTTAAAGAGCTAGTGGCTACATTCAAGGGTGCAAACTTTTCTGATGTTCGGGATTTGCAAATACAAACTGCAATAGCAGCTTAGTATGCTTTTTTATGGGGTTACAACAATGCTAGATCTACAGATCTGGGCTACAAAGTCCATATCATAAGATGGCACCAGAAGGTGCAGTTTTCATGTAACTTTTTGCTACTATCTAATGATTCCACTAGCCATTATACACTGAGAGTAGCTCCAGATCTCTAATGCAGCCCACTTCCGCCTGCATTCTACCAATTATGTTATCCTAAGCAAATGTTTAAACTTCTCTAGGATTGTGTTTAGCCTTGCAATACTATAACCAGGTTTGGTAGCTTTTTTTTAGAAAAAAAAATTCTAGTTAAGTCATTTTAGCTTATAGACCCTAAAGCAGTGGTGGCGAACCTATGGCACAGATGCCAGAGGCGGCACTCAGAGCCCTCTCTGTGGTCATGCGCACCATCGCCCCAGTCCTAGGCCTTCAGCTTTATAAAACCTTTTTGCTTTAGGCTTCCGCCGCCATGTACAAAAAAAAAAGTTAAATCAATCAGTCAATTTCAACTTCTCGTGGGGAAAAAAAAGATCTTGCAAAGTTGGAATTGATTGATTGAACTTTTTAGTCCCACCCAGTCTGCCATTATGTTCTTTAAATACTTTGATGGGAAATTTTTATTTTAAAAAGATTTATATGCATACATATCCATGTTTTAAAATATTGCTGACCTTAGTATACATGCTTTATTGTTTAAGAAGCATTTGCCTAATTACTGTTCTTCAATTATCTCTTAACTTATTGAGGAAGAAATAATGACATCATTGACTTTATTAGTGAAAAACCTGAGGCCTGTTTATATCTCTTTAGTGTTCAATAAAACTTTGATATGTAGATATTTAAAATAATAACTTAAGAGGTTAAAAAAATGAAACAGTATAGAATTCACCAACACTAATATTTCTTAGTAACTAAGTATGTGCCAATCAATTTCACCTGTATTTCATATTCAAATATTTCCAAATCCCATCACATTCTCCTTTTATTAGAATAAGGGTTACTGTCAAATTAGTATGGTCAATAAATTATATATTAAGCTTTTGAATTGGATCATAACCGAGAACATGCTAGCTGATGAGCAGGCATGCTTCAGAGAAGGTTGGAAAATACTTGACCATGCTTTAACTCTTCACTATTAAGCTGAGAAATAATGCTCCATATACTGTACATCCTTCATTGATCTTAGACATGCCTTCAATTTAATCTCTAGATCTAAACTGTGAAAGAAATTGAGTTCTTCCTCAATGTATAGATGATGACTTGTTCTTATCTACAAACTCCATGAAAATTGCTGGATGAAGGCGCAATGTAATGTGCACAAACATTGCACCAGTGAAATCCCAGATCAGGATGCATTCTGGCTCCCTTCCTTTTTAATCTGTTCATCAACTGTGTCAACAGACAAATTGAACACTCCACCAAAACTGGGAAATAGAGGCATCTCTGTTCTTTTACACGCAGATGATACTGTACTGCTTTCCTAGGCTTAGATTGGCCTGAAACAGACACTTTATACACTTGCTGACAAAAATTACTAAGAATTAACTATTCAAAAACCAAGGTCACAATATTTGCCAAGCGCCCTAAGGCACATGTCTGGTGGCTAAATAACCATCTAATGGAACAAGTCAAGACCTTCAAATACCTAAGGATTGTTTTCCATGCCATGGGCAACTGCAAATTCCATGCTTATCATGTCAGCTTAAATGTGCAGAAAACAGCTTTAGCTCTGCAATCTTTCTATTTCTCCAAAGAAGCCCAGAACATATCGGAGAGCTATAAAATCTTCTTGGCCTAGATCTGAGCTCAGGTCCTCTTTGGAATCCAGAGAAACTTTATAGGTCATTTCTTTCTCTTAGATCTAAGAAATCTCAAGCACTTAAATTTCTAAGTACTTAAGTATCTTCCAAGAACTCCACTGCATTCAAAAGATACATTTTCAAAACATATATTCAAAATGTATATTTCAAATTTGATATTTTACTATTCTATTATTCTAAACAATTATTTAGTTGCTTTATATAAATGTATATGAAATATATAAATATATCACACTTCACTGTATTAATTGTTACACCCAAAATTCTTAAGCTTTTTCTTACTTGTATTGTTATATGATTTTATAATTTGTTTTATTCTAATCAGTTAACCTTTTTATTTTTATTGCTCGTCAATGACCAAAATAAAATGACTGACTGACAATAAAGATGAAGGGCCATTTATGTTATCAGAAGAAAAAAAAATCCTGTTTTGCACCTTTGATATTACTCTAGTATCAAAGTCTGATACACAATTTTCAACCATTGAGTTAGAAGGAAGGAAAAGTTTCTTGCCTTTTTGTCTTTACTAGTCCAATTGTGTAAACTCTACACCACAGGTCGGCAACCTGCAGCTCTGGAGCTGCATGCGGCTCTTTGAGCCTTCTCCTGTGGCGCCCAGCCTCCTCTGTCATTTGCAGAAAGAGAGACAGAGACAGAGACAGAGAGAGGCACTTGTGCTTCCCTTTTCTCTCTCTCTCTCTCTCTCTCTCTCTCTCTCTGTAAAAGCATGTTCTTCGACGAGCTGACTAGCTTATTGGGCGGGGCTCCTGCCTTGGCTGCATCTCTGCAGGAAGCAGGAAGGGCAGGAGAGAGCCAGCCCAATAAGAATGTGTGTCAGCTTGTTGGAGAACAGCTTAAAGCCAGCTTGCCAGGTGAGCAGAAGATCGGAGAGAGGGAGAAAGGGGGGGGAGGAGAGAGAGAGAGAGAGAGAGAGAGAGAGAGGAAAGAGAGAGGGGGGGAGAAGAGAGAGAAAGAAAGAGAGGGGGAAGAGGAAAGAGAGAGAGAAAGAGAGGGAGAGGAAAGAGAGAGGGAGAGACAGGGGGAAGAGGAAAGAGAGAGGGGGGGGAGAGAAAGAGAGAGAGGGAGATGAAAGACAGAGAGAGGAAACAGAGAGAAAGGGAGAGAGAGGGAGAGAAAGAGAGAGAAAAAGAGAGAGGGAGAGGAGAGAGGGAGGGAGGGAGAGAAAGAGGGAGAAAGAGAGAGGGGGAGAGAAAAGAGAGAGGGGAGAGAGAGAGGAGAAAGAGAAAGAGAGAGGGACGGAGGGAGAGAGGAAAGAGAGGGGGGAGAGAGGAAAGAGAAAGAGAGGGAGAGGAAAGAGAGAGAGGGAGAGGAAAGAGAGAAAGAGAGAGGGAGAAGAAAGAGAGAGGGAGAGGAGAGAGGACTCATGCACAGCAGCCTCTATTTCTTTTTAATTAAACTCTTTAATCAAGCTCCCCCCCTCGTGCGTGCAAGTTTTGCGGCTTCCAGTGTTTTCTTTTCTCTGGGAAATGGGTCCAAGTGGCTCTTTGAGTGTTTAAGGTTGCAGATGGAAGATGCTCTATACCATCTTCCATCGAAGTCTGAAATTGTTGATCTTATCTTATTGGACATAATGGTCTTAACTTTATGTAGAAAATAAAGGGAGGCAGCTGAATTGGGCCATGAAGTCTAACTTGGAAGTCCCTAATGTGCAAATGTCAAAAGAAAATGCACTGGCAGGAACTAAATAAATACACTAGAGCTATTACTTTATTTCAAATCACCCCTGCAAAACACATTATCTTTAAGAGTTCATGAAACAGAACTGCTGTCTTCTTGTAACCTGAAAAAGGGAAACATATCTGAGTTTACATTTTTAAAATATCTGACTGTCATGTGGTGTTCTTTAGTATTGATTGATTCATTATTTAGAAGTCAGCAATAAAATTGCTATGGCTGGAAATCCATTTTCTTTTTTTCTCTTTTCAGTGAATGACTTCCATCCCTTCATTTCTTCCCTCTCCCCACTGTTCTAGAGGCAGAAAAATCAAGGAAAAAAAACACACAGAGAGAGATGCATAGAAAACTTTGTATATTATCTTAGTCTGGTAGCTCACCATTAAACTTGAAACTTCTGTGAATCAATAAATATTTTTATTACCAAAATTTGGGTTTCAATATATTGTTAAACAATAAAAGCCACACAATATAAAATAAGAAATACTAAGAATCTCATTATATCAAGCACAACATTATATAAGTTGGTCACAAAGCCAATCGAACTGAAAACATTCCAGTTGCAACACTGGTTCCTTTTGCTGCAGACCAATACGTATATAACAACACACACATACCCAAAACATGCATCTATATTACAGTGTGCCTGAAAACCTCCAGAAAGTAACAAAAACTAAAACTAATCATAAAATAATAAAATGAACAGTCATAACCCATGCAAACTTAAATTATTTATATTATAATTCCATTCGCACCACAAAAGTTGAATTTAAAATAACGTATATGGGGGATAATAGCTTGTACCTTTTATAGATGTTGCCTTTAAAAAATCAGATATAAATAGCAAACTTTATATGTTCTTTGTGATGATAACATCAAATAAAAATCTTCACTATTGCCCACTGATCACTATTGAGCTTGATTTTAATGGTTGCTAAATATTTATAAAAGCAAATTTAACCAGCATTTGAAATAAATTATGTAAGCTGTCTAGAAATTGATTTCTTGATAACTAGGATTGGTAGGTCAGCATCTTCCTGAAATTTTTATACTTTTGTACCCAGTCCCTCCCAGGATTTTTAACTACTTTTGTAAACTTATTTGGTTTAGCTAGAATTTTATTAAGCCCCTTGATCTATAAAGATGGAAGTATTTTAGATTCTTAGCATAACAATTATTTCTTTAAGTAATTGCACATAATTTTTTTCCTTCCCGGCATTTGGTAAAATGGTTGTTTCAGCACATTACAAAACTTGCACAGATGCACTACTAGATAATCTAAAAAGGCTAATTAGGACTTCTATCCATCCTTGGTGATTTAGGGACTATAAAAGTGACATTATTAGATGAAGCTGTGATTTTATGTGCTCAGGGTCTTCTTGCAATAGCTGAAAAATGTTATATTTTAATATTTATTTGTGAACTTTCTTACTTAGAAAAAGCAGAGTAAGCAGTATGGTTTTCTTCAGATGTTTTGAACTACAACTTGCTACCAATCATGCAGGTAAGGTTGGGATGTTACAACATTAAAAATCTGAAGTTTCATAAAACAAAAAATAAAAATAAAACATGTATCAATTGCTGTCTTCCAGTTAAAAGACTTGCTGCCCAATGGTCTGAAGAACATGGCTTTTGTCAATTTCCTGAAGAATAAAGGACTTATCTGACCTCAAGAAGCACCTCATGCTGGAGTTGCCACTGACAAAATCATCATCCAGGGCCTGATTAACAAGAATCCCACCAACATTATCAAATGATCAACAGCTTTTTTAGATGATTCACTAAACTTAACACCAACCAGTTAGTATCACTCAGTAATCAAATGCTGCATTCTGTGCCTGTTTGCAGGTTCCAAAATTACTTCCAGTATAGCTCCATGTAAAGCAAACTGCAGCAGACTCTCCTCAAGATGACAAGGCTATGAATCACTGGTCCAGAAAAAAAGATATTAATTTGCAATCTAACCAAAGCTGGCTAAAGGCTCTCTTGGCACTGAGGCTGTTGCTCAATTTTCAACATTGACAACTTTAAAATTATGTGGACTTCAACTCCCAGAATTCCTCAGGTACTTGCTAAAGTTGAGAAACACTGTTGTAGAAGAAGCTGGGAATTTAAGACAATTCTTAAATTCCATCCAGATCATAGTTTATAAAAAATAGGTAAGGACTTTGTTTCTCCTCCTTGACCTGGGTACTTTCAGCATACCAAGTTACTTAGCCTCAAATTAACAAAGGAGCTTCTTCATCATCTTTGTAATCATGTTAAACATAATGAGGTAACATCCAAAGATGAGCTTGGCACCTCCTTCCCAAAAGTAATCATTGAAACTACACATTTGGAAATGGAAACAGTGCAGCAAAGTACCTCTAATTCCCCAATCCTTACAGGTAGTCAAAATAATCTCATAATCATTGATACTGAATGTTTCTAAGAGATCTAACAGAATAAGGAGAAATGTATCATGTTCATTCAGGTCCTGCTGCAGATCATTTAGAGCATTGTAAACTCCCTCCCTTGTCCAGGTTTGACTTGACTGCAAGGAATCCAGATAATCAGAATGTTAATTTCAACTGGAAGGGACCTAGATCAGAGTCCCCAACCTTTTGGCCACCAGGGACTGGTACCAAGGAGAAAGGTTTTTCCTCAGACCAGAGGGGGTGTGCTTTTGAATACTGCCTGCATCACGAGGATGGAGCTTTGCTTGTTTGTGTGACCCACTTGTTTGCATGCCGTGGACCGCTGACGGTCCACGGACCAGGGGTTGGGGACCCCTAACCTAGATAACTCACCTCATTCAGGCTCCTCTGTTTCTTTCCTTCCTTCATTCCTTCCTTCCTCCTTCCCTCCCTCCCTCCTCCTTCCTTAATCCACCAGCTGCAGCTATCAACTCATTTACATGGCTACACACAGTCACCTGGATTACATTGTGAAAGCACACGGAAAACAAAAAAAGGATGGGAACATCCTACAGAATAAGAACATCTAGACAAACTTATCCCTTCACATAACTGTAGTCTTCCTGCCTTTATGAAAAGAAATATGAGATTTGATAAATAGCTTTGCTCAGCTCTGGTTTCAGTATCTCACATCTTTGTTGATACCCAAAGCTCTTTACAGTGGCAGAGGAGAATATAGATAAGACATGATTTAGAATTCTTTCTGTAAGAGAATAACAGTCCATAAAAGTATTTTTCCCCTCTCTCTGCCATCCATATAACATAGCATGGTGGTTGCTGCAGTGTCTCAGTAGATTCTGTAAACATCTTCAGAGTTGATAGAGAAAGCTGCACTTTGCATTCCTTTCTCATTATGGTAGGACTGTAACTTATACCTCTGACTTATCACAGCATTGGGAAACACATGCTTTCCCCTTATTTGGTAGTGCTGAGCATCTGGGAAGAAGGGGGTGGGAAAGAAAGAGAGAAACTCCTTACTGTGTTTCAGGATACCAACAGTGAACAGATAGCATATCCAGCTTGATTGCCAATGTTGAATAGTATTCATTGTAAAATCAGAATTAGTGACACTGAGCCTCAGATATCCTGCATATGGAGGAAAGGATTAACAGAAAATGGATTCTAGTACTCACAAAATTCATGTAAGGGTTTGATTAAAGGCACAAGTTTTTATTAAACCAGCAAATACTTGATAGGGTCAACATATGTTCCTTTAAAACCTCTCAATAATAGCTAGAAAGTTCATTCTCACATATTCTGTGACATTTCTAAGATCTCACGCAAGAATGCCAAAAAGCTTATTCACATGTTACTTTCATTCTCCCTAACCTGATATTCTTTAGATAATAATAATAATAATAATAATAATAATAATAATAATAATAATAATAATAATAATAATAATAATAATAATAGTAAAGTTGGAAGGGACCTTGGAGGTCATCTAGTCCAACGCCCTGCTCAGGCAGGAAACCCTATACCATTTCAGACAAATGGCTGTCCAGTCTCTTCTTAAAAACTTCCAGTGTTGGAGCATTCACCGCTTCTGGAGACAGGTTGTTCCACTGGTTAATTGTTCTAACTGTCAGGAAGTTTCTCCTATGTAGGACTATGAAGTCAAAATCTGCATTCCCAGTCATTATTCATGATACTTGGGAAATCAGTTCAACAGATCTTTAAATAATTTCAAATGAGATTCAAAAGGATATATGGAACCAGGCTTTCTGGATAATGCACAAATGTCACAGGACACCAATATGATTTATTGAAGGACTAAAATATGGTATGTTTTTCAGTTCTGAAATGCATGTCAGGCTCTTTTCAAGTCCCACTGTGTCTCAGTTCTTCTTCTACGCAAGCTTTTCTTGTCAGTTTCCTAGACTGTGACAAGAAACTATCCTTTAATTTATACAACTTGCATTTTGTTACCTTCTAGAAAGATTTACCAAGACCGTAGATCTCAGGAAATTGTTACAGGTAGTCCTCGACTTGCAACCATTCATTTAGTGACCCTTTGAACTTACAATGGCACTGAAAAAAGTGACTTATGACTGGTTTTCACACTTGTGACCACTGCAATATCCGTATGATTATGTGATCAAAATTCAGTCACTTGGCAACTTGGCATATATTTGTGAGAGTGGTACTGTCCCGGGGTCATGTGATCCCCATTTGTAATCTTCCCAGATGGCTTCTGGAAAACAAACTTAATTGGGGAATCCAGATTTGCGTAATGACCAAATGATTAACTTAACTACAGCACTTTCCTTAAACAACTGATGGGAAAAAAGGTCATAAAATGGGGCAAAACTCACTTAACTGCCTCCTCGCTTAGCAATGGAAATTTTGGGCTCATTTGTGGTTGTAAGTCAAGGACTACTGTGCTTTGCACTGCTTGTTTTTACCAGTGTTGCATATAGGCCTGGGCCAGAGTCCTTTGCACATTGGCCAATCGTATGCAGCACATCTTCATGTTGTTGATTGTGCTTGCCTATTTCCTAATGATGGATGCTGGTTAAAAGACCCAGGGAGTCTTCAGTAATGATTCTTGAATGCTGACAAACAATGACTCCTTGCTGTTCTTTGTTCAACCTTGCCAACACTTTATAGGAACACTCTGAGGGAACATGCAGATAGTGCATATAAAAACAGCAAAAAAAAAAAAGTGGTCTAAACCTGTGCCTCAAGCTTCATACAACAGAAGAGAGAGACATTATAAAAGATATTACTTACAAGCAGCACAGCAAGCGATCTACTCATTAGGACCATAAAGGAGGAAAATCTGGACAAAAGGCATTTCATTATGCATAAGATACAAGTCAAGATAGAAAAATGTGGGGTAGACAGAACCACCACCAGATGGATCCGTAGCTGGCTGACCGGCCGTACTCAGCGAGTGGTCCTCAATGGCACTGCATCTATATGGAGGGAAGTGTGTAGTGGGGTGCCCCAGGGCTCTGTTCTGGGCCCAGTACTCTTCAACATCTTCATCAACGATTTGGATGAAGGGATAGATGGGGAACTCATCAAATTTGCAGACGACACCAAGCTGGCAGGAATATCCAACACTCCAGAAGACAGTCTTCAGATACAGAAGGATCTGGACAGACTTGAACACTGGGCACTAACTAACAAAATGAAATTCAATGGTGAAAAAAGCAAGGTTCTACATTTAGGCAAGATAAACCAAATGCACAAGTACAGCATAGGTGGCACCATGCTCAATAGTAGTAACTGTGAGAGGGACCTCGGAGTCCTAGTAGACAATCACTTAAATATGAGCCAGCAGTGTGCTGCAGCTGCCAAAAAGGCCAACACAGTGCTAGGCTTCATTAACAGAGGGATAGAATCAAGATCACGTGAAGTATTAATACCACTCTTCAATGCCTTGGTAAGGCCACACTTGGAATACTGCATCCAGTTTTGGTCACCACGATGTAAAAAAGATGTTGAGACTCTAGAAAGAGTACAGAGAAGAGCAACAAAGATGATTAGGGGACTGGAGGCTAAAACATATAAGGAACGGTTGCGAGAATTGGGTATGTCTAGTTTAACGAAGATAAGGACAAGGGGGGACATGATAGCAGTATTCCAATATCTCAGGGGCTGCCATAAAGAAGAGGGAATTAAGCTATTTTCCAAAGCACCTGAAGGCAGGACAAGAAGCAACGGGTGGAAACTCATCAAGGAGAGAAGCAACCTAGAACGAAGGAGAAACTTCCTGACAGTGAGAACAATTAATCAGTGGAACAGCTTGCCTCCAGAAGCAGTAAATGCTCCAACACTGGAAGTTTTTAAGAAGAGACTGGACAGCCATTTGTCCGAAATAGCGTAGGGTTTCCTGCCCGAGCAGGGGGTTGGACTAGATGACCTCCAAGGTCCCTTCCAACTTTACTACTATTACTAATATATGCCCTGTCCAAGTAAATTTATTTGTCAATGGAACAAATTACTGATTATGAACTATTCATCTGACATAGAAACACTCCATGGAAATTTTTCTCGTGATATCTTGCAGACTTTGTCATAAAGCAAAAATCAAATCTGAAATAACTCTGAAGGTGTGCAGTGCTAAAGATATAGTGGTAAGGGCTTTGGAAAAAACGTATGAAAATGTCTGGTTTCATTCCTTTTATGCCAGAAAAATGGGGGAAAGCATTTGAAATAATTGCCCTGCATCATCAGAAATATTTTTTAAATCAAAGAAAACAACATTGCAGTAATATTTAAAACATTACAGTTGTTCTTTCATCTTTTAAAAGGCTCCTTAATCATTGCTAGACATTTAATTACTGTAATTACAACTATTATTTTTTTTAAAAAAAGTTTGTGCTCTACTTTCTTAGACAATTTCCTTCACCTCCTTTTTGAGTTAGCAACCTAACTACTGACTGCCAAGACAAGTTATGATATTTTTTTACCCCAAACAAGAATAGTCTGCCTATTTACTGGCTGCTTCCAAAGACTGAACCTGATCAAATATCATATACTTCAATAAGGAGTAGAACAGGTTCTCCACAGGTCCTTTGTTAATTACTGCAAATGGATAGAAATTTGGTGATGGTATCCCTTTTGTCCATGCATAATTTGTCCACACGTATACAGATTATTCTACAACTGGCTGCAATCTTTTTGGACACTTTTTTTTTGGGGGGGGGGCGCAGTCCACAACATGGTTGCTATGGTAGGTATGAACAATCACAAAATACCTTAACACCAGAAAGCAAGCAAAGAAATGAGTGCAAATATAGTTTCTAAAATGCCTGTGTGAAGCAGAGACAGAGATTATAGTAACTTTAATAGAATATGTGTGTGTGTGTGTGTATGTGAGAAATTAAAACCCTTGCGTCTGTAACCTTTAACTGGGAGAAACAGCACCTAAAGCAACCGTTGGGCGATTAATAATGAACTCTGTTCAAAAGTATTAAGACTTTCAAGGGCTACAATCAAACAGCCATCATCCAAACAGCCAATTTTTGATTATTATGTCTGTTGTTTGAAGAGCTCAGACTAAAAATAAAAGTGTATTATGCGTAGAAGCAAAGTAGACAATTATGGGGACACAAAATACTCTGATCACAGGGACATTTTCTCAGCTACCTGCTGCTTGTATACCAGGATTGAACCACTGCTTCAAGAGATGCTTATAACAAACTTAAGAGCTTTAATATCTTTTTTCCCTATTTTTTATTTTAGAGGAAAAGAGAATTAGGTAGATAACTTGATGATTGGAGGGAAGTGTTCTTGCCTTTACTTAGTTAATAGGTGGTCAAGAAATGTGGAAACATGACCTGTGCCCCCTAAAAAATATTCTTCCTTCAATTCAATCCTTACAGAATTCTTCTATTGAGTTTTCTTGGTAATAACATCTACTAAAAGGAAACCTGTCCTTGTAAAATTGTTGGAAAATTTCTCCTACCTTTGAAAAAACAGATAAGTTGCCCATTCCTTTTTTTCTTGCTTTCATATTTTAAATGACTATTTATGTGTAATTCCAGGTGAAATAAGTTCATCAATGCACAAAAATTAGAAATTACGAGAAAATAAATAAAAAAATCCTGTGTTTAGTTATAATTTCATTTAAAATTTCCATTTTAGACTGGGACCTTGGCAGTGGGAGAGAAGATTCCTTCCCCACCCAAAAACCAAATTGTTTACTCTTGCTCCCATGTCAATTAAAACTGGCAATAACAAAATTGTCCTTTGTGTATGACAAATCATGAAACTGCTTTCCTTGCTATGTTTTTGCTGGGGAATTTCTAATTCCAACAGTTCTGCTGGCCTCATAATCACTGCCTGGTCTAGATCACTATCATGCTTCACACCAGGACACAACAGTAAATCTCAGTCCTTCCAACACTTAACCCCTTAATCATCAATTGATTTAACTTGACAGAAGGACTTTCAAGTACAGCTTGACTAGATTAGAATCTTCACTGCCGGCAAAGAAGCAGGTCTTACATAACAGATGATTTGCCCTCTGTATTACAAAGAAATAAATGCCTTTATAAAGGTCTGTGCCCCAGAGAGCAATCTCTAGGCCGTTTCCTCTTGCTTTTCTATACTATACTTGGCTTTTTGTTTGTATATCCTGAACTGCTCAGATATGTTTATGTGATAATTTCATCTACCCTGAGAGCTCCTGACTGCTTCCTTGTTTCTATGGATTCTACCACAATGCTATGCATTTGTAAAACTGTAGAGGTAAGAGATAAACCATTTCCCAGAGATGGAATAGCTACAATCTCTATAGGTAAATTGTTTCTCCACTAAACAGATCTTATTACAAGAAAGATTTTTTTAAATATATTTAAATGAAATCTAAGCGCCTGAAAGTTATATCAATTATTTCTAGTTCTAATTTCTCTAGTAATAGAAAATATTCTTGATCTTTATTTATTTATTTTTGTTGAATTTAGATACCGTCCATTTCACTCAAGCATTGACTTGAGGCAGTGTACATACAGGTAGTCCTCTATTTATGACCATTCATTTAGTGACCATTCAAAGTTACAGTGACACTGCAAAAAGTGACTTATGACCATTTTTTGAACTTATGATTATTGCAGCATCCCATGATCCAATGATCAAAATTCAGGCACTTGGTAACCAGCATGTATTTATGATGGTTGCAATGTCTTGGGGTCACGTGATCAACTTTTGCAACCTTCTGACAAGCTGTCAATGGAAAATCCCAATTCACTTAACAACCATGTTGTTAACAACTGCAGTGATTCAGTTAACAACTGTGGCAAGAAAGGGCGTAAAATGGAGTAAAATTCACTTAGCTGTCTTGCTTAGTGACAGGAATTTTGGACTCAATTGTGGTCATAAGTTGAGGACTATCTGTACAATTGAAACACAAAAAACATATAATATACAAAACAATCTTTCCTGTAGTTTTCCTTTCCTTGAAGTTCTGAAATAAGACCAATAAGCAAAACTCAGCAACTTTTTCTCACTGAAGCCATACATTAGATAATTTGCCACTAATCTGAAAAAAAAAATCCCAGAAAACGATTTGTTAAAGAAATATATTGTTCCCTTTAAAGTTACAATAAATAACTAATAATAATCACTTTAAAAACTCATATGAAACATAAGGCACTTAGAATGAAAACAACCGAGATGGAATAAAGACAGCTGTAAAAAATAAACAACTAAATAAAGTATTTTTTTTTCTAGTTGGGAATAGCATCTCAGTCCAATCCTGCCAATGTACTTATGCTTACTAAATTATTAGGAACACAAAAACACTTGAGCTAAAAGGTAACAATTGATTTCAACTCTAGCAGGAAGATGTTATTGGTTCCATTATTAGGAGCAATTGATAAAAATCACACAGCCCTGAATGAAACATTCACGATTTGTCCTCGAAGTGGGGAGGAGGTTAAAGAGGAGAACAGGAACTTGAGGGAAAAAAAAATGATGTTGAACTAACATCCATTTGACAATAATGACTATACTGAGTAAATCTCAAAAATCACTGCCAGACTGACATGATTATTGGTATGGATCAAAGAATGTGTATCTTTCTGCGTGAATCTAAGGGGCTGTGAGCTCGCTAGGTTGTCTGAAACAATTAGATCTTCAATGAAAAGGAAAAGAGTGGGCATAGTAGAAAAGCCAGCCACCTGATTTCACTTTACAGAATATCTTATGGGGTTAAATTAATAACTGTCCATGGTCAAAAACAGTCTACTCTTTGTCAGTCAGTACCAAATTATGCAAGGTGCTGGCAGATCTGATTGTCCAACCAATCAGTACTGGAGGACATGACTTCCAGGCTGATGGTTGATTGACTTGGGTCATTATTTGGGCTGAGTTTTCTTTTTCTTTTTAAGCACACATGGAATCAATCTCTAAGCCAGATGTTGGCTTGCAATAAACATCTGTGCTCAGTAACTTATCTTCCAGCAATCTTATCCTAGTCCATGACTATACAACCGATTTCCTTTCCTTTCAATGATTCAAAAGCATTAAAAAAAATAAAATAAAACCTTACAGAACCTATAAAGCCTTCTGCTAATATGTTGTCAGCTGAAAAACTCTTCACCATGTCATTTAAAATTGATAAGATTGGATTCAAAGATCCAATCTTTGAAAAAAGAAACCAAATGAAGGAGTAGCAGGTATTATGTCATATAAACAAAAATACTCTCTTATACTGTAGATGCTTCTTGCAGATGCTAACACAGCAAGTGCCATAATCATATTTATTCCAGGTATCCAGTATCAGCCTTTACTCACTTTCAAAATAACATATTGAAGGTGTGGAAAATAACACAGGTATGGGGACTTAATTATTACTGTTAAAAGTGACAGTAATGTAAGCCATCCATTAAATATTCTTTCTTTAAATGAGTACTGAGGCCATCAGATTTGATTATTCCAGCCATCCAACGCTTAGTTCACAGCTTGCTTTCTCTTATCTTAGGCACTATACTGATTCTTTGAACACCAATTCTCACTGTTATAACTCTGTCTTGATTTCAGATAGATAGAATGCAGAAGAGCTAAGCACATGAGATTCCCAAGCCAGCATAAGATCATGAGATCATCGCACAAAGGACGTATCTTTGTATTTACATTGGAAGCAAATCGGTTGAGTCCTCATTCTTTCCCCATGAATACCGGTGGTTCCTTCCACAATCTATTTTTTTTAAAGAATACATTTTAAAAAGGAACAAAGTCTTCCTCTAGGCAATTTCAGTCCTCGTGGACACACTATATAGATTTCTAGGCCATAATACAGAAGTGGCTTATCTTTGTAAGAGACCACTGTTAGACTGACAATATCATAGTAATGTGGTCCTCAATTTACAACCACAACTGAGACTAAAATTTCTGTTGCTAAGCAAGGTGGTTATTGAGTTGAATCTAATTTTGCAATCTTTTTTGCCACAGTTGTTAAGTGAATCACTGTGGTTGATAAGAAATACACGCTCATTAACCTTTGCTTGTCAGAAGTCAGCTGAGAAGGTTGCAAATGGTGGTCATATGATCCTGGGACACTGTAACCATCATCAATGCATGCTAGTTGCCAAGCGTAATCATGGAGATGCCGTGAGAGATGTAAATGTGAGAACTTGTAGTAAGTCTTTTTTTTAGTATCATTGTAACATCAAACAGTAGCTAAATGAATGGTTGTAAATGAGGACTAGCATACTGTAGTGGTCTTTTATATATGTACCAAGCCAATATGACCCTGGTTAGGGTTTTTTTTTTTTTAAGAACAGCCAAAGTCAGGTACATACTGCTACAACTGTAAGAATCAAAGGAATACTGCAGTGTTGGACAGAGAAATGAAACTAGAATATTGAGATTTGATTTTCTGTAAATTAATTGCAGGTAAAGGGAACTTTCCAATTATTGAACCATCACAGAATGCTAATCAGAGTATCTTTTTGCAATGGCTACAACTATTGATATAACTTATGTCTACCAGAAAACAATGATTTTTATTTTTCCCCCTTCTTTAAGTTTGCCATATTTTTTTAAAAAAGGAGTGGAAAATAAAATTCCTTATTTGTAATGGTATTCATAATAGTTTAATATTCTTTTCTCATAGATACCGTTTAATCTCATTTAGTCTGAATCTGAGCCCAGGATCTTATGTTCAAGGATCTGGCTTTCATCAGTTAATAGCTATTAATCTGTGGCTGTATATCCTTCTAAATTTCATGGAATGGCATTAGAAATCTTTCCTTTATATCTCTACCATTCTGTGTGAGTCACACCGCTTCCAAAGTCTTACTGAGATTTTGAATTTATTTGCACAGACAATAAAAATAAATTCTTTCAACATCAATGCAAGTGAGATCCAAATTTGAGATAGAATAGAAATATCGTATGAACTAATTTACGTTAGACATTAAGTAAGGCATGACTCCTGAGTTCTGTTCTTATTTCCTCTGTTTCTTTTTCAGAGAATATAGGTGGTCCTTGATTTACGTCCACAATTGAGCCCCAAATTTCTGTGGCTAAGTGAGGTGGTTGTTAAATGAATTTTGCCCCATTTTACGATCCTTCTTGCCACAGTCGTTAAGTAAATTACTGCAGTAACCTGGTTGTTAAGTGAATCTGGCTTCCTCATTGACTTTGCTTGTCCGAAGGTAGCAAAATGTGATCATATGACTATGGAACATTGCAATTGTCATAAATATGAGTCAGCTGCCAAGCGTCTGAATTTTGATCACATGACCATGGGTAGTTACAATGGATGTGTGAAAAACAGTCATAAGTCATTTTTTTTCAGTGCCGCTGTAACATCAAATGGTCACTAAATCAACTGTTGTAAATCAAGGACTACCTGTATGTTTTAACAACTATCATGATTTGAAAATTATGTTATATGTGCTACCTGTAGCATCTTTATATAACCTATGTATTTAATTGGTATACTCTAGTAAGAAATTGATCACAAAAAACTGCTGATTATACTGTTGGATCTTTGTGGATTCAGTAGGTCATTCTTCCTGTTTGAAAGTATATAGAAATATAGTCTACACTATAGACTATATTATCCCCCATTGGAATAATATTTTTCAACATGTCTAAACAGCAGTTAGGATGTAAACCTGGTACTATTATCATACCCTCAGTGTATATTATCATATCCTTAAGATATATATCTACCAGACTTCTTTCCAAACAGAACCAATTTTTGGAATTATTTCTATAATTGCAGTTTAGTGGTTAAGAAATCAAGCTAGAAAGTGGGAGACTGTAAATTCTAATACTGCCTTAGGCATGAAAGCCAGTTGGATGACCTTGGGCCAAACATAAAAGGAGGAAGGTGAGTTGAATATGTTTGCTGACTTGAGTTTTTGTAAAAACAATAAAGGCATAATATAATTAAATAAATCAGTAAGTATTGGAAATGTGTAAAGTCTGCTTTATACTTTTTAATAATAAAGGAAAAATGCCATTGCCTTTAACAAATTATGTTGTTTTAAAGCATCAATCTTCAAATGTAACATTTCAAGAGAATACAAAGATAGTCATGAGGCTGTACATTTACAGAAATGTACAGTATGATTCCTTATCTTGTATTTATTTATTTATAAATGACCAGCCACCTTCCTCAGAGGGGGCTTTGGGTTGTATGCCCCCAAATCTTACTTTTCGCCACCAAATTAGTCTCTTACTCATTTTTGCATCGTCTACTTGCACAATCAATTAAGTAAACATTTAAAGAGAACCAGCTTGTTCAAATCTCTGTTAAGTTATAAATGTATTAACAATATGAGTCAAAGTTCAGTTTGGTCATAGCAAATGAGAGCATGCTTCTGTTTTTGGTAGAGAGTTCTAAAAAAGAAAAAAGTTAGGGAACAGCCAAATATTTTAATGCATTGCTCAGTAGCATGGCTTAAGCAACAAAATTCTTATTACCATTTAGATAGATACTGCTAGCTAAAGTATTCAAATCTTTGCAGCCCCTTTAGATTAAGTAAACACTAGAACAGATGCAGGTGAAATGCACATATTCCCCAGAAAACCTTCTGCATCCTAAGGTGATGTAGAGTGTGACCTTCCATTAAAAAAGGAATTATGCTACTTCATTTTTCTATTTTGCTTAGCTTTCTAAATCCACATTTCAGTTCTCATTCTGCTGCCCACTTGTTCAACCATGAAGAAATGCTGTATTGCAAACTACTTTCTTTCAGTATGCTTGCAGCATCTATCTGTCTGTCTTCAGACCATGATACGGGATATATTTCTGCTCCAAACCTCCCCTCCATGATGTCAACAAACTAGAAGCACATACGAACAGTCCCTGAATGCAAAATGTGTTCAGGTGGTCACTTTGGAAACAGAATAACAGAGTTCAAAGGGACCTTGGAGGTCTTCTAGTCCAACCCCTGATCAAGTAGGAGGCCCTAGCCCACAGGTCGGCAACCTGCGGCTCCGGAGCCACATGCGGCTCTTTGAGCCTTCCCCTGTGGCTCCCAGCCTCCTCTGCCTTTGCAGAGAGAGACAGAGACAGAGAGAGGCAATTGCACTTCCCTGCTTCTCTCTCTCTCTCTCTCTCTCTCTCTCTCTGTGTGTGTGTGTGTGTGTCTGGATGTGTGTGTGTGTTGTGTGTGTGTGTGTGTGTGTGTGTGTGTGTGTGTGTGTGTGTAAAAGAGAGTGCACTCACAGCGTTCTCCGAGGAGCTGAAAAGCTTTCAGGGCGGAGCTCCTCCCTTTGCTGCGTCTCTGAAGGAAGCAGGAAGCAGGAGAGAGCTAGCTAGCCCAGCTAGGCTGACTCAGGAATTCTGGGAGTTGAAGTCCATGAGTCATAAAAGAGACGAGGTTGCCTACCCCGGAGATTGTTGGACAACAGCTTGAAGCTTGCCAGGTGAGCAGCAGATAGGAGGGGGGGAGAAAGAGAGAGAGAGAAAGAGAGAGAGAGGGAGAGAGAGAGAGTGGGGGAAGAGGAGTGGCAGACCAAGGGCAGATAGAGAGGGAGGGAGAGAGACCCCTTTTGACATCTAAAATGAAGATAACACTGCATATATCCTTTTTTTACCTGTGTGTGTATGTAATTTTATTCTCTTAAAGCATTCTCTTGGTGATCATTGTTTTAATAGTATGGATATTCCCAAGAGTCATATTTTTACTTTTATTTTTAATGTGTAATATGGGTGGGTGTGTGTGTGTGGTGTGTGTGTGTGTATACACACACACACACAACACACACACACACACATACACATACACACACCTATAATAAAGGTAAAAAAGGATATATGCAGTGTTATCTTCATTTTAGATATCAAAAGGGTTTTGCGGCTCCCAGTGTTTTGTTTTTGGTGGGAAACGGGTCCAAGTGGCTCTTTGAGTGTTTTGGGTTGCCTACCCCTGCCCTAGCCTATACCATTCCAGACAAGTGGCTGTCCAGTCTCTTCTTAAAAGTGATGAAGCTTCGTCCCAAATCTTTCCAAAGATATAACTACAGTACTTTGGATTTTTCAGCAAACAAACCTGAACCCAGTGTGGCAATGGGGAAATATTACATGCATGTATAATAATTATATAAACTGTATATAATTATAAACACATAGATTTGTTTAAATCAAAGTCTGTTTCTTTTTCACACTGAATACTCTAGGACAGGGTGCTTATCTTCATTTCTTGGCTGAGTCAACATTGTCCAAGGATAATTTCTGTGGTCATGTAGCCAGCATGGCTAAAAGCCAAAGGTGCATGGAACACTGTAACCTACCCACCGAAGTGGTACCTATTAATCTACTTGCATTTACATGTTTTTGAACTGCTAGGTGGGCAGCAGCTGGGGCAAGTAATGGAAGCTCAGCTCATTGCATGGAGCTCAGGTCTCGAACCCAGGCTGTCAACTGTCCAGATGAAAGCTCAAAATGTCTTGAACTGCTGAGCCATATCTGTCTCACTGAATATTAGGGATGCATAAAACATGTGAAAGGAGTGTTTTGAATTCACAGTAGAGAAGTGTTAAAGAACACCATTTAGCGGCTTTGAAGGTGCATGCGAACACACACACAGGGTCAGTCTTTGAAGCAGCTATTCAAGTTTTTTTTAAGTAGCAACATACTTTATGAATTGGCTCTTTTGAATGCTTTGCATAGTCTTCCTGCCTACAGCTCATAAGATGACTATGATCATAGGCCTAAAAAGAAGCAAATGCCTCTGAGATTATAAGCTGGAATTGAAAATAGAGGAAAGCAGAATAGCCTACTTTATTTACTTTATTTATTTATTTACTTTTTAACTTGACCCTTCTCTTCTGATTTGATCTAGAATTGACCACTAACCTTTTTGAGTTGACACTTTTACAGTCCAAACATCTCTATTGGGAAAAACTGGTCTACTGTACCTCCACCAGTTTGCCATAGCATTTTTTTTTATCAGATACAGGCAGCCATATTGGTTCAAACAAAATAAACAGTGTTTAACTTTAGACTCTGACAAATAATGTGTCAATTAGTGGCCTGGACTGGACTAGAGTTCTTTGGGTTTGTGAAAAAAAAACCCACTCATTTCTTGAAATTTGGCATATACAGATATATGTAATTATTACCTAAAGAAGATTTCTGTATCTCTCTCTTGCCCATTATGCTTTATTGCAATTTGCTGCATGAGTGACTGCCTTGGCAGTGCTTTCGTGATTTAGAAGTCCACCAAGTCATGCACATTAACAGCCGCAAAGAGAAGTCAAAGGGACTGTTTCCATTCAATTCAATGGAATTTAGGTCAAGCCTGACACAAATGTGAATAGAAGGGTATGGTGGTAAGCAGGAATGCCTTGATGGTTGAAGCATGGGTTTTTTGAGGCCATTGCACTCACTGGCTTTCAGTTCCCTCACAGTACAAGGAGGTGACCACAAATGTACAAGTATTCTGAATCTGCCTCATTCCCAGGATCTTAGTGGAAATTGAATCAAGTTATTTTTTTCCTCCCTAGGTAAAAGTTATAAATATATTTCTGTGGGATAATTATTTTGTCCTCACTCTGTTCTTACCTAACCAGTTAATATTCATCACTAAATGGCATGGATTTATATAGCTGTTCAGGCCCTCATGCAAAGCGGTCCAATGTGAAAAACAACTGGATTTGAATATACAATTCAAATATTGCCAACATGTCCTCCATGTTTGCACCAATAAAACAAGAGGATTCTTCCCAACCTGATGTCTTAAGATATTTTGTTTTCTAAGCTCCCTGAATCCCCAAGTAGCACACTGATTGAAGTGTATGAAGATACATACATGTATTCCATTTTGAAATTTTCAGAGAAAACTTGAGATATAAATACAATTAGCAAGAATATAGAGATTGCTGAACACACAAAGTTATAAAATGTGGCTTATAAACTTTTGTGTTAATTTCATACAGGCTAAGTTACCTCATGGCTTAATGAGTGCAATAGATTTTACAATGAAATTAGTATATTTCAGTAAAGTTAAAACTAAAGTAAAATCAAATATAAGTATTGTAATGACATTTCCAAGTTTGTCTTATAAACATGAAGTGGATCATTCATTTGAAGAACTACCAAAACTTAAATAAATGTGTTTAGCAGTAATTACCACTATTACATTTAATGAGCTAAAGACAAACCAGTATTTAATTATGCATAAATCTACCATTAACTTTAGTCCTAGATAATAAATACTGCTATAATGCTAACAGTAGGAATTTTGTATTAATTTTCAATTAATTGTATGATCAACAAATCTTTCAAATAATTTAATAATTCTCAGCTATCAAAAATAACTTTGCCAAAGGCTATTCTTTCTTTTTTTCAAAAAAGCAAGATGTGAGAGTTTGTACATATTTTTCCATCCCCAAATACTTTTTAATGGACATCGAGTTGTGTTCCAGCAATATTTTGCACAAATGTTATCTGTGGATACAATATGACTTTATGAAGCTTATTTTATACAGATATGCAAGAACTGGAAAAATTCCTATGAATGCAGTTAGATTAATATTTATTACAGATTTCCTAGCCTAAATTTTTATCTCGAACTTTACATGTCGAGGAAATAAAACTTTCAAAAATAGGAAGATATTTTCTATCATTACATAGTTTTCAGGCTAGCAAACAAGGAAGCTTTGTAATAATTAGAACTTCTGCTACTTTCTTAAATCGTTATCACTATATTAATAGCCTCAACCGTGGAAGCTAAACTTTAACTTTGAGTAATGTACAAAGCAGTGTTTCTGTACCTTAGCAACTTTAAGATATATGGACTTCTTAAAATGAATGTTGAAGTCCATACATCTTAAGGTTGCTAAGTTGGAGAAACGCTCATCTAAAGTGGTTCCAGCCATCTTTCCACTATTTTGTCTGTTTATTTCAGATTATTTTATTTATGTCATTTGTTTATTTTATTTCACAATTTATAGTGCCTTGTCTTTTCTATTGTTTTGGTGGTGCCTGTTGCCCTTGATAGGGCCATGAATCACATTTTGTCTACTGTCTGAGCCACCTGGGCTGAAAAAAACCCTTGGATTACTAGATAACATTAAAGAGACACATAAATTTTGTAGAGATCATTGGGAATTACACAGTCTAGATATGATAGTCTTAGTCTGGGGTGAAAGTATTCATTATTTTTCCCTTGATATAACCTCATTTAATCAGTAGAGAGAGTTTATACAGATGCATGAATTTATTTTCTTAAAAAAACAGTCTTTTTTAATGTCTCTCATTGATGCTATCCAAACCTTGGCAGATGTTCAGATTCTTCACCTGCCCCTTTGCTTGAACTCTTGCATGTTATCTTTTCATTTCCTATTGAAAAAAGGAGCATCGGCACCTAACCAAATATGACTTGTGTGACCTTGGGTATAAACAGCAATATGAGCAGAATTTGCTGTACGTGTTACCGCTATTATCGGAACCAAAAAGCTTCCACAGAGAATTCTTTGCTTATTTCTTCTTTGGTGCATCATTAATATAGTCAGGAAACAACTTTGATTTGTGGAAGCAGCAGCTGCAGAATAGACATCAGAATTCACTACAGTATCCTGAATTTCAGTTCAATTATATTGAAAGGTGTTAAACAGTTACTTCCCTATAAATTAGAATGACTGAGAGAAGGTAAGTCACCCAGTCTGCAAGCGTGCCACGTCTGAAGTCCACATTTCCATATAACAAGAATCAAGAACATTTTTCAGTATATGTAATTATAAAGTGAGAAAGTGATAAAATTAGAAAGAATAGTTCATGCAAGTGATATGAAGAATTCTATGTATAAAAAATATACAAAAGCACAAAATCAACTGATGTTCAAATCATACTTTAGTTGATGGAAACACAGCTTTATAATTGGCTCTATAATTCTCTCTCTCTGTGTGTGTGTGTGTGTGTGTGTGTGTATGAGTGAGTGAGAGAGAGAGAGAGAGAGAACTAACCATGAACACGTCTTATTGTGTTTTTTTCACATTTATCATTAAATCAGAAATATTTGTATGTGTGCATTTTAATAACCTCTGAAATATAAAGCTATAAGGAAGAGGTAAACAGTAAGTAAATTGTTATGAACTAAGGCTTGATAACAGGTCAGCTGTTAATAAAATATACCCAATTAATAATTGTGAGCTTCATAATCAGGGAATCAAAGATTAAAGAATGATGACAGCCATAATATTATAAAATACTGCATATTTAAAGGTATTAAGAAGCAAGCTGAATGTTCAAAATCTCTAATGATTGATATAGAGAGCTGTAAAGAAATGTTTGCATTGGCTTGAATTTTCTCCTTGATTTTTTATTGTTTATGCTTGTCATTTCACTGATAGGCTCTATGAGTGTGAAAAATGAAGAAAAGGGTAAGATAAATCACATAAATAAACAACTACAATTTTTTTATCTTTTCTCACTGGCTCTATTATTATCTGCAATAAGGTTGTGCAGTGAAGCTAAGAATTCTCAAAACAAGGATTCAGATATGAAATGCACAGATCATAATTTAAGCACATAGCATATCAATACTAAAGTTGTGTTGGAAGCTCAGCAAAATCTGAACAATCTGAGCCCTGAATAAATTCCCAAATTCTGCAAGCTGTTTATTAAATTCCTCACTCTCAGTCACATAAAAAGAAAAAATATGGGACATTATTTTCAGCCTCATTGGCTTATTCCTCTCTATACATACTTTACATACTTTTTTAAAATACTGGTGATTCCTAAATTCTAGTAGAGCTCAGAAATCAGAACCCAAGAATGACCCTTCAACCTTTTTGAGGAAGCCTGACATGATCTAGGGACTGGAAGACTAAACTCTCACTTTTTAATTATCATCTGTTTCTACTTATCTTTTTATAAGAAATGATACAAGAGTAAAGAAATCTCTGAAAACTGAAGAACACAGTAGCGTGAAGCCCTGTAGTAGGGTGATGTTCCAACTAAGAATTATCTCATTGCAATCTTTACCTTGTTTTTTTCAGTTCCATAATTTGAACCTTTACCTAACTTTTCTGTTCCCAGCATCTTCTAGGACTCTCATAAATAAAGAATATCTATTTCACAGTTCTACTGGTCTTAAAGGAGAAGAAAGGATAGGAAGACAACATGGTTCTTGATTGCAAGAGTGATATGTGCCACCAAGTTGGTGTTGACTCTCAATGACCATACAGATATTCTCTAGGATGATCTGTCCCTAACCTTGTCCTTCAGTTATTCTGACAGTACTTCTATCACCTCTGTAACTGACTCTATCCATTCTGCTTCTGGTAAACTTCTCCTTCTATTTCCTTCCACTTTTCCACTATTAGAATCACTAAGTTCTGAACAATATGTTTGAAGCAGAATAGGTTGATCCTGTATACTGGTGACACAAGTGAGAACTCTGGATTGATCAATTTATTTTTCATGGTATTTTCATCATTTTCCCCAACACCAATGTTCAAAAGCTTTAGTAGTCTTCCTATCCTGCATCCTGCTTGCATGTAAGACTAAGCTTCCATTAGGTCCAAGTCTTCCAACTCTGTGTTGACTAGTTTTAGTACTGGAGAAAAGAAAATTGTTGCATCTATATTTATATATTTTTTATTGAACTGAAGTTTGTCTTGTTAAATTAAGCAGCAGAACTGAACTCTTCTATTAAATGCAGGGCATATTTCACATAACCCATTCTGGAAATCTAGTAATACAGATGTTAATAATCTTAAGGATATTACACTTTTTCCTTAATAATTCCTTTTTTTAATATAAGATGGTTGATTGTCAACTCAAAGTTGCACGGGAGAACCATATTTATTTTAGAGTTTCCCATATATTTTAAGCTCAGTATAATTAGACATAATCGTTCTAGCTATTATGCCTTTTGCAAAGACTTTTTTTCAGCTTGGAGTTCAGTTTACGCTGAAATAACTGCATGTCAGAATAGCAAAAGTAGGTGATAGTAGCAATGGATAAAAATGTTCTGGTAATTATGAGGTAGAAACAAAGAGATTCTACATTTCTTCCAAGGTTTATACTGGGGTTACTAATGAATGATAATTCACTCACTGTTCCATTTTAAAAGTATAAAAAGAAAAAAGTATGCAGGTAGTCCATGTGTACAACAGTTTTTTAGTGACAAGTTACAACCGCACTTAACAAAGTGACTTATGACCCTTTTTCACACTTACGACAATTGTGGCATCCTTATGGTCATGTGATCAAAATTCAAACGCTTGGCAACTGGTTCATATTTATAATAGTTGCAATGTCCTGGGAGCATGTGATCACCTTTGGTGACCTTCTGACAAGTCAATGGGGAAGCCAGATTCACTTAACAACCGTGTCACCAATCCAACAACTGTAGTAATTCATTTAACAACTGTGCCAAGGAAGGTCATAAAATGGGGCAAAACTCACTTAACAAATGTCTCACTTAGCAACAGAAAAATCCAGGAAAAAATTAAATAGCGCACATAAAGAAAATGCTGCCATGAAGTAAGCATCTGTCAATGAAAACAGACAATACCTCCCTCTTGTCATGCCAGAAGTAGCTAAGATCAAGCAAATATCTCTCTTCAAATATCATACAACAAAGGTAGTGATGACAAGCTATTGAAGTTCTCTTTGATCTTTGTATATCTGTGTCTTTGTTTTCCCTTTAACTTCTATGCCAGTTTAGCTTAAAGCACACATAGCAAGAATCCTCTGAAGTTGAATGATGCAAAGACTTTTAATTTGGGAGAGACCAGGCCACACCTTCTTTCTTACAGCAGAACACCAAAACACAATGGGAATTGCATGCATGTATATTTGTGTTCTGCCTCCTTGCACCAAACAATAGCATGATAAAACTCTTAAGGTATTGATAAGGAATTGGATTTTAAATCAAGCACATTTCTAAGAAAACCAAAGCTGGAGCTCACTTAACTCCAGTGCTCAAATTCGCAGATTAGAGGTAGAGAGTCTATGCTTCTTTGGATAGTATAATGTACTCTGCTAGAAGTTCCAAAAGTCAGGATGGCATTTATTTTAATGCATTGTAATGCACCTTTGCCTACTTTAATTTTTTTGTTTAAGTGAAGATATAGGAAATTTCAGTCTTGAAATTATCATGCTCTTGTGAGTCTGGACCACAGACGCTACTAAACACAAACTTCTTTAGTGTTCATTTTACAGACATTCAACATGTTCTTTTCTTTGTAAAATATATCCACCCAGATTGCAGGCTATAGAAGTTAAACTTAATCCATGTTCTTGCTAACTATTCTTGAATTCTAATTAATCTCCAGAAAGTCTCCATATTTCATATGGCAGTATGTAAAATTAGTAATTTAGAGCTAACAAGAACCGGTAGATAAGAAGATCATTCCTATTATTGTTTAGCTGTTTTATTTCTGATATTGTATTTTTACTTCACAGTTTTTATACTCAATAGTCATATTAATGGTAATTTCTACATTTAAGATGTTTTTACATTATAGCACATTGTTATTAATACTACATTTAAAAGTTTCATTATCTCATAGATTTGACTTATTGTTGCAATGACTGTCTAACGTATTGCTTTTATTGCTTTTGTCTTCAACAAAAATAAAGGTTTTATTTAATTTGAATGGCATCCATACAAAATAATGCTGAAATGAATAGCTCTTTCATTATTATATAGTGATAAGAACTTCCTCCCAGCATGTTTCTGGAGAAAGCAAAATAACAAAAACTAACTTGCATCAAAACTCGTTTCCTTTCCTCCCAAAATGGCATCAGAAAGAACTGCTGTGTTTGTTAAAGTTTGGAGTTGAAATGTTCATTTGTTTAGCTATTTGAGGTTCTTGATTTTGGGAACACAGAAGAATGAGTGGAAAGATTGAATGTCCACCAGAAAGTATTGGAAAATTTCTTACATCTCCCTCATCTTGATGTGCTTATGGTAGCTGCAATGACAGTAACAGCACAACATGAGTGAATGGCTACTGGATATTTGGCAACTGGGCAATCAAAATAGAGACCAATGCAACAAGGCCTGAGGATCTGTAGTACTTGGAACTTTATTGGTTGCTTCTTTTGCTTCCTGATAACTCCTTGGGTCAATTCCAAAGCTTGACAAATACCTGGTTCCTAACTGCAATTGTTAATTGTAGCGAAGGAAATTCAATCACCTTTCCTTTTTTGTTTCCGCCTTTAAGAATATGTTAGCTCCTATCATCCAGGCCTCAGTATATACCCCAAATATTGAGCAACATGGTGCCCAGAAGTGGAGTTCTCGCCTCACAATCAGGAAACTGTGAGTTTCATCCTAGGTAGCAACAGATATTTCTCTCTCTGGGCACGAGAAAATATCTGCTGTGAGTTTTGCATAGATGGCAGAAAGAGCATCTGGCCAGTAAATGCTCAGCTTCATTCAGTCTCCCTGACTTCACCACGATGCAAGGGATTACAGGGTTGTTAAAAAAAAAAATCAGGTAGCTTCCCTGCTACGCAGTGATATCCTTCTATGAACTGCTTGATTCCATCCTGGGCTGGTTGATAAGTCTTGGGAAATCTACTGGGCACTCAGGAGTTCATGGTAACCAGGGAATTGACCCGGTCAATGAGGGTCCAATACATGCTGGGAATCACATGTTAAATTCATCTTTTGCCTCAAGTGTAACGTGACCTGATAGCAGAGGCTGCTTCTATCAGTTCTTTGTCAAGATCTGCTTTTTAAGCTTTCCTGTTTTGACCCTCCTGAAAGAAATTTCCTCATATGTGGACTGAATGATATAGAGGCAGAGTCCTGTTAGAGCAGTCCTGTTGGTGGAGATTCCATCATTGCCCTTGACCTTATGTTCTGTTCCTTAATCCTTGACCAGGTTGCTTCATGAAGATTCAAAAGCAAACAGTGGAACTTCATAAATCTGAGAGGCTAGCTAAAAAGCATGCGATTGTTCCAAAGAGCAGGCTCTGTAGTACCTTGATGATGTACCTCACCTATGAACTGGATATAGGTTCAGAGGTCGATGTACTGGGCTCTCTCCCTGGGAAAAGGGCTAAAGAAATTCTTCAAAACTGCCCTGACCTGCACATATACTGTTTTGCCTGAATTTGTCTCATCTTGCCTCTGCCTTCTTCTCTGTATTCATCACCAAGTTGCTTGTTTACTGGCCTTGATCTCTGCCTGAACTGTTTGACCACGCACGCCTGCAGTTAGCCCAAAGTACTCTTTTCAAAGGCTTATTCTCTATTAATTGTGAAACTGCAAGAATCCATTTATTTCTGGGTATGGCAGATGTATAGCCTGCTAATTGGGGTTTTGGCAGCCAACCAAGCAAAACCAGCCCAGAAAATTGCTGGTGCCAGTGCTTACACACGTGCAGGCACGCACATATACACACACACAACCCAGGAGGAACTGGTCTGCCCCAGTTGACTTCTAATAGATTGGAATAGATTTCAGAAGGAACTTGATGTTTTCCCTGAGGATCTGGTGGTCAGTCTGACTGATGCCTGAGTCACCACCTGAAATGGGCATAGGACAAATTGCTGCTAGAAAACTTTTACTCTGTGGTAGCCTCTCAGTCTAAGAAACTTTGCAAAATAACCTGCTAGAAAAGACAGCTAAAGCCTCATTGGAGGCAGATAAAGAGTGAATCCACCAGAGCATGAGTAAGAGTCTATATGAGGGATTATATCATAGCAATAAGGTCAGCCTTTATTATATCCTCATATAGCTGTCCAACAGCCTGTTGCTCACTGGAGAAAGATGAGCAACAGTTCATCCACAAAACTGCTGTGAAGAATATTCTAGGCATCTGGAGGATAAAGTCAGACTGAACAAGTCTGGTTGAGGAGACAAATGGTCTTCATGGTCAAGTGGAACAAATTCGAATGGTTAACTCCCAAGGAAGCAATCCCAACTATAAATCCAACCCCATGTTCATCAAATTTATGCCTCTCAAAGCTACTTAGGAAGTGATTTGTAGCCGAGTCCATGCTTTTGTGTCAGAGGTAAGCAAATTATAGAAAAGCAGATTTGCAAATTGCAAATGCAATCACTCAATCCTAAATCAAGAGAAAACAATGCATATCCATTGAACCATGCCTTGAGACAATAGGAAATGCTATTTTTAAAAAAATCCTTGTAAAGTTCTTTTCAAAAAATTATGTATTTTTGCCTATTAACCTTATATATGGAACTAAAATTATAAGCCTTCTTTCCCTCAAAAATTGTTTTGTGTAGCTCCTCACTCCATTTGAAGCACACACACACACATATACACATAAAGCCTGACACTGCTAAACCTATTTAATTCACACACACCATTTCATCAATTAAAGTGATAATGAAGATGATGACATACATCTAAGTTAATATAGATATTTCAGGAATGTTGGAGATTGAAATAAATCTGTCCTTCATATACCAGAAACCATCACTGACCTTTTTTTTGCAAGCATTTGAATAGAAAATATGTTACAAACATTGCACTAGCTTTTCATTGCCAGTTTATTCCAGAACAGCATTGCATTACATTTCTTTCTTTAACTATTTTTCCATGTGGGCTACATACCCAGCTCCCCCACCCAGTGAAACACAAATTAAAACATTTGCCTCTTGTTCTTTGACACTCTACTTTGGGGTCCAAACAAAGGGCTCAGTTCCCTTTGAATAGATTAGCTATTTGCTTTAATCCAAAGAGTTTGGCAAACCATATGTTCTGCATCATTAAAATCAGATATTTTGCCTTTGATCTTTAGGTTCTCTTAGTTGACTGCTTTTTCCCTCACTACATCTCCTTGTTTTTGAAGTTATCTTCTTGCTTTATACAATGAACCTGAACTGTTCAACTAGATTATAGTTACATGGAATTATTATCCTTATTGTGTTATATTTATTATTATAAATATTCTTCAATAGCCACTTAGGAAAAATGTGGCGGAAAAGTTACTTAAATGATCACTGGGCTGAAAACTCTAGATCTGAAAAAAAATGTAGGTCAGGATATACACTCCCACTATATCTAATACTTAAGAAAATCGGAGCCTGGCTTGAGTGTTTGTATTGCTTCAGGCACAACAACACTTCCCACCCTCATTCTCCTAGTCAAGATGCATGGAGGCTAAGATCAGCCAGGTCACTCAGGCACAAGAGGCAGAAAATCCCAGGAGTTCTTTTCACCATATCCGGAAGCAAAACAACTCAAATCCGCTGCACAATGCAACCATCCTGTTCTGCCCTAATGGCAGATCCATCTGTGAATAAATGATATCAGTAATGAAAATGGCATTGGGCAGAGTTTTCATCATGATAGGATTGATATTGAGCTACTGATCAATATTATTGGCCTCTTCTTCAAGTAGTAACCCAGCTCACTGTTCTTAGGGGATGTCTCTTTTATGGGATTTACAAAGTAGTCTGGAAAAGACTTTGAATACTCCTCTTGAATGCCCAAAGAATGATGAAAGATGAAATCCTGTGATACTATTGGAATGATTAAAAGGTTAAGATTGTGAAGAGCAAATAGAATGAAGTTGGATTATTTCATCTGGAATAAATTATTTGTTTGATATTTCTGGCAATTATTAATGGACTTTGGACTGAACTAGGATTGAAAGCTTGATGAATTCTGGATTGTGTATGGATAAAAGTTAGACTATAGGGAGAAGTGTTTTATTTGTAATTTTAAAAGAAGGTAAAACATTAATATATTAGCTTGTGTTTGGTGTAATGAAGGTGGAAGCCCCTTTTTCATTATTGTCTTTCTTGCCCGTTTCCCCCTCTTTCTGTTAGCCCTCCCAGATAAACCAGATAGGAAACAGGACTAGATGATCTAATCCTACTTTATTGTAAGGCTACATTAAAAAAATCTTGCAACTCTGAAAGTACAAATGTCCTACTGTCTTTTTTAAATGTTTGAGGTATTAGGATGGGTTCTTTCTTTATGTAATCATTAAGCTACTGGGGGTTCCTGTGTCTCTTGTCTGATTCTTTCCTAGGCGGTCTCCAAGGTCATTCTGACAATCCATTACTCTCTTCTACTTTTATTCTTTTACTTTACTTTTGCTTTTTTTCTGCATCTTTTAAACTTTTTTTCTATTTTATTTGCATTCATTTTTTCTATATTTACCATGATATGCAGGTAATCTTTGACTTACAACAGTTCAAAAGTGACTTATGAACACTTTTCAAAGTTACGACCACTGCAGCCTCCCCATGGTCACGTGCTCAAAATTCAGATACTTGGCAACTGACTCAGATTTATGACAACTGCAGAGTCCTGGGTTTATGTGATTACTTTTTGTGATCTTCTGACAAGTAAACTCAGTGGGAAACCAGATTCACTTAACAACTGTGTTGCTAACTTAACACCTGCAGGGATTAACAAGTGTGGCAAGAAAGGTCATTATGTAGAGCAAAATTCACTTAACAAATGTCTTTGTTTAGCAGCAGAAATTTGGGGCTCAATTGAGGTCGTACGTTGAGGACTACCTGTATAGTTATTTATTCACACACACACACACACACACACACCACACCATCATCATTAAATGTTACAACTTTTTTTCAGTAAAGGATTAATTTTAAATGCTAAAAAGCAGTATCTTTACAGCAGCAGTATCTTGCGATTTTAACCCAGAGCTTTGACATTCTATTTTAATTTGGAAGATTACTTTCATTTCAAGATTCTTTGCATGGGGTAAATAGCAACTAGAGATGAAAACCTTGCCCACACATGCTTCACATCATAAAATAAGAGCAGGATCCTTCCTAATTTCAATCACATCCATGGCTGTTGTCTTCTTTTTTTCTTCCCTCAGCTAAACGTCTTTTAAAAAATAAAAAGTTGATGAAGCTGGAAAATCTGCTACACCATGTGGTTCTTCAGAACATTTTAAAAACCCTTCCTATAATGTGATAAACAAAATTAAAAGCAAATGTCATAGGATTTGAAGAATATTTGGAAAGAAAATAATAATGTGTAGCATAGTTGTATTGTATTATGCTTTGGTTATGGTAACAGCTAAACTGATTAAAAAAAGTGACAGTCAATTCATCCCAAAGTATTTTAGTCGAGCCTTCAATGGTTTATAAACTACAAACATCAATAAAACCTTCCGGAGGGAGTTAAACAAGAAGTTAAATGCTTTGACCATATCAAGAACAAAACACATATCAGAAATTCTGCCGTTCTGGACTGATGCTATTGTAGCCTCCAGAATTAATAAGCCTCTAATCTAGATTGATCTCTGTTTGTAATCTTCATCTAGATTTCTTTCACTCTCATTTTCACCTGATCTCTCTTTTTCGATAAGCACAGATCCTAGGGACAGGAATATAGTGCTCATGCATAAATCATAGTCCATGCAATCTTATCTATTCTGCTTAAATTTCATTGTGCTTAGGATAAAGTGAATACACATATATGATTTTTAAAAAAAAATGATAAAGGAAAAAAACCAGTAAGACAAAAGATGGGAAAAAAGTAGACACAAATTTATGTACAATATGATGTATATGTTTGGAAGCAAATTTAGAAATAATTATTTTCATAAATATACAAGGCAGTATGTAGTCCTCTTTCAAGCAACAAAACTAAATATAGGTAATTCTCGCTTAACAATAGTAATTGGGACAAAACATTCTTTCACTAAGCAATGTTATTGTAAAACATGATGTCACATGACTCTGCCATTTACCAATGGCAGTTCTGGCAGTTCCCAGTTACTGTAGTTAGCAAATCACCATTAGTTGTTGAATGAGGACCTCATATAATAGCAACTTCCAACTTTCTTCTGGCTTCCCCATTGATTTTTGCTTATGGGAAGCCAGCAAGGAAGGTCATACATCATGGGATGTTGCATTGTTGGAAATCCAGTCCTGCCTGAATTGCAATCATGTGATACAAAGGTGCTGTAATGGCCAGAACTTTGAGGAATGGTTGCAAATCTCATTTTTCAGTACCTGAAACCCAAACCTCTAGGAATATAGCATTGCTTGATCTCAGCCACTTAAGTAGTCTTCTAAGATATCCACAAACAGCAAATTGTTGCTGGCATACTTGATTGTCATGTTGAAGAGTCAATAGGGTTGCAGGGGACACAGGAAATGAAAGGAGACTCAGATTCCTCAGGCTGAGGAAGCATTTGGCAGAGAAAATGGCCATGTATACTCTCTGAATCAAGATAGAGTAAGAATTGGGAAAGGATACATTTTTCTATCTCAAAGTCATTGGTCATCAATCTTTTTCTCATCTTGCTTCTGGAGCAAGTGATAATTAAGATGATCTGGCTCTATTGCAAGAAAAAAAAGATTAATTGTAATATCTTTTAAAAACATCTATTAAAAAGTGAATGAATATTTACACAGTTCTTCAATCTAATTCTTTTTGCCAATTTATTAACATTTGTAAAATATACTCATTAAAATTGTTTATCCTCTTGTCAGTTCTTCTAATTCACATCATTTTATTAAATGCACATTTCATCTATATTCTATTTATCTAACTGAAGATTTGTTTATTTGGATTTGGATTTTTTTTCTTTTTTTAAAGAAAGTCTAAATTAATCTTCTGCCTGTTTATAGTTTGATTTTCCCTATTATGTAGTTTGTGAAGTAAGCTTTAAAAAAGGCATTATCAATTAATTTAATGGCCCTATGTGGAGGTAATTCTTAAGCAATACTGTCATATTCTTTTAATCATATGTCTTTCTTTTAGAAAATTTAAACAAGAGAGAGAAAGAGAAATAAGCTTTATCAAGTTCAATATGCATTTACTCTAAGATGAATAGGGATGCATTTAGATTATGCCCTAACTTATAGATTTCATTATTACACATATTTATTTGATCCCCTTTTATTCTTGACCTAATTATGGCTCAGTAACACTTTTTCAGATGCATTAATTATTACACACATTCCATTATTGTTTTTTTTTCTCCAGAGCTCAGAGGAATAGTAAACACCTTAGTAATATTTAGACATCATGTTTGACAGTATTGTAAACTTTATATTTCAGTCAGTTAGAATCCTATAAGAGTTGCAGTTTATTCCAGATATAGTTTTAAGATTATAAAGCTAGCGTGGACTAGAACAGTGGTGGCAAACCTATGGCACGCATGCCAGAGATGGCATGCAGAGCCCTCTTTGTGGGCATGCACACTGATGCCCCAGCCCCACCTCCCCCCATGGCCCCCTCACCAGTAGCGCCCCTGGAAGAGTCATCCCCCGGTGCAGCCTGTGCAGCCCACGCAGAGTAGAGCAGCACAGGCAAGGACATGGAAGCCGGGCAGCACAGACAAGATGATGCTGCAGGACGCAGGTCAGAGGGTGTGACTCTCATGGTGCTGCAGGGCCGCCAAGTGATCTGCTGCAGCTGGCCGTGGAGGTGGTAGATGGCCCTGCGGGCAGGCAGGCGGAGTGGGGACAGGGCAGGGCGGGCGGTTTTTGGGCACTCGGTGTCTAAAAGGTTCACCATCACTGGACTAGAGTATTGATTAATTGATTGATTCTTTCTTTATTTGGGTAGTACTCAGTTTAGGCTAATCTTTGAGATTGTATTGATTGGCGAAACCAACGTTTCTTAAACCTGGCAACTCTAAAACAGGTGGACTTCAACTCCCAGAATTCCTCAACAGCTTTAAATCTACACATCTTAAAGCATGCTGATTGGAAGACTCTAGGAATTGAAATCCACCTACCGTAAACTTGCCATGGCTGAGAAATGCTGGAATAAACAATACTGGTTCATATTCAAAGCCAAGCACAGGAATTTAGAAGCTTCGGTGACCAAGCATTCTCAGCTGTGTGCAAGAAATTCAATTCAAAATAGCAAACAAGAGCTATATCATATACATAGTGCTTTCCAGGTCTTTTAGAATTCCAAGGCAGGAAAAACAAAACAAAACAAAACAAAATCAGAAATGGGCAGTTAGGGGAAGAATTATCCCATAATTAGACCATAAAAACTGTCCCTTTGCACATTTGCATTTTGTTACAGATTCTCTGTTATGTATTAAAAGGCAAATATGTGGGTCCTCATCCATAGTTTGAAAATATGATATCATTGGTTGATTTTAAATGGGAAAATAGAGTCCACTTTCCTATTTAAAAGCAACCAGGGATATTTTGAAATTATGGATAAGGACCCACATATTTGTCTCTTCTTAAGCACTGTACAGAATAGAGTGGGGAGATGTTATTCTTTATATTTTAAAATTTTTACTTCAGTGCAGTAAAAGGCAAACAGATTTGAAGATGGGTTTGATACAATCCTCTCTTTCAAGTGCTGTGTTTGTACATGTAGATAACTTTTTACCTGGAGAACGTTCAAAGATATAAATTCCCTGCTCCAGTCACATATCCTATCCTCCAGAAAAGGTAGCAGACTGTATAACCTTATTTATGCCTCTTACATAAATAATCTTACATTTCTCTGCTTTCTGATGGCTTAGGTGTCTACAGAATTGCATGGGAGTTATCAGGGGGAGAAAAATGTGAATGACAGAGGTAGTTTCTCATCTCATTGAGCAAATGTTATGGTGCAAATCTGCTGCAGTAGAACTTGGAGGAAATAATTTTGTTCAGTCTTCTGGAACTAGCATTGCTGATTTTGCTTTCTGGTTTTTGAGATGGAGAGGGAGTTTGAAAGAAAAACAAAAAACAAAACCTGAAGTCTGGAAAAATAGACCACTAAAACCTGTATTCTGTCTTTGGGAAACAGCATACACTCTACTACATTTCTCACCTTCCTCTGTAAAAGCGTATAATTGAGAAAGCAAAGACTTTTTAAATCTAACACTTACCATTTGATGCTACGTTTAACAGTAAAGAAGATGCAGTGTAGAATCTTAATGTGATGCTTACATGCTGCTATACTGATCAAGAGACTGAAAGTACTATTGGTAAAAAAAGGAAATGCTTTGTTTAACCCCCAGGTTCAAATGATTTCCAGGTGCCAGCAATTATCACTTGCAGTGTTTGATATCCCAGAATCTACCTTGAAATATAAACTTGACAAGTTAAACTTTTCATGATGTGCACCAGCCTTTCAAAAAGCTTCAGACAAGGACAAATAGTCCAGTAATGGGTGAAAACAGCTCCCATTTACAAAAGAAACACTTCAGTACCAATCTAGCTGTTTATTTCTTTTCAACTTGTTTAAAATCAATGTTTAATCCTTACTAGAATTAGCCTGTTTTGTCATCCAATATTTCTATGTTATTTTGTCTCCCTCTTCAGTAGAAAAACATACTGAAAAATCATTGCAACAGCTTCGGCAAAGTCAAAGCATGAAATTCTGTACTCTCTTGTTTTAGGATTGCTTTAATAATTCCGCGGTTGCAGCAAAAATATTAATTGTAATATGTCACTCTTGATTACTTAAGTTCCAATGTTATGAAAGCGACTATAGACTTAGAGTACAACATTTCTTGTTGTTTTCAGAACTGCTTTATTTTGTTTTGTCTGATTTCTAACAAATAAACAGGCCACAATATTTCATTTTAAAAAGGTGAGAGAAAGTTTTTAAACATACTTATTCCTTGGGAGACGGGAGTATTCTATGTTAGAATTTTATCTATTGATTTATTTACTATACTTGTATACAACTCATTTCTGAATTTTGATGGAACCTAATCAGGCAACAATAGCAATCAATGTAACTACTATGAAACATATTGTAGAAGAGTAATCAACATCCTTTAGAAAATAATTAAAATTAAAAACTGTACCCAAAAGTCACATTTAAAAGAGACATTATCTTTCCGATATACGTTTCTTTAAAAAATATTTTTTGGGGAATGAAAGACTATTGATGAAGACCTATAGCAGCTCAAGACCAATTTTCTAACCATGGTTGATGGAAATTTTTCTACAACAAAAACATACAGAAAGTGGCATATAATCCATGACTTTCCTCAAGTAATTGACTTAGAGACTCCTTTCTTTCTGATATTTTCAAAGCCATTTGAAAAGCCAATTCTGAAAATGAAAAGATAATCCAGAACTGGGATTCCTTCTGCTACTCCTGCTCGACCGAAAGGCACTGCTAGGAAAAGAGTATGGTGCCAAGGTCTTGCTTTATAGTACAATAACCTTTAAAAAAAAAAAAAAGTTAGATAAATGAGAAGCTTAGTCACCACAAGGAAGCAGTGTGTTCTATCTTGTTGCTTTGGGGTACCATACTGGTACCTGTCAAACAGACAGTATTTGAATCAAGACCATCACTATGTATGCACATGATGGTGAAAAGCGTTTTCTGATTCCCCCACAGCAACTGAGCTTTATGCACAACTACCAAGTCATAAAAGAGAGATAAATCTAAGGATGCCATAACAGAAGCAGTGATAATGATAAAGAATATTTAAAGAGGCCAACTGGCTTTGAATCTGCATGCCATAAAGTACACAGAATTGCTTCAAAGAATTATAATAATTCCTGTTGGCTGCTACACAGCTATTTCTTTGACTGATTAAGAGTTCTTTAGTTTGGACTGTGAGTATTAGAAGACTGTCATCGCTTCTGGTTGCAATATACAAATGACAAGGTTATGAATTCTGACAAGTAAAGTATTCCAATGCTGGAGCTTTTCAGAAAGAAAAGTACTACTGTAGTATATAAAATCATGATCTTCCACAAAATAACAAACTTGTATAATAGCAGACTTTTTCTGATTCTGTCTTTAGTTCTTTACTGTGGTTCACACAAGGCAATCATATCTATTCTGTTCACTGAAAGCAATTTCCTTCTTTTTCAGATGTATCTTTAATTTATATTATAAACCTCATTCATTTTATCCATGCCTTAATAAAACATTCTTAAATCCCTGGATCAATCCTGAAGATCTACTACTGCCCGAATATAACAATGCTGTTTGTGAGGTTATTGGTTTGTAGTTCTTCCTTGCTCCGAGCTGTTCATTTACCAATTTTCTTTTTTTTAAGTATATTTTTAATACCACCCAGAGTCCAGAAAAGTAGTCAGTACCATGATCATATGATAGCAGTGCCAACTAAATGAAGCCTATTAAGATTGAAATTAAGTCTACTTGATCTTAAGGTCTCAAAGATTAAAGCATCACTTCAATCAACCGACCACCACCTTTGTTCTTGCATGCTGCAAAACGTCTTGTTGTTTGTTACTTCAAACCACAGATGTACAACTGTGATTCTGAAATCTGCCTTCAATCCTGATGTGCAGCAATATAAATATGAAGGGAGAGTTTGTTTGGAAACAAACCCATCTGAAGAGTTATATCTGGTATCTTTCAGAAAGATCAATCAAGAGTGTCAGTTCAAAAAGTCAAGTTCAGAATCTTCAGTTTCATATACCTGTGAATGTGTGCATACCTGAAAGTACAAATAACAGCACCCTAGTAAAATGGGGAAAGTATTACATATGCTGAGCAACTACAAAAGACGCATATACACCAAAAGGAATCTTAAAATAGCTGAAGCGTATTTCCTTTGTGATTCACTCTGCAAAACCCCAGTGAGTTAGCATAAATTTGTCAATTTATACTCTAGCAGGAAATGTCTGGTGTTAAGGCGGATAAAGTGAAGAGAGCTGATATTAGGAGCTGGAGGAAGAAGATAACAATCAGAATATTTGCTGTCTTTTGAATCTATGTGCTCACTGTTAAAGTTAGAGCTGATTTCGCTCTTCAAACCAAAGAAGAATTTGATTAATTATGACTATTGCTACTGCATAGTGTGGAGAAAAGATTGCTGCTTTCTGTCACATGTATTTGTGCATATGCAAGTTAGCTCCTGCAGGACCGATGCCAACTCTCACCACAGGAGGGCATATTCAAGCAGAGAAAACTGTCATGGAAGTGATAGGCCATTTCACAAAGTAAGGGCGAGAGTCAAGCCAACTTTTTCCAGTTTGTGAGAATTGCAAGATAAAAGTATAATAACAGCATCCAAAAATGTGTCTAGTTCACTTGACAGTCAGTACAGAGAGCTTCTGCCTTGTATGGAAACTAGCAAACTAAAGAGCTTTACAAAAGAAGAAGATGACAATGGTGAAGAAGAAGCAAAGTTTTAATCTCTCATGTATGCCATAGCAATCCATGCACATCTCACCCATTCATGTGTATTCACATTATTTTATCACTATTGTATAAATGTCTTTCTGCACAGATAATGAAACTAAGGGTGGGGTGGGGGTGGGGGAAATCAGGAGGGGAAAGGCATAAATCTGACATTAGAAATACTACAGTTACAGACTAATGGGAAAACTGTTCCAACTACTACTTAGGATCTAACTCTGAACATCAGGTATCCATTCTGGAAAAAAAGAACAATATTACAACTCTTTACAAAGTTCTATATGCTTCAGTAGAGTTTACTACTGAAAAATGTTTAAAAGTAATGTTTCAAAGTTTATGGGTGCATAGCACTTCTCTGTTGCTCATTAAAGCAACCCCCCTTTTTAGATTTCCCTGCAAACCTAAACAAAAAGATGCGGATGCTTTAAGAATCACGTAACCAACACAAAAGCCTAGGAGAAAAGGGAAAGGACTGCTTTATAGAACAGAATTGAAGCACTATGGTCATGTGAGGGCCAAAACTCTTTATATAACCAATTTTAAAAGCTACCCAGCCCTAAAAACCAACTGTGCCTGGTCCTTCAATAATGGTTCCCTCTCCCTGTTTACTCCCAATCCACTGGTTCATCGAAGAAATCTGGAATTGAGGTGGATGAGTACAGTCTTTTCAGATGCATTTGCCTTCATTTCAGGGCATTGTTCCAATTGCATGACCTTCTCTGTGAAACAAATCAAGTCATAATGATTTATATAGAAGAGAATAGAATAACAGAGTTGGAAAGGACCTTGGAAGTGTTCTAGTCTAACCCCCTGCTTGGGTAGGAAACCCTATACCAATTTCCGACAAATGGTTGTCCAATCTCTTCTTAAAAACTTGGCGCATTCACAACTTCTAGAGGCAAGTTGTTCCAGTGATTAATTGTTCTGTCAGGAAATTTCTTCTTAGTTCTAGGTTGTTTCTCTCCTTTATTAGTTTCCATCTGCTGCTTCTTGTCCCACCCTCTTTGGCTTGGCTCCCTCTTCTTTGTGGCAACCCCTGAGAACACTGCTATCATGTCACTTCTGATCCTTCTTTTCATTAAGCTAGACATACCCAACTCAAGCAACCGTTCTTTATATGATTTAGCCTACAGTCTCCTGATCATTTTTGTTGCTCTTCTCTGCACTCTTTCTAGAGTCTCAACATCTTAATTAATATCTTAATTCTTTTTTCTTTAGAAGGGCATGTTGTACTCTATAAGATGCCCTTGAAAACATTCAGATCCTGAATAATTCCTTTTCTGTATTGTATAGATAGAAGTTTTATATATATGAGATGTTGGTACCTTCCCCCCTCTTATTACCACGGTGCAACTCCTAACCTGTTTCCTCCTGCAACAGTAAAAGAAAGGGGAACCTTATATTCTCTAGTTCTTCTTTGACACCGGTTAACCCTAAGCACAAAATTAAAATCTGCTTCAATAAATTTCTCATAGTTGCTATGGTGTAAAACTTTAAAAAATATTTAGGTTAAGTTAAGCATATTAGCACATTACATCGTTTTAATAGTTTCTTCTTCCACCATTGTATCTTTGTAGTAGCTTAGAACTTCAGTAGGATTTTCTAAGAGTTACATGCATAACATTATCACCATATTAGTTTTTTGTAGATAGGAAAAATGCACCATCTTAAAATTTAATATTTTCATACCTTTTCATACCTTTATATGAGCTAAAGTTCATAAGCTGAAATATGTTATAGATCAAAAATGAAAGTTTTTAGTTACAATGACATATTTACCATTAAGCCCATTCATAAATTACTGTTCTTTACTTTTTTCCCTTTTTAACTGTCAATTTCTGTACATGTTCTTAAATGAGTTTCTTTTCATACAAATTGATCAAAATATGATGAACGCATACTTAGTAAACAAGTTGTCCAACCAAGCATTACAAGGATCTTGAATTCATAAATGGCATGATATAAAACTAGTAGCAACTATACTGAATTATAACCAGTCAGAAAAGTCACAGGTCAAGGAAACCACATAAAGTTCTAAAGCCAACAATAAGACTTAACATACTTTTCATGTTCAGACTATTTTCTACAATATAGTATTTCTGCAAGATAAACTAATAATAAGAGCTGCAGAAGCCTAGAAAAAGAAAAAGGAGAAGAGAAGAAAATGGGGAAAAAAAGAAAAAAGAGAGGGACAGAAGTGAAATGAATGGAAAGGAAGAATTCTAGAGATGGAAACTCAGCCAATATTCCATTTGTAATTTGTCACACCACTACACAATAAGACTTGGACATGAAAGCACTGCCAATTTACAATTCAAATAAGCTGCCTTGAATTTTAAAAGAACGGACTGTGTACACATCAGTCAGGGTGACACCAAAATGCCCTGTCAAGTTAATTTTAAATGCAGGTTTTCTGTGCTACTGTTAACTAATCACTATCATTACTCTTGTTTAAAGATGAAGGCCTTTTGAACAAAATGTAAAGGCATGATCTCTTCCCCAGTCTTTGCTTTTAATTCCTACCTAGGTTCCTAGAAATATTTATTTTACATACTTGTCCCAGGACTCTTTTAAATGAATGCAATGCCACTGGAAGTCATGATGATAGCAAGAGGCAAGGCCAATTGTACTGAAGTCAGTTGAAATAGAAAATACAGCCAAAAAAAAAAAAAAAAGCTTTTTTTTAATCCTGTGGGAAAATTCACTCCTTGCAAATGAGAGGCAGTAGACTTGGGGGGAGAGCTGACACCCTGCTACTGATAGGCAGTGAAAAACCCCTACTGATAAACATCTGGTTAATGAGAAATTGATTAGAACTGTCTTTCAACAAAGGGAAGTCTTCCCTACTTCTTTCTATATCTTTCAGAAAAGGGAAAAAGCAGCTTGCAGAAAAACAGACATGTGTTTTGGTGGAGTTTATGTGTGTGTGTTTATTTTGTCTGTGTGCATGTGTTCCATAAAAGAAAATCAGTATACCAACATAGAATACATCTATAAAAAGTAAAAGAAGAAATGCATTGTAATCATACAATTACCAAATGGGATGAGACTACTTCTAACTTTTTATGCATATTTATTAGTAACACATAATTAATAATCTATCCTTTTCAGTCATGGAGTCTAAAGAACAATGATCAACAGATGATACCTCAACCCTAATAAACCTACTGATTATTTATCTCTTACTTTAATAAGTGAACTGAAAAGATAGAGGTATCTATCCATGCCCCCATACCCCAAAACCTAATAAAAACTGCTCAATTATTTAGAGCTATTATTCTTGCCTGGTTTTATGATATACCAGATTTTTTCTAGGTATTTTTGAAATGCAGGTTTTTACTTTGAAACTTTCTGGCATGGAAACACTTTAACTAATCCTTCTATGATGGGGCTGTCAGAATCAGGTCAGGTCACATTCTAAAGGGATAAACTTTTATTTACCTCTGGTCCATTATATGCCTTTGCGTTTTGCCTGTATGGTTCAAAAGTGTGGCTGGTAGTGTTACAATATGAGCAAATTGTTCAGAACTGAAGCACTGTACAGTGGGTTTTTGGAAGGCTAGATACAGAAGGAAAAATTGTGCTTTAAGCTGAAGGCATCCATATTGCTTCTTATCTACCCTACCACCAGGATACATACAAATAATCCTTCATTACCTACCCTGATAACAAAACTTTCGGAAACCAACCCACAAGCTCAGAGAACAACCCTTCACTCACAAATAATCTGAGCTTTGGAGGAACTGAAGATTTTTTTTTTTTTTTAGTGAAATAGTAGCATGAAGCTTCTATCACAGAAATTCCCAACCTTTTGGGCACCAGGGACTGGTTACGTGGGGAGAGATTTGTCCGTGGACCAGAGGGAGGCGTGGTTTTGTGTGCTGCCTGCATCCTGTGGATGGGGCTTTCCTAGTTTGTGCGGACCGGTTGCTGGCATGCCGTGGCCCGATACTGGTTCATGGACCGGGGATTGGGGAACCCTGCTCTATCAGGCTAACAGATATTAGGAGCAATAATTCAGGAAGCAAAGTGGTTGAAATGACTACAGATTTATTGCATGCTAATTCCCTACAAGACTCTGAACTACTAACAGTCAAAGCAAATTAACAGCAGATCAGAGTCAATGGAATTCAAGATGGGCTGGACTTAGATCTCTTGTGGGCATGAAGGGACTGGAGACTTGACCCCTCCTTGGTGTTAGCCTGGGTGTCCTAGAGCAGGATCTGTTTGGCCTCTTAAAATGCTCCAAACTCAAAAATATGCAAAAAAGGGAATGACACTGCGAAGCCACCAATAGAAGGGTGAGAAAAGGACATGAGGACTATATCCTTCCTATAGATATGAAAAAGCAAGTAGAGATATGAATAACATACTTTGCCGTTTCCAATAATATCCCACAAGCTTGTTGCTCATTTGTTACGCTCAGTTAAATTAAGCTGCAAACACATTGCACTGAACAGGTACTAGGACTTGGGCATCTTTAGATACTATAGCAAAAGTGCCTTGAAGGTAGGGGTTCAGAAAGAAGCATTACTAGACAGATCAAGGTGCTTAAGGTTTTATCTGCCTACTCTTTTCCAAACTCAAACCAACCCAGCAACTTTTTATGGAGATGAAAATATGTAAATTCTATGTAATCCTTTGTTCCTTTCCTCTGGGTAATGATGATGTAGTGAAGCTGTGCCAATCTTTGTTGTGATGCAGTTAGAACTGAAAAATATTTTCCCCATGAGACAAGATGAATCTCAATCACTCTCATAGGAGAGAATACATGAAATAACTTGAAACCGATATTTTAATTTAGTTAAGAATCTGGATAAAAAAAATCTGCTTTGGATAAACCATTAACTAAACCCTCAACTGAAACCAGAACTAAATTTTGCTTTGAAGTTGAAGAAAGCTCAGTTCCTTTATTTTTAAACATTTTATTTTTATTTAAAAGACTGGACTTTCTTAATCTTTAAAACAATAAATAGTTTCCTTAAAAGCATAAAAAGGCGTCTTTTATAAGTGTCAAAGTGATATGCCTGCGAGATTAAATATTATTTTAATGGTCCTATAGGAAACTATTTAGAATTTCAGATATTTACTAAACTGTAAAGTTTTTTTTAAAAAAATCCTCATGGATTATCAAACAGCCACACTTCATTATCATCAGCAGTGCCTTGTCTTTCCAAAACATAGATTAGGAGAAACAGAAACAACAAACCTGAAATAATATTTTAAATACATCTGACTTGTAATGCTATGAGATCTTCTATGAAGTTATATCACTTTATATAAGAAATACCAAACTAACAAGTAATAAATGGGAACTGGAAATTTTATGAAGCTATTTCTTTTAAAGTGATTGTAGAGAAGTCTGAATCATATGGATCCAAACTTCCATGAAAAGTTTTACAAGTACAAATGGTTATCACTTACTTTGGACTGATATTTGGCTGATTAAGAAAACATTACCTTACTCTCAAGCGGCTTTGTCATAACCAGTGACAAAGCTAATTAGCTCAAGAATGACTTTGTCATAGTCACCTAATGAATTCTAATTAGCTGCATATTGTAAACTGATACGTTGACAATTTTGTTAAACTTTTTAATACCACTTTTATCACTTTTATACATAACTCAAGGCAGCAAACATACTTAATACTCTTTCCTTTCCTCTATTTTACCTCGGAGATGGAGTGATTGAAAGTGTGAGACTGGCCCAAAGTCAGTCAACTGGATTTTTTGCCAAAGATAGGACTAGAACTCTGGTTCTGATTTCTAGGCCAGCACCTTAATCATTGCACCAAACTGGCTTTCACAAGATAAAAATGGCATTGAAGAGACAAACAAATCAAAGAAAGAAGCCAAAATAAGGAAAGGGAAACCAAATATATTTTTGGCTTCAATTATGCCAGGTAAACATCTGTATTCTACTTTCTTCTCTTTCATCTCTCTAATATAAATTTTCCCTGTTAACATTACCCATTGTTACATGTTAAATTTGCAAAAAAATCCTATCCTGGTAACTTCTTCTAAAGCATGCTTAAACAAGCATTGGGATAAATAAGCTTTAGTTCACATAGATTAGGTAAGCAATGAAAAAAAATCTGCTACCCAGAATTAAATGTTCTCTGTACTTTTCAAATGAGCTGTCCTAGTCAAAATTTACTTAGATACAGCCATATTCTGATACGTTGTCTATAAAAATTAGGCAGACTTTGGCTCTATCGATGATCTCATCACTAGCAGTAATATACTATTATGTTTTGTTTTGTTTTATTTTTTTTCAATGCTTTCATTTTTATCTCTGGTCTGTGACCATAATAAAAGATGATTGATACTTAGAACATATAACCAGAATCTGAATTAAGTCATGTCCATCCTAAGAATAATTTATACTTTTTGGAATTATCACATAATTATATATAATAAAAATAGTTGATGGCTGTTCTTTGTTTTTATATTTATCCTCCTTTCTTTCTGTCATGTTCATAATATGACACGATGTGAGCATGAAAGGAAACAAACAATGGAAGTTATTAGTACAGGAAATCCTCAACTTAGGGCCATATGGAAGCAGCCCATTATGGTCATGTCATGATGGCTGTAAAGCAGTCATCAAGTGACCAGACTTAATTTTATGCCCTTTTTTGAAATGTTTATTAAGTGAATTTATTATTCACTATGGGCATTTTTGCCAAAAACTGGAAGTAAACACCATTTTTGTCAAAAACATAAATCATGGCCATGTAACTTCAGGACATTGCTGTAATGCCAAGTGATAGAAATAAAATCATGTGACCATGGAGGGGGCACAGCTGTGAGAATTTTGAAACTGGGTAATAAATACCTTTTGGGGGATCCATCATAACTTTGAATGATTGCTGAGGGGCTGGTTGTACATCTAATCATTAAGAATTTTTGGCAGAACATTTTCTCATTTACAAAAGGTTTATTTCATTTCTTAGAGAGAGAACAAACGTAGTCTGAAATCACTGCTAATATGCTTCTCACCATAGTCTGAAATCACTGCTAATATGCTTCTCACAACCAGGAAACTTTAATCTTTGTTATTTAATTTGTGGTTAACTTTGAATCAACATGTTCATGCATATCTGTGGGAAGATGCAAAATTTTTCCCAAACTACTTGTTTAGAAACAAGCAATCTGTGAAGTGACATATTTGCATAAAACAAAGCTGACTTTCTAGGCTCCCTATAAATACAAGTTATTTAACTCTGAATGCTTAACTATTTTAGGTTCTATTTTCTTCCACGGGAAAAACAGTCGCATTTCTAATCATTTTAAATTCTTCTATTCTTGATCTAATCTTAGACTTGTCGACTAAATGCAGTTAGTCCTCGACTTACGACCACAATTGAGTCCAAAATTTCTGTTGCTAAGTGAAACAGTTGATAACTTAGTTTTGTTCCATTTTATGACATTTTTTGCCACAGTTGTTATCTCTGCAGTTGTTAAGTTAGTAACACATTTATTAAGTGGATCTGGCTTCCTCATTAACTTTGCTTGTCAGAAGGCAATCACATGATCCCAGGACACTGCAACCATCATAAATATGAGGCAGTTAACCAGAGTCCGAATTTTGACTATGTATCCATAGGAATGCTGCAACAGTCATAAGTGTGAAAAACAGTCATAATTCACTTTTTTAAGTGTGCTGTAACTTTGAATTGTCACTAAATGAATGGATGTAAGGTGACGACTTCCTGTACTTTTGTGATAGTGGGATATGTTGATTGAAAATCATGTGGAAGGCAAAGAGGAAAGGTAATTATTCCATGCATGTATTCATATACATATTTAATCAAAGCATTTCTATTATCACTTATGAAATATATGGCTGGGAATCAAATCAGATGTACGTGTCTTTTCATCAATCACAATATAATATGTAGAAGAACTCTGATCAGTCAATAACTTGCCCAATAATGCCCACTAAAAAGAAAAAGATTGGGCTACGTTAGTCCTTTTGTGTGAGCAGAGAAGATGGTATCTCGGTACGCATCATTAATTGGTTCAAGGAGGTGCAATAAGTACCTAAAACAATGAGTACCAAACAAATTTTTCCCATAAGGAATAATGTAGTGAGTCACAAAGCGGCCAACATTGACAAGTTCTAGCTTGTGTGCTGAGCATCAAACAATGAGTATCAGGATAAAATGTTCACGTCAAAATGCATTGGGTAGCAAATTCTATGAGTTTCAAAGCAATTGAGTACCAAGTCCTGCAGGAACACTATTTGGGATATTGAAATTTGTTGTGAATGAATTACTATACACAGTAGATTGATGTATTTTCCTCTATAAAAGTAAGGACAGACAATAGGGTTATTTAACTTGTCTAGATTATGAACTTCCATTTACAACAACCTCTAAAGACAAATGGGCTTCCTGCAGGACTTAAAATGGAAGATGGTGCTTCTCCCTGAGAACCCAACAGCCAAACCCACAAAATGTCTCCATGAGTGTCACAAAGTAGTATGTGCATTTTTATATGTTCTGCACAGCCTGCTTAGACCAGATCCTAAAAGTACTGCAAGGATTCAGTAGCTTGTCGACTCAAGGAAGTCCAAGAACAGTGTTCCCCACTTTGAGTCATATAACACTCCAGTTACAGGTATTTATTATGCTACCTAGCGAAAGTGCAATGCAGGTGCTGGCAATGCAGCAAAGAAACAAAACTATCACCAAGAAAATAAAGTAGAGATGATAAAGCATTTAGAAAGATGTGAAATGCCATCAAAGATTGGAAAAGCATTTGGGCTACAGTTGGTCAACAACTGGAATTATTTTAAAGGATAAAGTAAGAATAATGGAGCATGTGAAAAACCTTGTTTTGATGACAGACAGGGTTATTACTAAGCAACACAGTGGCTTTGTCTTTGAAATAAAAAGACTACTTTGATGGAATGTGCAACTTGAGAAAGAGAGGGGATCTTGGCAATCACACTATGGCTTTCCAGGAAGGAGGCAGCACATTCTGGAGAGAGGCCCCAAACAAGAACCTGGATGGAAAGGAAAAGGTTCAAGTTGACATCACCTTAGAATCTCCCACGGCATATGTGTTAGGCTAGAAGTTTATAGTTTTACTCTGGCAAGATTCTGTCTATTAGTGTAGGAGAAAGAATGGCAGAGGTTAACCTGGGGATGGATTCAAAAGAGGAATCAACCTAGAGTTGCTATGTGCTCACAAACGAACTAAGTCCAACCTCTCTTGAATACCGCTGATTTCATCTAGTGCTGAAATAGTGCTGACTGTTAGTTGACTACATTCCTGTGCATTAATAAATATTTAATTGGAACTTCATATGTGGCCCTGGTCTTTGAGCCTGACAATTAGTAAGCAAATACAGAACTGGATTTAATTGGATTTCCCTGACTTGTCTTTGCACTTAAGCCCGACAGCTACTGATAATTTGGTTAGAAGATCAAAATCAGAGTCACATATCTGTTAGCCTTGCTTTACTCAAGAAAAGGTTCAAAGCCTTTTCAATGACTGAAGAGCTGCAAGTTGAACAACAGAGGGTGACTTTGATTAAGAATTTGTAGCAAGTGTAGATTGTTTTAATCATTTTAAAGCTAGGGCAAGGAGTAGCAAGGAATCTTGATGTAAGTGCTGCTCGTAATTTCCCTGACATGTTTAAGGCAATTATTGTGGAGGGAGATTATTTGCCAGACAAAATATTTAATATAGACTAGAGTGACTTATTTTGGGAAAGAAAATTCCTGAAAGTATCTATATCTAGAGAGAGGAAAAAAGGTGCACCAGAGCATAAGCCAGCAGAGGATAGGCTAACATTAATTATGGGGATGGATGGGGAAAATACATCAGCAGATTTCAAGCTCTTGCTTGTTTATCCATCTATAAATCTGAGGGTACTTCATAATGTCATTAAAGTATATCTTGTTATTTAGATGGCAAATAGAAATACTTGGATTACAAACACTAATTTTCAAGATGCTGCTTGAACCATTTTTGAACGTTGCTGAATGTTATTGGTGAAACATATTCCATTCCACATTCTCCTTCTGCTTGACAATGATCTTGGACACCCAGGAACTTTAGATGTCCTTCACCCCCCAAAAATGTGGTATTTTATCACCCAACATCACATCGCTATTTCAGCCAATGGATCAGGAAATCATAGTCTCCTTTAAGGCCTATTATTTGAGCCATGGTGGTGCAGTGGTTAGAATGCAGCATTGTATGCTAATTTTGTTGACTGCAAACTGCCAGCAGTTCAAGGCTCAAGACTGACTCAGCCTCCATCCTTCAAAGGTCAGTGAAGTGAGGACCCAGATTGTTGGGGGTAATATGCTGACTCTATAAACCATTTAGTCAGGTCTGTAAAGCACTGTGAACTGGTACATAAGTCTAAATGCTACTGCTATTCTTGGTAGACCTTCTCACAAGCAGTCAAAGCTACCCAAGATGATGTGACGAGCCTAAAGGACTTCTGGAGGAATTATAATACCTCCAGAAGTCATGATACCATCAGAAATATGGCTGATTCTTGGGATGAAGTGAAACATTAAAATATGACAGGAGTATGGAACTAATTGTGCCCCCAATGTGCACATGCTTTTTAGAAGTGCATAACTGACAACATCGCTGAAGCCAGGAAAGCTGTGGTTGATTTTGTTATCAACTGCAGTTAGACAATGTGCCATACAGTTACTTGACTTCCGTGGCAAACAACTAACCAATGAAGATGTTATGAAAATAAGCCAACCAGCAAAGGCATTTGAGGAAGAAGACTGGGAACTACAAACTCCAGAACCAAAAAAGCTTGTGACAAAAGACTTAATTTGAAGCCTTTTTAATCACTAAAGCAGAAGAGCAAGAACCTAATACAGAGAGGCTCACCTACGTTTACCACACAAAGGGCCTCAGTTGCTACAGGACCATTTATGATGAAAACAAGAAAGGTTTGCTTCAAGAAACTTACTCCAGCAATGACTCAAACTCTTCTCCAGCACCAGAATCAAACCATGACCAGCCTCAGGTCCAGCCTCTGCAACACCAGACCCATCATCCTGAACAGTAGCCATGTACATATAAGGAACGGTTGCTGGAATTGGATATGTCTAGTTTAATGAAGAGAAGAATGAGGGGGGACATGATAGCAGTGTTCCAATATCTCAGGGGTTGCCACAAAGAAGAGGAAATCAAGCTATTCTCCAAAGCGCCTGAAGGCAGGACAAGAAGCAATGGATGGAAACTAATCAAGAAGAGAAGCAACCTAGAACTAAGGAAAAACTTCCTGACAATTACAACAATTAACCAGTGGAACAACCTGCCCGCAGAAGCGGTGAATGCTCCAACACTGGAAGTTTTTAAGAAGAGACTGGACAGCCATTTGTCTGAAATGGTATGGACTTTCCTGCCTGAGCAGGGAGTTGGACTAGATGACCTCTAAGGTCCCTTCCAACTTTATTATTATTATTGTTGTTGTTAACTTTTCATCAGGATCATCTTTTTTTCTCTAAACTGTTTTAACAACTGTTTCTTTTATTATTATTATATTTTATTGTTATTAATACATACTATGTTATTATGTTTAAAATGTTGCGCTGTTTTGGGAAGCTTTGGTCGCGCTGATGGATGATCTCTGGCGGGCCCGAGACAGGGGTTATTCCTCTGTCTTGGTGCTACTTGACCTCTCAGCGGCTTTTGATACCATCGATCATGGTATCCTTTTGCGATGGCTTGAAGGGGTGGGAGTGGGAGGCACCGTTTTACGGTGGTTCTCCTCCTACCTCTCTGGCCGGTCGCAATCAGTATTGGTGGGAGGGCAGAGGTCAACCCCGAGGCCCCTTGAATGCGGTGTGCCGCAGGGGTCGGTCCTCTCCCCCGTCCTATTTAACATTTATATGAAGCCACTGGGTGAGATCATCAGACAGCACGGGGTGAGGTTTCATCAGTATGCTGATGATACCCAGTTATATATCTCCTCCCCAACCTCTCTCAGTGAAGCGGCCGATGTGATGGGCCATTGCCTCGAAGCCGTGAGGGTCTGGATGGGGGTTAACAGACTCAGGCTCAATCCTGACAAGACCGAGTGGCTTTGGATATTGCCTCCCAAGGACCATGTCAACTGTCCAGTGTTGACTCTTGCGGGGGAAAATATACCCCCTCCGGAGCGGGTTCGCAACTTGGATGTCCTCCTTGATCTACAGCTGAATTTGGAACATCATTTGACAGCTGTGGCTGGGAGGACCTATGCACAAGTTCATCTGTTGCACCAGTTGTGACCCTACCTGGACCGGGAGGTTCTCCTTACAGTCACTCATGCCCTCGTCACCTCACGTCTGGACTACTGCAACGGGCTCTACATGGGGCTACCCTTGAAAAGTATTCGGAGACTACAGTTGGTCCAGAATGCAGCCGTGCGAGTGATAGTGGGTGCTCCTCGATACACCCACGTTACACCTATCCTCCGTGAGCTGCACTGGTTGCCTATTGGTCTCCGGGTCCAATTCAAGGTGTTGGTTATTACCTTTAAAGCCCTATATGGTTCAGGGCCAGGCTATTTGCGAGACCGCCTACCACCTCATAGTTCCCTTCGTCCGGTTAGATCCCACAGGCTGGGCCTCCTTCAGGTCCCGTTGGCCAAGCAGTGCCATTTGGCGGGGCCGCGGAGGGGGGCTTTCTCTGTGATGGCGCCCACCTCTTGGAACCAGCTCCCCCCCGGAGATTAGGACTGCTCCCACCCTGTTGGTTTTCCATAAGCTGCTTAAGACCTGGCTTTTCCGGCAGGCCTGGGGTTTATAAAATCTGACCCCTGGATGACTGTTCTTGTGCTGTTCGTTTTGTTATGTTTTATGTGTTTTTATTGTTAGCCGCCCAGAGTCCTCCAGGAGTGGGGCGGCTTATAAATTTTAAAAATAAATAAATAAATAAATGTTTCTAAAGCATTTTCTGAAGCGTTTCTGGAATGTTTTATGTGCACAGAGAGATAAAATAAATGCTACACAGTAAGACCAATGTAAGATGGTAAGACTAAATAACCTCTTCTGACTTACATATAAATTCAGAATTAACCTTAACCAGGGGACTTACCGTACCATAATGTGTTTCTAGTGGAGAGTCCAAAGGAGTAAGGTGGCTGATATATTTAAACAAAGAAACAAGCAAGCAAACAAACAAACAAACAAGCAAACAAACACACACTCTTTTTCTAATCCACAGGGATTAGAACATTTAGGAATGTTCTTTCTGGAAGAGGCTCAGAATATTTTATCAGAAGTTTGCTTTGACATGGAAAGATCTATGAGCAAGAACCAACAGATTTCCCTCTGATTCATTACTGTCTCTGTGAAATATTTCCCTTTAAGTGCTTCAGTGGGAATAAATCCAAAAGCAATTCTCAGGAGGAAACCATTACATGAAACCGATTTGGAAAATAATAATGTTTGGAATCGCTGGCACCCAGGGTTATGGGGAACAATCTCTCATAAAGATCTCTATCTGGCACACTCATGTCTGAAGAATAAAATTACCATAATTACTGTGATAACGTAAGAGGAAAGCATTCAAGATCACACACAAAAACCTGACACACCTCGGAGTTGAGTTTTTTGTTGTTTTTTGGTCACAGGTCCTCTTTCATAATCAGCTTCAGGGAGGCTATCTTCAGGAGATAGTTATGTTTGCATTTCTAGATAGCTTTAAAGTTGTTTGCAGAGTGAAAATTAATATTTCCATTGCAATCATGCATTTGTACACCACACTCTGTGTGTATTTATTGAAGGTCCAGAGAAAAATATAGAAAAGGTTAAAAAGAGGAAGGAAAGCAGAACAGGGAAAACTAGGGTCATTTAACCTTAAGAACAGGACAAAAAATTACATAATCCTTGTAAAATGAACGCCTATGTACAGTAGGTCATATGAAGAAGTGATGGTTATATTACGTGTGTAACGGTAAATGATAACAATGGTGAAAGAACCAAAGTAGATCTTATAGCAATAGATCTTGGGATTTAAACCTATAAAAATGCAGTAGCGGAGGGCAAATTTTGGGGGAACGAGGAGGGAAAGATGAGAAAGGGAATGGATACAGAAGCTTTTCCCAGCAACAGATTATAATTCTATTTTCTCTAGGAGCTTTTTTTCTCACTAGGCTCACTTCCAGAATTAAAGTTCAACAGAGGAGAACAGAAAGGGAACAGACAGAAGGAGGGGAAACAAACAAATGAGGAAGCATTCTTGGAAAAACAAAACCCTCAAAACTATCTCATAAAACTTCAGAGATTGTAAAAAGGCAATGCTTCTACAACTTATGGGCTTTATTTTTATGCCAATTTGACTGCTTGAAGAAAGTTCTACACTTTTCACCTGCATTCTTTTTGCAGCAGATTCACATTTGAAAAATACATGATTGGTTGCTACCATATTTCATCTGTCCCAGTGACTAATACAACAGTGACACAGAAATCTATTTTTTTTGTGTGTGTGTAGCTTTGCAGATACATTTCTATGCTCTGGCTTGGAAAAGAAATTAATTATAATTAGCGTTTAACTTAAACTCACAGTTCCACTTTGAAAATATTCTTCTGAGATTGTATAGTGTTTCTCCCAGAGCAATACTGCTATTTGGCTAATAATTATTTTAGAATTTAAATTATTTTTCTTTCTCCCTTGGTACAGATGAGCTACTGGAAGTGATACAGGTGGTTTTATTAAAAGTAGATATGGGATGTGGGCTGGTGGGTGGTGGGCAGAGACATTATTTTTGGGAGGACTGAAGGAACAAAGTTGCTGAAATTCCATCAAGTAATGAAACTGCACCCCGAAGACTGCAAAAAACAAATAACTACACGATGCTTCCAGTAAAAATGAGGAAAAGAAACAAAGACGTGTATTGTGATTTTTTTTTAAAGGATCTAATCTAGCACTAGAGAGAGAATTTATTTACTGTCAGGGACTATTACGTTTTCTCACACAAAACACTTCAACTGCTGGTGTTCCAAAAAAACAAACTGAAATATATGTATAAAAATAGAAGCATAAAATAAAGAAATGCTCATTCCCCCAACCTTTTTTGTAGTTTTAAAAGCCAATATTTTTTTTTTGCAGGTGTGCTTCAAGAGTTATCCTTCATCCTCTCTGAATCATTTTGTAGACCGTAATGAGCTGCTCTCTTCAGCTTTAATTATGGGTTCCTGACAAGTCAACATAATAGGACTCAGCTTATCCAAGCATACTCCCTAGTGACATGTCCAATTACACAGGTTGTACTTCTCTGCAAGAGGTCTGGAGGGCTGCTAATTTAACATGGTCGAAATAAAATAAAGTAAAATAAAATAAACAGAGGTGTAGGTTACAGGTTTCTCTCCTGATCCCTTATGTCAAGGAAACTAACAAGATACACCACGGCTGGCCTGCATCAATAGATTAGAGGTTTTAAGACCTTTTACTATTTTGTTTGTTTGTTTAATGTAATTAGCTAACCTCTGCATCCCTGTCTTTTACCTATTTAAACCTTAGAGTTCAGCTGCTAAAACCCAAAAGAACATCAATATCATGATTATAAAAATGAACTGAATTGCTTCAGGGGAAGGGAGGCTCAAAATTTTGGCTCTGATTTTCCACCTGGTCAAAATCTGCAATTCAACCAGGTTTTAAATAGCACCATTTTTTTTAATTTTAAAAAGTAGTTTAAATTTGGTTTTACAACAGATGCAAGAGTAAGGATTTTTCTCTCCCCCTTCCCGCCCCCTTACACTTGTGAAACTAATCTGTACTATTGTCCATTGTTGCTTTGATGAATGGGCACTGTGCTTACCTTGGGCACATGAGCTTTGCACAGAAATGTCACATTTTGTACATTTGTTACCCTTTTGTCCCAGTGTTTATACAGTTACACAACTTTATTCAGCTCTTCTGGAAAAAGAAAAAAGAAAAAAAATCCCTGTGGAAGAGAGAAAGGATTATATTTGTGGCTCCTCTACCTCCAGTCTCTTTGATGGGAAGAAGAGTTTGCAGTTTGCTTGTATCTCATTTGACTGAGTTTTAGGGCACCAGGATGCAACAATGATTTCTGCTTCCCAATTGTACAAAGGAATGTAATAGTCAACAGCTTAATTCTATTGGACTTTCACTTTAGACATTCTCATATCCAGGGAAGGAAGGAAGTGGAAGTGTTTCTTCCCACTGAACCTATCACTTAAGGCATTTGATTAAAATCTTTATGCAATAATGAATGTACTGATTGATCAATCAACTTTCTAGGCCACCCAACTCCACAATGACTCTGGGCAGCTTCATAAGATTAAAAAGGAAAGAAAAAACAACACTATATAAGAAAAGAACCCAGTTGCCCCCAGGGAAAGATTAAAAAGAGGGAAAAAAAGTCTTCCAATCACTACCAAACAATCTAATGGTGGGGAAAGAGCTTTTAGGGCTCACTTGAAGGTGAGTAGAATGAGTCTATGTGAATTTGAGGGGGATGGGGGAAGCCTGTTCTTGAGGACAGGTGCTAAAGCAGAGGTGTCCCACTTCCTGGATCATGTTAGATGTTCAACAGGACTGGAAACCAGCTGACTCTGATCACGCTAGCCGGTCAGTCCTCCTGAAGATATATGGTTCCTCAGATAGCTAATCCCTATGCCATATTTTTGCTATAAGAATAGTATTGCTACTTAAAATGCCATAGTTTTTATGCTTAAAGACATGCATATAGAATGTAACACAACTTTCAAAAATACAACTCAATGTTAAAAACCATTGCATTCAAGGTGTCTTATTAAAATGTCCATTAATTTGGCACAGTTATGTGTTGCTGAGATTAGCTTGTACTCTGCAAAGTTCCTTGGGCAAAGAAACTTATTCTGACCTCAGTGGTTGGCAGGGATGTCATAATATATACTCAATGTAACTACACAAGTATAATTGTTTTAACAGGGATGCATTCCCATGACTAAAATGGCTATCAACATACAGATAGGCATTATAATATTAATCTAGTCACTGTTCAAGTTACAATGGCACTGAAAAAGTATCTTACAACCAGTCCTTGTTGCAGGATCCTTGTTACAGCATCCTCTGATCACATGACAGAATCTGGGTGCTTAGCAACTGGCATGTGTTTTCAACAGTTATGTGTCCCAGAATCATGTGATTGCCACTTGCGACCTTTCCTGCTGGATTCCAACAAGCAAAGTCAAATGAGGAAACCAGATTAATATTGTGTGCTTCACTTAACAATTGCAGTTATTTGCTTAACAACCAGGGCAAAAAGATCGGGTCCAACTCATTTAATAATCACCTTGCTTAAGCAACAAAAATTCTGGTCCCAATGGTAGTTGTAAGTCAAGTTTAAGACTATCTGTACATTTTTCTGGGGGGGGGGGGAACTGTGCTTGAAGGTATCACTAAAGATTGTGATAAACCCATAACAACCCTATCTATTGACAGTCAAAACCGTTTCCTTCTAAATTAAAAGAACCTTCGCTTTTTCCTAAACTGCGGTATCTCACCACAGTTTCTGGACTCTTACAACATGCTAAAAAACACATATTAACTATAGACATACTGTAGTTCAAATTCACACAAAGACAGCATACTGTGGATATGAAATAAGAGAAACGGACTGTGACTAGATCTAGTGAAAATTTGCTTAGATTCTTGAAGAAGTGATGATAAGTGCTGAAGCAACTTTGAAAACATGCAAATATTGTCTGGACTCCAACTTTGATCAACTCAGCCAGCATGGCCAATGACTGTAAAAAAAGCAGAATTTAAAGACGAATAACACTTGAATGTTCCATATAATTAGGGTGCCATCCAGCCATATTTAATTAGCTTGCAGTTTTGTACATGCTTGCTATTTTGCTTATGCCATTCTGTAGTAAACTATTCAGGAATTAACCTGTATGAAATCTCTAGTTTAGCATTCCCTAAAAACATACTTAATTACATTGGGATTAATTGTTGTAAAAACTGAGATTCAACTACTTTCTTTCAAAAAAAAATCCTCTCCCTCCTAATACCCTTTTTATCACACATTGTTTTCTTAGAAGAAATGCAAGTACTTTCTCAACCACATGACAATAAATACTGATCCAAAGACAGCTACTAAATCTTCATAAAATAATATTTTATAAGAGGAGACAATTGTAGGCATGCAGGCCAGGGTCAACAGCCTGTTATCCAAGTAGGAATTGCCTGTACCTTTGTGAATGAATTAATGTAACCACAAACCTCAATTATTGCCTGAAAGTTTAAAGTCTGCATTCTGATATTTTGTCTTTTATAAATTCTAGTTCACAGGAATTTTTATCTTTTCCCTAATGGCGGATCCTCTCTCCATTACAATCAGCATTCACACAGACATAATTCTTTGAAATTCTGGCTTAACCATGACCAAGCAGCATACATACATGCTGCTCAATTTCATTTGTTTAACTTTTTCTTCCAGAAAAAAGTAAGAAAGCCCCCATCTGTGGGTTGTTCAGTGAGACATCCAAATCAGGATGTAGTTGCTAAAAAAGCAAAGGCAATGATGTCAAAGACTTTAAAATAAAGGCAAATTATTAGGACTGTAGGAATACTTGCTGGCAATAGAAGTCAGGTAACTGGCTCAGCTGGAATTTTGAGAGCAGGTTATCAGCATTTTTTTAAAAAAATATTTATTTATTTACATCCCACCTTCAGGCAACAAACAATGGATGGAGACTAACTAAGGAGAGAAGCAACCTAGAACTAAGGAGAAATTTCCTAACAATGAGAACAATTATCCAGTCCAAAGGCTTGCCTCCAGAAACTGTAGATGTTCCATCACTGGAGGCTTTTAAGAAGAGACGGGACAGCTACTGGTATGAAATGATATATGGTCCCCTGCTCATGCAGGGGATTGGACTAGAAAACTTTCAAGGTTCCTTCCAACTCTGTTATTAACAACTCAAGGCAGTTATTTTCCCCACAACAACTCTGTGAGGTAGGTTGGGCTGAAAGAGAGTGACTGGGGCCAGTCATCCACTTGGTTTTCATGCCTAAGGTGGGACTAAAACTCACAGTCTCCCAGTTTCTAGCCTGGTGCCTTAATCTTTAGATCAATCTGGTTCTCTTAAACACTCTCATAAAATGACTGCCATGATGGGAGGGCTTTCCCTACCGCCCGTGGTTCTCTAGGATAACACTAAGGACCCAATTAATTTTTGTTCTTTTAGTCTGACAGGTGTAATAATTTCAGAAAAGTTGTTACTATCATTCTTATTTTCCAAGGAAGTCTCTAAGAATTATATGAGAACCTGAGAAAGAGATTCTTTGAAGAAAACATGTATGTATTGGTGTTAGATTCCAACTGAATTAGAAAAAAAACTACCTAAAATTGATAGAACCCTGTAAGGCAGACATGTCAAACTTGTGACGTCATGCGTGCAACGTATCGGGACGGCTTTGCCATTGCCAGGAATGGAGTGGGCACGGCTTCCAGATGATGTGTCCAGCCCGCGGGCCAGCAGTTTGATACCTCTAATGTAAGGCACCAAGAAAGGCATCTGGCCAGCTGGGGACCCAAGCTATATACAATAAAATAAAATATAAAAACACTAAGATCTAAAATCATCAGTTGCATTGCTAAACATAATATGTTTTGGGAAAACTCCAGGAAGCAAATATAATAGCTTTGATGAACTATCACAGTTCATCCCAGAACATTTCTTGCCCATCACCATCAACCAAGCTTCTCCATGACTCATGCATGCATGATCCCTCCTTCATTAAAGTAACTGCTTCTGAAAGGCAATTTAGGATAGAGAATTTGGGAGAGACTGGGTGTGGTCCACTTCTGACAATACCAGGAATGTTTTTGGTAGTTTTTGTTTTTGTCTACTAATTCTTCTACCTGTTCTTCAGATGATAACCCTGTACAATTGCAAAATAAAACCGTTCCTTTAAACTATTTCTTAAAGCATGTAACAGCAAGGCATGGATTTATTCATGACGTTTTTATCTCACCCTTTCTCCAAAGAACAAGACACGATAAGTGGATCGTCTTACTCTTAATTTTATCCTCACGACAACTTAACAGGGTATGCTAAACAGGGCAAATGTAATCCACAAACTGCATGGATAAAGGGGGATGTGAGTCAGGTTTCCAAGACATAGTCAGTACTACTTTTTTAATTTATATCTATTAAATATAAGAGCAATTGAGTTACAAATATTTTAGAACTTGCGGCCTATGGCAGTGTTTCCCAAACTTGACAATTTTAAGGCATGAGGACTTCAACTCCCAAATTCCACAGCCAGCAACGCTGGCTGTGGAATTTGGGAGTTGAAGTCCTCATGCCTTAAAATTGTCAAGTTTGGGAAACACTGGCCTATGGTAATGGAATGTGTGGATGACATTGGGGGAAGAGAGAAAGAGATGCTGTCTAGGAAACAGACAAGAGAGGAGGGAGTTCTAAAGGACTTAACTGTCAAAAGAAAAAGTAAACTTAGAAAGAACTCATATCCAGTTGATCCCAGGGTTGAAAGAGATGGCAGGACGTTCGTACTGGGACACTTGCAACATTCTGACAATGTAGCTTTACAACAAAGTAGATTTAACTCATCTAGTCATGTTTCCTAGCTGGTTTACCCAGGAAGACTGACACCAACTGAGCAAAACTCAAAAGCTTGTCACGCAATGGAAATTTTTTAATACATAATAGTTGCTTCTTCTTGAGGATCACCAAAACAAGCAAAGAATAGAGGTCTGCTAAGCTTCTACAAACCATAGTAATAGAATTATATTTAGCATCACTCATCTCAGCTTGTCTCTAGTATTTTTAAGAGGATACTTGAGAATCAAAATTTCATTTCAGTTTTCAATTCTACCTCTGAGTATCCATTAAGTTGCAAGTCTGAGGAAAAATGCTGTATCACAATAAATCATTCACATACATATTTTGAATTTTGTCAAGGCTGTAATTCTCAGATTAGATAAACCTAATCCAGCAAATCAAATTAGATAAGCCTTGAACAATTACTGCATTTATTCTTTGGAAAAATATAATACAGAACTCCTTATACTTCGTCAGCCCATTTAAAGACTTTGTTTATTTAATTTGATTTAACAGTGGCATCACCTGACTCCAAACAGGGTGATAATTGTTAATTGCCTAGAATTGTGGCTTGTGTGAGAAACCACTCTTTAAAATCCCTACTTCGTCCCAACTATTACTGACTTTTAACAGTATATTTACTAATATCTCACACTGCAGCTTTTAAAAATAAAATAATCTCATAAACATTCAGCATTCTCACTTGTAATCTCAAGTTTTCATATAACACAGCTAAATATGTCAGCTATTTCAAATTTCCAATAGATTTATTTATTGTTATGGTTTTGCAGCTATATCAAGGAACCAGCTAGCCTATCAAAGAGATTTTATTATGAACATGTCCTGTTTTTGAGTTTCTCAAAAGATTCTAGTTGACCATCATGAAAGAGAATCATGTATTAGAAAAGCCTTAGGCTTTTCTTATCTATATCCCTCATAGTAATTGCTGTGAAACAGGGAAATATAGATACTACTTGGAGGAAAGAGGTAATATAAATATGCTAATAAGTAATAAGACAATTACTTTTAGATGTTCAAGAAAAGTACTTTTTAGAGAGAACCCCTAAAATGCAGAATGAAGACTGATTTGTTTGAGTGATGAATTATATTTACGTTTATCTCCTAGCTTCACTGTAAGTCTCCCAAAATTCTATTTTTCAAATTTGTGTATTTTAAAAATATGAAATGAATACTCCATCTTTTCTGACTTGTATATTTTTTTAATAAATTGAATTGTAATAAGCAAGGATCACTTCTGAACATTTAGTTGTACAAAACTGTCAGCTGAGGAATCTGATTTAGTAGTGAAGGAATGTTAAGTTTATTTATCATATTTATTTGCATGCCACCAATCTGGTCAAAAGCAACTGTAGGAAGCTTATAGACATTGAATAAAATTTAGTATAAAACATCAAATCAATAAATAAGGATCTAAGATTTAAACTCAAGTTGTCCCAATGCTACATCAAATAATCATTAGCCACTACTAAACAGTCATAATGTCAATAATTTAATTTCCCACATTGCAATGTTATTAGAGCCCTTGTTCCCCTCTTCATATTTGTTCAGATGTTTTTATATTATATACACAAGACCAAAGACAGTTATAAAAGATATACTTAATGGAAGCCATGATATCAGTAAATTGCTCTAAAAGCAGAAAGAAGAAACAAAAATTGCACATACATACATCTAACACTGTATTTCTCTTGTAGGAAACAATCTCTCTTTAAAAAAACACCCTGAAAATATAGCAAACTTGCATCACCTATCCTAATTCAGATTCTGAATCTACTTTGATAGCAGATGCATAACTACAGCAATGTATGAACCAGTGTACACTATAGCTGTAGGAGAATCAAAGATGGTTTGCAAAGACAGAAAAGTATGGAGAGATCCTGTGAATTGCAGCAATATAAACTAGATTTAGCTGTATTTTCTTTTCTTTAATCTCCTGCCTTTAATTTGCTTGGCTCACTACTTTTTATTCTTTTTCTCTGCTTTGCATAATGTCACTTACACCAAATGGGCGATGGGTATTTCCACAAACAGTGGCTATAAAAAGTCCCATCATCTGCTACCTCATCTTTTAAACTGAGGTTTAAACTTTTCAACTCAAGTTGTAACTGAATTTTTCTACATGCAAAGAATGAATGAAACCAATTAGTACACAATTACTTTCTCACTATCTACATTAAAAAAAGGCAAAGCATGTGGTATGTCCCCTCTACCAAACTGCAGATTAACATGTCTGTTGAAAAACAGCCCAATATGACAAGCAGACCCAAGTAAATGGAGGTTCCCCCCCCCCTCTGTGTGTGTAAGTAAGTAAGTGTCACTTTGGCTTCAGAACTCGGCTATCATGCCCCACTTGTCTTAATTCTAAACACTGATTAAAAGTCAGGAAGTAACCCTACACATTTGTTGCTATGGTTGTTCTACATTATTTAGTCTATTAATATAAATAATTGCATCTCAGTATTTCATTATTATGCTTTTTTCCCCCTTAGAGTGAAAACCAGCTGGTGTTATATATGCTGGCAATCTGTGCCAAAGTACAAGCTCATATAGCAAAGGCCCACTTTTATCCCTGGTCTGGATTCCTTACAATGTTAATCCTGGTGGGTGTACTCAGCCCAGTCATTTGAAGAGAATCCAGTGTTCCAACTCCGGCTCATTAATGCTGCTTGTTTCTCTTATTCAAGTTGCTAATGCTGACCTTTTTTGTAGTCACCCAGTATCATACTTGACTAATTGTCCTGTACATCTGCATTGGCTGCCAGGCCAAAACAATCCAGAATTCCTATTTGAAAGCTGCAAATGTCAAAAGTGCACTAGAAATTTTGAAGTTTTGAAGACTATAAAGTTCTCATTAGATTTAAATTCATTCTCCCAGGAAAAGAAATTATATTTGAATTTGTAGATAGTTTTGGCATTTTAGTCTATGCAAAAAAAAATCAGGATAAAGAAACTATTTATGTGATCATATCTAAAGAACTTGCTTCAGACATCTAAATATCCATAGTTCTTGAAACCTGGGCTTCTGCAATCTTATGTAAAAATGAAACATGCAATATATAAACCCCACAGTCTTCCTCTTCTAATGCATTTGGGCTTTTTTAATATTATTATTTTTTAGTGCAGCCTCCTGCCAGAAACTCAGATGACTGGATGAACTATAGTCTTGTCTTTGCTTCTTCCTGAATTTTTGGCCTCCTTGGAATCAAGGAGGCAAGTAGCAAAAGCAGGAAGCATAGTTCAACTCTTCTGCAAAAACATCCTTCTCAACACTGATTTCATAGGAAGCTTTTGTCTTTTGCACATCCAACAAGGAAATGCTTTGGGCTGGTGAGCTAGTTGAGTTACTATTGGTGACTCCTTGCCAGCTCCACCAGCAGCCTCCTCTACCAGGACATGATTTTGGTCAGCTTTTATGTTTTCCACACTAACCACAAATGAAGAACACTCTGTTCATCCTTTGCCGATGTGGAAGCAAAGTGAGACAGAAAAGGAAGCAGACAGGGAACTACAATATACCTTCTCCACCACCCTGTTGTGTTAAAATGTTGACCTGTGTCTTGAATACATTGATGCTTAGGTTCTTTCTATCTCTTGTTGCTGAATAAACTGTGCAAGTTTAACAAAAGGCTGAGAAAAGTACTGATGCTTCAGTTCTGACTTATCAGAGGACAGTTACTGTAAGTGTTGTGGCCTGTCAGATGCTTAAAATCTTGTTTCTTTTTTTCCCCTTTTTGACTCTATTAGGCAGCAAAAGCAGAAGGGTTTCTTGTAGCTCTTGAAAAACTTCCATAATAGTGATATATGCTGGTTGCAGCTGCACAAATGATCGATTGCTTGTTTGAATGTATTCTGATCAGGTGTCAAATCTTTTTTTTTTAAGTCAGTATGTTGGACAACCTGTCAAAAATGTTATTTGGTATTATCAAAGCAATGCTTTTCATCAAGCAATGCTGGGAAACAAAGTATAGAGTGTCTTCATTGTAAATGAGCTTACTTAAATTCATCAGGAATTGCTCATCAATATCTGCCAAACAAATGCATTCATCTTTGCATGACTTAGTGAGGAATAAAAGATAGCTATTCAGCTTCAGTGTTGAACTTTTGTAGCATAAACATGTAGTGTTAGCATTTTTTAAGGTTATGGTATAATATGATGATGTTTATTTATTAAATGTTTATGCTGCAGGCTCTCAACAACTAAAAAACCACTACACTTCAAAAGCCTTCAGTGATTTAAAGTGAACTTCAGCACTAAAACGTACCACATTGAACACACAAAGTTGTTACAAAATCATTGTCCCACAAATACAGGGAAGCAAAGAAGAATTCCAAGGATTTAAAATAAAACACTGAAAGAATGGTTGAGAAAAAGAAAAAGGCTTCTGCTTCTCAGGAGCTGATCTTTTCATGAAGGGCCATCCTTAGCGGGAGTAGCAGCAACTCAACAAACTTTGTTTCCCAGCAATGGAGAAACCTTTCACCAGGCGTTCAAACAAAGGAAAGGGCTGGCCGGTCTAGTCCTCAAAGGTATAAGAACATTTGTCACTAGTTTGCTAGTATTGGAAGTCGCTATAATTCTAGCCGCTGACAATGAAAGGATCAAAGGGAAGAAACACCTCGGCCCAACCCCCTGAAGTCAAGCCTTCCATTAAATAAATCACAGTTCCTATGAAACAAGCCAGTCTGGGTAGAAACCAGCTCCGAAACATTCCACTCACTCGAATTGCTTTGCTCAAAAGCAAATCGCCCTTTCACCTTCTCCTACCTCACTCCTTGGATTCCAGTCGCTTGGTGTTTTATTAATGCAGAGCCCTCGTTGCTTAGAAAGCGGGCAGGGGGGAAACAGCAAATATAAAAAAAAACTATTAGCATTTCACGTAATAGTACCATTAGTTTTGTTTTCTCTGAAAAAAAATTTGGAGGTGAGGGAAGAAGAGGAGGAGGAGGGAGAGAGATCTCAGGGAAAAGTTCATGGGCATGCTAAAACTGCACGGAATGCATTTGCCAATCAAACAGCTATGCATGATGAAGCCTGCACAAAAAGGCATTAATAAATGCATACCTTCAATTAACATAACATTTGCCATAAAGGAGGGCAGGGGGATGCACCGAAGCACCATTTTTTGAAGCCTAGTTGGTCAGAGCCACTCTTATTCCAAAGATGCGAGTGAATATTAAAGCTAAATATTTCCAATAAAGCAGCAACCCTATGTATTCCATTTTCAAAGGTTGTAATTTACTTCTTTCTTTCTTTCTTTCTTTCTTTCTTTCTTTCTTTCTTTCTTTCTTTCTTTCTTTCTTTCTTTCCTTCCTTCCTCCCTTCCTTTCTTCCTTTCTTTCTTTTTAAGGGAGGTGTGTTCCTATCTAAAAGTAGAGACCATATAGTAGACCTGCATTCTTAGGGCAGTATTGCTATCCAAAGCAAGCCTGGCTTGTCAGGAGTTTTAGATTGGATTATTTATTATCATTATTACTTATTTTAAAAGTGGCATATTCTTCTGCCCATTTCTTCCATTACTTTGATGGGATTGGCCGGGATTAATCTGAAGACTCTGCGGATCACCTCAGGCAAGTAGCATGATCAAATAGATTAAATTAAAAGCTAACCAGCCTGGACAAGAAATGTGGAGAATCAAAACTATATGAGCAACATACCTATCTATTGTAACTGTCTCCTGCAAATTCTGCATGAGAGCGAGAGATCTTTAAAGAGCCAGACAATTGTCTACTACAAAGGATAAGACAGAGTCAGAGGAAAAAGAAGAGTAGAAACATAATGAATAAATTAAATCATTAATATATGCCCCAATTGAGATTCCCCAAAACACATCTTTCAAGTTTCCTTTGGAAAGTTGAAACCTTGCTCTTTGCAAATCTCCTCCTTCCTCCTTCACCCCATTCCTTGTTAATCTGGACTCCCCCTCTTTTTTCCTCATCTTCCTCCCCTCTCCCCAATTTGATAGTGAAATCCTTGGGGCAAAGCAATTTGACACTGGCTTCTGTAGCAAACCTGGTCAGGCAGGATTTCTCACACATCCAACACAAAAGGCCAACCCTTCACAAAGTACTTTCTTCAAATTTATGTCAGGGTTGACTGCACAGCAGTCAGAGAGCTGTTCTGCAAACACAATGCTAGAGGCTTGTAGCCTAATCATTAAACCGGTGGGTTTGTGTGGAAGGGAAACAGGGAAAGGGGGATGTGTCAGTCCTGTTCCTTAACACAACCAACTGCACATTGCTGCCTGCAGAAAGAGATGGTCTTAACTAAAAGCATCCCCATCCACCAAACATCTTGAGCCCTTCAAAAGCTCTTGTGCCTTTTGTTGTTCTTCTTACACAGTGAAACTACTTTTGTGGCCACTATCAAATTGCCGGGTTTATAACCCCAATCAAGGATTTAGGTGTGTCTAATTGGATGGTTCTAACTCAACCTTGAGGTTACAACACACCATTTCCTGGGGTGTGGGACCTGCAACTTTGTTCTCAGATTAAGATGTGAATGGCAAAGACAGGAAATCTATTAAAGCATCTAATTCTATTAAAACATCCAACTCTTCCTTTATTTGGGTGAGAGAAAAGCACTTGCATGTTAAGCAATATCATTCAGAATTGTTTTGTGTGCTTGGTAAACCTCCTTTTACAAGAAGTTCATTTTTCACCAGACTAGCTATGATCGATCTTGACACTATCCTGGGTCTAGGCTTATGAAGTTACATTTCTCTAGCAACATCATATATTACTCCTACAGAAAGATAAGTTTATACTTGTCTTGAAGGAAACACAGATTACAAGTGATATTTGCTCATTAGTGAAGAAGATGTAGCAAGTTTCCTTTTGCTCAGAAGGGAAATATTCTCATCAGATTTAGTGAATACAGCAGTCAGAAAATAAAACTGCAACAGTAAACTGTACCATGTAATTTTGAAGATAGCACAACACTATTAGAAGAAAGTGATAAGTCTGGGCATATATGCAAAAGAATCACATATAAAGACTATGATAAGAAAAGGATAAAGAGGTCTTCTTTGAATTGAACCTGAGTCTTGATGGTTTCATGCAAATCCTTCATGAATCTTCCTTGACCACAATATAAAAATGATTTGCCAATCCTTTTTCTAGACCAGAGGTCCCCAACTTTTTGGGCACCAGGGACTGGTTACATGGAGAGAGGTTTTTCCATGGACCAGAGGGGGCATGGTTTTGTGTGCTGCTTGCATCCCGTGGATGGGGTTTTGCTTGTTTGTGTGGTTCTGTTGCTGGCATGCCATGGACCGGTACCAGTCCGTGGACCAGGGGTTGGGGACCCCTGTTCTAGACCCTTTTCCTGACTTCCCAGCATAGTTTATAAGCCCATGTGTTCCTAGTTGTTTTCTATCCACAAATGAAATTAGGTTCAATATTCCTTAGCTTTTTGAGATCAGTTATAGGTAGTAAGAGGTACTTTTGCATTGTATATAGTATACAGTAAGTATACATACAATGTGAAAATCTGGGAGATTACTGGAATCTCCAGGATTTTAACTTTACTATAACATCATATTTTGCAGTCCTTAGCATCCACTTTTCTCTTTGGCTACAGCTACAGAAATGTGAGAACAATTCAGAAATTTTAAGAGCTAAAGTTTAGGCTTTCTGTTGTTGCACCACAATAGAATAAGCTGCAGAAAAAGAGAATAAGCAATTCCATCTAAAGTGTATTACTGAAATTGAAAAGTAGCAGAATCACAATATGACCCAAGTATTCTGCATGTTTGCCCCTCTCTGTTCAGTTCATGGGTTCAATGCATTGAGAATTGCTGAACAGGATTAGGAGGGTAGAAAGAATAATACTGTAAATAGAACCCACACCGGATTGATTGTCATACCAATATTACATGTGCCATGAAGTATTATCACATCAAAAAAATCCTGCTTATTTTTGCAAAGATTTCTCTAAAGAACCTTCATCTCAAACACTCAAACACTTTTGCTATCCAAAATAAATAAAAGTAGATCTTGCTTAACAATGACTCTGTTTAGCGACAACTAGTTATGACAATACGGAAAAAGTAACTTTACAACTAGTCCTCACCTTTTTGACTCTCACAGAGTCCCACAATCATGTTATTACCATTTGCACCTTTCCCAACTGTCTTCTGATAAGCAATCAATGGAGAAGCTGGCACTAAAAACTCATAAAATTTTAACAACCCATGGACACTTGCTGGATGACACATGGGAAGTGACATCATAAGTCTCTTGCAGTGCACAGAATTTCACTTAGTGACTATGTCATTGAGTGATGAAGTTACTGGTCCCAGTCGTGGTCACTAAGTGAGAATTACCTGTACATATACCAATGGATATTTTACAGTAGTAATTTGAACTCTTGCTTCAAAATGTCCTAATTTTGTAACAAAGATAATTCCACAGAGGCCTTCGAGTACATTGCAATGCTCATGAGCATTCTCTATGGTTGTAGATAATATACAGTTTCAATAAATAATGGCTGGATGTCTCAGAAAGAGGTTATAACATATACCTAAAACATCATTCTTATAAAATACAAACTGGGTAGCTACAAGTGAATTGTATCTTGCTGACCTGGCAGGTGTATTTGATGAAGAACTTCAAAAATTAACAAAATAAAGTTCATAGCTCTTTCAGAAGATTATAGAGCATGAATAGGATGATGATAGTGAGGATGGGCTTGTACAATAGGAACTATATTTTAAGGCAGGAATGAACAAATTCAGTCAACTTGAGTGCCCTAGGCTTTCTATGGCACAGCAAAGACCAAGTTCCAAAAGAGGGTGTATCCAAAACCATTTTGGTAGAAAATTTCAAAAGTGTTAAGAGATGAGTGGGAGCCTTAATCATTTGCAAAGCTTAACACACCCACCTAAAACGTTTTTCCCAAATGAATAGGAACTTAAATTTTTGAGCCCCACCCATTCTGGGAAGGTTTGGGAGACAAAAAGGAGATGTTGGCAGGCCTTAAGAAAGCCCTAAGCCAAACTTTCTGCATTCATAATGAAAGGTTAGGTCAAGACTATATATAGTTTTAAAGGTAAATTAACCACTTCCTACTTTGGGATGGAATAGGGAAGGGAAAAAAGTAAACTAATTCAGAATTCTTAGTAAAAGTCAAATGTGTTGCTGGTTGAGGTCTTCAAAACTATGTTGCCATAGCCCACTTAGAGATTACCAAAAGGTATGTAGGTGACTCTTTGAAGAAAGTGCAATTAGTGGACCAACATTAATTGATAAATTTTATTTTCTTGTCAGATGAATCACCTGAGTTGCTACTGACCAGCCCAGAAACACCCTCAAAGCATTTGTTCCTTTGGGAACAATGTAACTGTGTCCAAATAAGGATCAAACTTAAAGAGAAAAAATAATTCAAGGAACATTGAAAAAACACCGCTCAGATTAACTATTTCTTATCAATATTACTGTTTTGAACTGAACCACTGTGTCTGTTTTTGTTAAAGCAAACATTGACTTAAAACATCTTGAACATAAGTCCATTGTCTTTCTCAGTAGTGTGAATGATATGGAATTACACTTCCTCTCAAATGTTTAGATGAGATCTCCCAGAGATTTTGTAAAAAAACATGACGGAAAAGATAATGGTTATCAGCATCTGATACAATAGTTCCCATATGGCGAAGCATGAGTTCCTCTTCTGGGACCAACTTGACTTTAAATTGTGACGTTTGTTGACCAAATGTCAACAGAATGAATGAAACTGCTTCAGGTAACGCGAAGTTATATAACTGCTGATATCATTATGAAATCAAGGTTTCCAGAAGCTTTAGAGTAGGCATGTCAAACTCGCGATGTCACGTGACGTCGCACGACGTATCGGTGCTTTTTTGCCATTCCTGGCAATGGGGTGGGCGCGGCTCCGATATGATGAAACCGGCCCACGGGCCGGCAATTTGACACCCCTGCTTTAGAGGAATCTGTACCCTTAATTGTTTCCTGTTTCATGGGGAAAATACAATCCACCTAAATTCAGTAGTTTTAATATCAAAATTATGCCTCAAGACAGGTACTCTGACTAAACAGACATTTTATACCTAGTCTATCCCAAAAGATCATTTCTTAGAGCAGTATATTTTTTATACATATACCTTCTTGCTATATGTATAGAAAATATACTGCTCTAAGAAATCATAGCATTCTTATTGCAAAAGTTGGGTGTATCTGACAGGCAGGGTCCCGCATTTACCATAACATCTCTAAGATAAGCTGATCCCTTTTGAGTGTTGAAGGTTGGCACTGGGGAAAAGGGGGATGAGGACAGAACTGTGAATACTCTTTCTATAGTTAAATGGCATTATACTTTTAAATTATATTTATGGGTGTCAGCTTGGAGCATAATGTAGGTGTTAAATTTGGAACATTTCATGTTCTCATTATTTCATAAAAACAAAAGGTTATTTATGATAAAGACATTCCATATATGTTTAATAGATACAGTTGCTCAACTTTCTTTATCCTCTTAATCCCATTCTCACCCCACCCTATGGGGGCACAAGAATTTCACCCCAGTGATTTCCCAACTCCTGCAAACTCTTTTCTTTATAGGAGCAAAGTGAAAACAAACTGAAGCGGAAACAGCAGTCTCAAGTTCCATGGCAAGAACAAGAAATATTATTAATGTTTAAGTGGTGTAATAATGATAGAGATAACAGGGCTGATCCAGAAAATACATACCAGAGAACCTGGACTTTAAAATTTATACCTATTGAAGTCTGTGAAACTGACTGATTATTGGCAACGTACTAAGACATCTTCTCTCAACAATGGATTTTCTTCATACTGACAGAAATTTGCATACTGTATATTAAAATATTTTAGAAAATTCATGGGGTCAGAAGATCTTAGACTGCAAGATAAATGATCACAAAACAGAAGGAATTGAATAGCTAGAGAATATTATATAACTATAATGATTTTCTGTGGTTTGTTATGATTTAGAACTATGAAAGAGATGAATCCTTTTACCCTTGATTATCTGTTGATGACCAGTATTTAAGGAATCTATAAGAATAAATAGAAATATATCAGAAAAGTCAAAGAAGTACATTGCAACTAATTTAGAAATTTTTAAAAGAGAGCCAATGGATATTCAATAAGCAGTTTGTTGAATATGCTAAAAGGGTTAATTTTCCCCAATATGCAAAGACATCTATGGAAATCAAAGTTGGTGAATGATAACACAGGTAGGATAACATCAATATGCACATGATGATATTCCGTCATCATAACTGCACTATTTATATCAGAGGTTCCCAACTTTTTGGGCACCAGGGTCCGGTTCCATGGAGAAAAGTTTTTCCACAGACCGGAGAGTGCATAGTTTTGTGTGCTGCCAGCATCCCACAGATGGGGCTTTGTTTGTGCGGACCAGTTGCTGGCATGTCATGGCCCGGTACCGGTCCATGGACCGGGAATTGGGGACCCCTGATTTATATGACATCATCACACACCTATCATTTTATATCATGGGTTTTATGGACTTGCTGATATTATTACACTATAATCCATGGATCTAATCAAGGTCCAACTAGTAACTTCTGATCTTCCTATGTTTCTGAATAGCTAATGTTTAATGTGGAGTCCTTGGTGCACTAAGCTTGTTCTCTTGTTATTATTATTAATATTTAATGAAAAGAGCCTTCCTGATTTTAGGACTGATACTGATCACTGCTTTCAGATACAAACTGTTATATCTAGCTTAAATTTCATGAATAAATCTTGGCTAACCTAAGAGACCTACACTTTATTTGTTGAAACAAATTATACGGCAGCTCGACTCACATAAGGTGACTCAAAGTAGCTTACAACATTAAAAATCCACCATATATAATCCTAACTATCCAGAATAAACTGTGAGCCAGATCAATACTCCGTTATATCAACTAAGGAAGAAACATTCTTTGTGTAATGATGGCATCCCACAAATGATATAAAGACATTTGCTCTGTTTTTAAGTCTTAAGTGTGGGGAAGAATGAATATCAGACAATCCTTGGCCCAATCAGTTCACATGTTATAATCTGCCTTGACATTCTCAAGTTTTCTTTGCAAAGGATGCTTCTGTGTTCTACCTCAATCACAGGTTGCTTTCAAATTTCTTGATGGTGTTTCTGAACCAATTTTATTGCTTGAGATGGTGAAGGGTGCTGATGCTAAAGTTCTACTTTGAAGCTTCTCTAATTTGATTTGTCATATTTCCCAGGCTCAAAAGGCCCTGGAGGAAAAGTTCCCCTTATGATGCGGAATCCAAGAAGACTGCAGAAATCACTGTACAGTGAAATATATTTACAAAAATCCTGGTCATGTTAGTTAGAACTCAATAATCATTAGAATTCTATTTAAATTCTTTCCTTTAAACACAATTTGGATAGCAAATCTACTTTCACCAAACTAAATTACAGAAAGAAGTGGAACAAAAGTCTGCATGACAATTAAAAAAATGTTCTTGAACATGGATTAGAATACAACCTAAAAGATTTATTAATGGCAATATATTCATGTAATTGCTGAGGTCTTTTTGAAGTTCTTCATTCTTCTTTGAATGATATCTGTACCCAACATTTATATGACACCAATTAACATAAACCTATTAATTGATTGTTCATCTCAGCATAGTATGTATGTGAAATTCATGCAACACATAATAATAGTTCTTATGACAAGGTCATTGAAATAGAGGTCTTCTTTTAAATTTACATCTGAATTAATCTTATACTGCAAGTTGGTGAAGTCAACAGCAGCATGTTTATTACTGCAAACAGTATATTAAATAAATCCCAAGGAAGATATCTGCTATACATGAGTGGCTCCCAAAGGCTTTTTGAAATATTTGTATACAGTATTGTGTTTTATGTTGACTCCAGATGCTCCCTTTGTTGCCTTAGATATTAATATCTGATGCTTATTAAGAGTCTCTTCATAAATATTCCCAGTTGTGTGTGAGAAGTAATTTAACAAGATTTTCTTTAAACCCACCCAAAAAATGAAATCCAAAGGTTTTTTTAAAAAATATGTTCTTATAGAAAAGAGGTGATTATTAATTTTAAGCACATCTCATTTTCTTATACATGCAAGAAAAACTAAGAAAAGTTGGTTTTGGGTTTGGGTGATGAGCAAATCTATCCTAAAAAAAGACATGGTTTGCAAATTACAACAGAGGTATTTTCATGCCACACCAAGCCAAACTCAAGGGCAGAATACAAATATGATTTAAAACACAAGTGACTGTATGTGAGAGAGAAAGGAAATGAAATTTATATTACATATTTCTGACAATAATTCAGAGTAACGTAACTATTAAAACTGGAAAATTAATGTTTTTATCCTTTGTTTTTCAATTGCTCAACTGTAAACAACTACTTTTTCAATCAGAGGTCCTAAAAAAAGGCAGAAATCAAAACGATTTTTTAAAAAAGGGTTGTGTGGATTAAGCCATTCCAGGAATTCTGTGAAAATTAGCATGAATGATAAAAAAATGTTTTAAATAAGCAAGATAAATAAATATTTAGCAGTGGTTTTCACTAAATTTGATGGAATTTATGGAAAAGCGGTTACAGGTTCATTAGATCAGAAAGACAGTGTTTGTAGGTACAGTTTGTATGAATTATAACAATTTATTTCTACTATTCAGGATTTAAACATTGAGTATAATGAACATAGTTTTCAACCACCATGCTAATACTGTGTCCAAAATCCTACATGCCGATCTGCAAATTTAATATCTTTTTCATTGAGCTGGTTATTATATATGCTTCTAACATTTTATAAGTTGTTCTACGTTTTTTTCTTTGGGAAGAAGCAGGATTATTTTTTTTAAAAAAAGTTTCCATTCTATATTAGAATTTAATTAGAAATATTAGACAAGCTATCACCTTTAGCTTTCTGGGGGGTTTTAAAGTACAGATTGAATTTTAATGCAAATGAATAAAACAAATAACATTTTAAAAACAATTTAATGTTATGTCTATCTCTGTGTGGGTCCACATTTATTATCTCAATCTGTTCCCCTCACTTCAGAATTATCTTCACAGTTTTGCCTGATCAAATATTATCGGTTGTGAGGTCTTGAGGAATTCAGATAGTATGCCCATACCACTTTGTACCTTTATATTTACAACAGAAGGGAAAATAAGATTTGTAGAAAAGATAAATCAAAAGTTGGATCTGAAATATTTTGAATACAATCCAAGAAAGGAGGAAAGGGGATAATTATAATCTAAGTCATTGTTTCTCAACTTGTCATCTTTAAGATGGGTTGGCTTCACCTCCCAGAATTCCCAAGCCAGCTATTATTCAAATCCATTTTTTCATTAAAAAATTCCAAAGTACAAAAATGCTAATAATTTAAGTATGCATTTTGTAATGATAAGCAAGTAATTAAAAGCATTAAGGACTCTAATTTTCATGATAACTAGGGTAGAACATCTAGTCATAAGTTTACAATGTGATCCTATCCACATATATTCAGAAGTAAGTTTCATTTAATTTTAGTTGTAGACAAATATGTTTTTAGTTCTTAGCTTATTGATAAAATATGCCACAGTGGACCAAAAGCCTGGATCTGATCAACCAGTGAAGAAAAAACTTTAAATTTAGAAAGTTCACCTCAAAATTTTGCTACTAGTTTATATAAGAGACTTAATATGTAATTGCCAAATTCAGGGTATGACATAAAAAAGAAACATGAAAGTCATTAAAGTACTACCTAGGATTCATAAAATAAATCTAGCACTTGTTACAATTGCCTCCCAAACAATAAAACAAAGTTTTGTACAACTTAGCTAGTTCTCTCAGATGTTTGAGACAGTGAATTTTTTTCAGTTACATTCAGCAGCTGTTTCCATATATTAGTCTACCACAAAGATATTTAGGATATGCATATAAAATGACAAGAATTTGTTGGTTTCAACAATAGATGCAAGCTGGTTTATTAGACAAAAAATGACAACGTGAACGAAACTCAAATTCCCTTGGAATTATAAGGACATAATTTACGTAATACCTAACCTCTTATTCCAAGGCTGCGTGTGGCCCCCCAAAACTTTGGCTTCCATACACCTCATAAATTAACAAATTATATTTTTTAATAAGCCAAAAAGAAAAATATATAGTAAAGATGTGATTGGAGAAGAAAGGAGAACTGATGATAACTGGGTGATAATCTTTTCCAATTCTCTAGGCAAACTGTCTCTGTGGTTTCATATAAATGTCACAAAACGTAAAAAAAGAGAAAACCCTTTAAAAAATTTGAAAGGACTCTCCTCAAACCAGCTTTAGGAAGAATAGAATGCAAAACTATCTCAAAATAATGAATTTGTCCAAAAAATAATATAATTGCCAAAAAACTTAAAATTGTGTCTGCTAATGATTTCAGTATGGATATTACCACTTTTCCCATTTTTTAAAAAAGTCATTTTTTTTTAATATTCAAGTTCATCAACCTCCTAAACTGTTAAAACCTATGGGAATTCTCACTGCACTGTTTGGTCTGCAGATCAATTAGCATCAATATGAAAATTGAATTTTTCTTCGGACAGCACCTACCTTTTGAAATAACTTTCTCAACATGATGATATGCCAGGTCTCAAACATATGTGTTTAGCTATTTTTAAAGATATATATTTTATTGACTTTTTCTAGTCATTAATACTTAACAAAAGTGACCTAATTTTTATCCTATTCTCATTGCATGTTAGTGGAGATTTTTTTTTTTAAACTAAGAAGCCACCTGTAAATAAAGGGTCTCATTTTTTCTGAATAAAATAATGCAGATTTGTAATTCGAGGGGAAAACATGGCATTTCTGGGTTCTAAATTCTTCTGAAACATGAGCACACTAGACAATAATTATCAGCTAGAAATTGGTGGTAATAAAGGCAAAGACTGGTATATAGATTAATTTGCCTACTTTAAATCTTATTCATAGAGCTGGAACCTGTATAAAAGTGTAAAGCACTGCAAACTTGAACAATCCTAATCATAACAATGGTTGCAATGATAGTGAATCTTGCAAGGACATCTTGCAAAATTAAACAGTCTTGTTCAATTTTTAATAAGTGTTCTTCAGTTTAACGTTCATAGCTGAAACCGTATATCACTTGGCCAAACACATAACATAATTTGTTTGCTTTTGATTTAATGTCTTCTGTGAAGTGTATCTATGGATTGCAACCATGGTTTATACTTTAACAGACAGCATTAACCAATTAACTGTGGGTCATTCAATAAACCATGGTTTAGCAATCTAAGGGCTACAGCAATAAATAAATCAGAATGGTGGTCTAAATATGTTGTAACCATACACACAGCTTCATTACAGATACTGTGATACAAATGCTCATTCTTTGTGTGCTGGAGTTATATTCCAAAGCCCCACATATTTTCACATGCCTGAGAGCATCTAATGCTTCATACTTGAAGACAGAATGGGCCACATGGAGTTAAAAAACATATTTATTACTTTAAAAATTTTGAATGGACATTATTGTCTACTAGAGTTTATCCTTATTTTCCCTCACAACCTCACCAAGCAAGCTAATTTTCAGTTTGTAGACTTTGTGAAAAAGATAGACAGATGGGTTCCGTTGAAATATTTCTTGCCATCTGCTGATAAATTGAAAGTGGAATGCCGATTAAAAAGTAAAAAAAGACAGACAACAAACACGGGAGAGGGGAAGTTATCTTTCTTTCAGTCTGAAATGTGATAAAATCCCTTTGTGGCAGTTCACAATGACTGCATTAAGAGCCTCATTTCTAATCTAATACCTATAATTTTTCAGGTTGCAAAACTATGTATTGTATAACCGCTTGAGACTAGTGTAAGCTAAAACACAACAAGCCACATTACTTATAAAAACATTTAAAGTTTAGACACTGCAAAGAAGAAAAAACTGACTTCAATCACTGTAATCTTGTTCAACATCTGTCAGATGAGCTGAGAGCCAGTCCTTACTTGTTAGACCAGAACTGTAAAAACTTCATTTTGGGAACTAAAGATAAATTAACTTACAACTAGGATTCTCACTGAGTGTCAGTATGCTTATCAATTATATTTCTGACAAAACAGAAAAACAGCAGATTGTTTCATTGGGCATTAAATTCAGCTTTTGGAGAAATCTCAATTTTTATTTTAACAAAGAAGGAAAATGAAGTTTTCTCCCATGTACCAGATGCAACATTTCTACAATCTTTAGTATTGTTATGCAAATGTTGCTGAATTGGAGATCATTCTGTACTGGAGACTGATATTTTGAAGAGAAGTAGGTGGCCAAAGAGTAAATGTTATGTGTGGTTTCCATTACTGTATTAGTGCTTTCCTTCTATAGTGAAGTGTATGAAGTGTAAACTCAAACAACCATGTGTAACAGTTCACACATGATGATAAGAGAATTCCTCTGCTTTTAGTGGTCCACATTATTTCCCCCATAACAACTCTGTGAAGTGAGTTGGGCTTGAGAGAGTCTTGGCCCAAAATCACCCAACCAGTTTTTCATTTTCATCATTTTTTTTATTCATTTCATTTTTTTAAATAAATTGTTAAAGGAAGACTTTTAGAAAATACAGTTTTGCCCTGAGAAAGAGGAAAGATTAGAAACTCCAAAAAAAAAAAAAAAACCCCTGCCTTGATTTTGTATGGTATAAAATGGGGTAGAAATAAACTCTGATAATCTTTCAAGATTCTGTTACTCTACCTTAAAATAATTATGAATATTCCTAGAATCCCTACATACCCTGTTACTTGACCTTGCCTACCTTTTTTGTATGCTTTTGTCTTTTTAATTCTAAAACCAGCCAGAGTCAGGCAGCCTAGAAATCTGATGAATAAATAATCTGTGGTCTCATTATTAAAATATTAATAAAATATTAATCTCAATATGGCAGACACTGAATATTTCAAGGAATGTACAGTCTGATAGAGTAAATAAACTGAGATTGAAAAACACATGCATTAACCTTTACTTTCTCAAAAATGTAATCCTTAAAGTTTATTTATCAATTCTAGAATAATAAATAGGACATTCCTGTCACATGATTTTGACTTCCTACAAACATCAACATCCATACCACTGAAGTTATAAAGACCAGAATAAGCTGGCATTCTATGAAACAAAAACATAAACAGATGCTAAACATGTGTTTTGGTTAAGTTATTTTTCATTATACTTTGAAGGGAGAGAGATAGAGAACAACAAAACAAAAAGAATAACAAGAAAAAGTAATGTATTTTGTTTATAAATAAATAAAAATTTAAAAAGTTACCACTAAACTTAATGACTTCCATGTGCATGAGCACTTTAAAAACAGGACAAAATTTAGAATTGCCATCAATCCACATCAAAATCAGCAGCATTTTGGGTGGGATAATTTTTTCCCCCTTTCCCATTTTATCATCAACTATTGTTGTCTACCAATTATGATCAGCTTTCTCTATGTGGAACTGAATGCACAATAGGATTCAAACAATGCATCCATCTCAGGACTAAGATCTGATTTCATGAAAAAAAAAATATCTGATCTTTAGTAGGACAGGATGTTACATGCCCTATTTTTGTCTCTGAGAGAGAACAAAATATGGATCTACTGATTGTTCTTTAATTTTTTTTATTTTTTGCAATGAACCAGCAAGCCTAACTTCCTGTAGTAACGAAAGTGCACAATTGTGTTTCTATACTAGGTCTTCCTTTGAATAGTCTTTTAATAACTTAAGGAGTGTTACAAGTAAGCGGATCTTCTTTACATCCTGCTTGACCTTCACAAATCTACTTTGCAACTAAACCAGGTTCACAGTAGGTCTTGTGTGAGCAAATATTAGGCAATCCTAGCCTTCTCAGCCTGACAAATACAGAGTATGGTGGCTTCCCAAGAGCTCTCAATATATAACTCAAAGCTGTCTAGGTTAAACTCCAGAACCTATGATGCAGGTTCTTAAATGCATGTATACGAAAATGTAGATTCAGCGCACTAAGTATGAATTATTTTTCTGCCATTATTTCCCTGGTTTAGTGGAAACACAGAATCATGAAATTGTAAGTGATCATTAAACTACTGAGATCAATATCCTGTTCAGTAGAGAAATACTTACTGAAGCTTTTTTTGATAAATAGTAGCCAAGTCTCTAAACATATCCAGCAAAACTAAATCTGCTACAGTCCTTAGGAAGATGGCTTCATTATCAATGTTATTACCACTTCATGTGATTTTGAAATTATGCTTGTGATGTTTTGTTTGCAGTCTTGGCATGGTTTTCTCTCAACCTGTGGCCACTTTTTACATGTGCAGTTAGTGAGCCAGATGTTCATGTCCTATATTTTCCATTTGATTTTTAGGGTAATTATTTCAAGGGGGGAACAGAAAGAAAACAATTGTTATGTGTGCCTATCTTGCACCTAGCTAACATTATGCACACATCTGAAAGTTGCTTTGCATATTCATTTTGGAGACTTTCTCTATCCTCAGCCATTTAGGACAGGCTAAACTGATTAAGGGATGATGAAATTTATAGTCCTCTAGGGCATCAAAGGATTTCAAAAGAAATCAGTCCAGATTTAAAACTTCTGTGAAGTCTAATATAATTTTCCATCATGGAAAAATCAGTAGGCTTGGAACATGCTCTTTCACTTTGAAAATTATTACCATCAAGTCAATAAAAACATCTGACTAACATCCCTGATCAGGATTTGATGTAGGGGGTGGGGTGAGAGTTTTGTTTTTGCATTTTAATGAAAACACACTTGCTTTAACATTAGGGTTCTTTGCAACTAACAAGACACAGTAGTACAAAATTCAGGACAAAAACAATAGTAGCTCCAGATGCTGCAGGCATTTTTTTTCAATATTTGAAATTAATCTAAATACCACAGTATAGTGTGGAGAGTGAAAGGCCTTCTTGGTTTTGTTCTAGGGGCTTAAGGAAAATTATTTATTAAATATAGGGAAGAAAGTTTATGGTCCAATCTGAAAGGGAAATTCAAGTTTCAGATTTAAATCTCAGGAATCCAGTCCAGTACAGAGGGAAGTTCTTTGTCAAACAGATCAATTGGGCTCGTTCTAGACACATTCAATTTCAACTCTCAAGAACCACTGGCTACAGCTAACGGGAGCTAGTAAAACACAGGTAGTCCTCAACTTATCACCAAAACTGAGCCCCAAATTTCAGTTGGTAAGACAGTAGTTAAGAGTTGCCCCATTTTCTGACCTTTCTTGCCATAGTTGTTAAGTAAATCACAGTAGTTGTGAAGTTAGTAACATGGTTGTTAAGTAAATCTGGCTTTCCCATTAACTTTGCTTGTCAGAAGGTCACAAAAGGTGATCACATGACCCCGGGACACTGAAACCATCACAAAAATACGCCAGTTGCCAGGTGCCTGAATTTTGACCTCGTGACCGTGAAGAGGCTGCAATGGTTGCAGATGTGAAAAATGGTCATAATTTACTTTTGTCAGTACTGTTATAATTTCAAGTGGTCACTAAATAAATGGCTATAAGTCAAGGACTACCTGTACCAATTCCTATCAGGAAAGTGCCAGATCAAGGAAAGATCTAAGAATCAGATGAGCTCAGTTACTACAATCCAATCACAACACTAACCCCAATTTCATCATCATCTTCCAGGTTAAAGATGCAGCCTTTCAAATCGGCATTCAATGAGTAATTGTTGCCATTGTTTTATTTGAATTTTAATGTATTGTTGTTATTATTCTCATTTGAATGATACCGGGGCTTCATGGTTCAGTCTGAATTATACAGTATGAATTCTATTGGGAACTGATGCTTCAGAGCTGGAATTGTTTAATTTTAATGTAATTGGCCTTTTACCTTGGTTGTTTAATTTTGTTATTAGTGGGTGGCAAATCTGCTTAATAAATGAATCAATATAAACAGTACTTCCAGCAATACCACACTTAGCATTTTACAGTTTTTTTAAAATCAGTAATTCAAAATTCAGAGAAAACAAATCTAAACAGACACATATATTGTTCAAATGCCATGTTGAATAAGTGCACCAGATACCACACATTTTAAAGGGTTTACAGAGTTATATGCAACAGCATCTTGAAGTAGCCTTACATGCATACATATTCCTGCTTCACAGAACAATATGCTAAGCCAGAAAAGAAAAGAAATTCCTGTCTTACTTATTCAGCTGCTCCTATTTGGAGAAGCAAAACTTAACTAGAAAATTGTGTTGAGTCCAAACTCAAAATATGACTCGTACACAATTCATTGAGTGAATTAAAAGTAGGAAATAAATCCAACAGCAATTGGCTTTATCCTCAAGTTAGTTAAAAAAAGGTGTGGATCCCAGATCCTAATGTAGTACTAAAGGCTTTCTATTTTAATAAATATCTTTAGCATTACAACCTATGAAAGTATGCTTCCTATTAGTAATGAGTCCAAATTGTCAGCAGTCTGTAATAAAGTGGCCACATTTCTATGAAGTTTTAAGATACTCTGTGATGAATGAATAGCAGATCTGACAGGCTAAAAACGGGTCTTAAGTTTGAAATTATGCATTAACATTCATTGAGTAAAAGGTTTTCAGAAAAATACCGAGTAGTGTAAAATCACAGAACTGGTGGGAGGATAAAAAATCTTCATTAATGCTAGTCCTAATATTTGCCAAGTCAATGCATGGGGGTACAATAATCTGCCTTGAATTTCTCATTTTTTTCCTTTTGAGAAATATCCTCTATCTTTCAACCTTTTTCTGTTTTGAATATCTCTTGTTTGAGCTTATTCTTTAGCTGACAACCATAGAGAGTCACTGGTGTTTTCTGCTATGCATCGTCCTATACTCTGAAGCCCTCCCTCCAATGGCCCACATTTCCAGACCTGAAAAAAATTCAATGAGAAGAGTTGTTTCACAAAGTCTAATTTTGAAGCCCAGAAATATAGGCATTTACAGGGGAAGGAGGAATGATGACATGGGTATTATGATGTCATGATACCAATGAGACATTATGTTCTTGTTACTCCATGATTCAAAAACTAAGTTACAACCTTTGTGTCATGATGCATTCCTGTCATCTTGCTACAGATATTGCTGGCCAGGGCAGATATACAGTTGTGGCCAAAATTGTGGAAACCCTTTGGAGAAAGTATACAGTAGAAATGCCACCTTTGGTAAGTTTCCACCAATGTTTCTTCTAATTTCTTTATAACCGTAGCCTTGTTCACTTAATAATACTATTTTACATCACTTTCTGGGCAACCAGTCAACTCTTTGCGCCATTACTTTAATTTTATTATGTTTTACAAGCTCACTAAATGAAAGAACACAAAAAAACCCCAACCGACTTGATAGCAATCACACAACACACTGACAAATGTCCTCCTCTCAGCTTCAATACATGACATCAATAATTGAATCTTACTGTGATCTGATTGGTCCATTGCTAAAACAAGATGACACCTGATTGGCTCTCTAAACACTCATGCTCATTGGCTACAATCAGATGAAGGAAAGCTACCTGATATCAACCTAAGCAAGTTGTGCTTCCTTTTTCTGGTTATTTGGCTATAACTTTTCATAGAATACAGTACAGATAATTGAACAAACTTTGTTGCATTACATTCTTGATTAAATTATCTTTCCATTGATATATAATTTTATGGTAGTACTTCAGAAAAACACATGGTTTTATTAGCCATCAAACCTCAAAAATACACTTTTCCCAAAAGGTTTCCACAATTTTGGCCACTACTGCCTGAAAGAAAACTGAAAATTCACATGAATACTTCATGGCCACCTCATAAATAAAGTAAATGCAAGAACTCCTCAATTTATCCACGAGAATTTGACCAAAAATTTGCTTTTGAAATAAATTTTGGAAGTAATTCTTTTGTACTAGAATAATTATTCAAAACTATGTTTTGGATGACACTGAATTGCAGCCTCTCATTCTCTTTTGTCTTTTTTCATATTTCCCTTCTTCATATCACATTAATACACTACTGAAATTTCAATACTGTCTGCATTGTAAATTGCCTTAAATGAAATCAAAGAATGTGTTTGTATTTGTTCATAAGTTAAGTAAGTGCATACTATACAGGTGGAAGGACTTAATCCTGTTCCACCTTTCAGTGGTGTTAGGACTGAAATTCTGTTGAGGGTTAACAATATTGAGCTACATAAAACACTGATCTGCTTGGTAGAGGCAGCTTCCTAAATTAATGTCCCAATATGCACATTTTAATGATAGTGTCTGCTGGCAAAACAAGATCCACATGGTAAAAATACACAAACACATTGCAGAGGGCAAAGCTCTCTTCCTCTTTCTTTTGTCTCTCCTATGATGTATTTTAAGGACCTTGCATGATTCACAAACATGAAAGGCAACTGCTGGCACATATGCATGAGATATATATAAATATTTAGATATATTAAGTACCTTACACAGTTGTAATAATTATATGTTAAGGCAGCTTTTCATTTCTGTGTTCTTTTTCTCTTTCAGTGTCCACCTTAAAGCCTTTTAGTCAAGTGTCAATGGGAGAGGTGATGACTTTGAGAAGTACAAGCTGACACACATCAGTTTTTTCTGGAATTGTTCCTATTATTATTGTTAACTTTGAAAGAATTTATTTAAAGGCAAATCCAGAAATACTTCACAATGTAACCTAGAAATAATTTCACATTTGTTCAACTAAGTAAAGGACAACTAATCAAGGATTCAGAGGGCCTTAATACTGACACCTTTTTATGTTTAAGTCTTCATTAAAGAGAGTCCACTTCTGCCAGATAAAGTTTATTGATGAAATTTAAAAGGGGAAGAAGAGAAACATTATATTGGAAAACAGTGTGGCTGCCTTCATGTATCACATCAAACCCTGACCTGAGAACAAACCACATTGCTGTATCTACATCAAATTTGAGAACAAATGAACCATTATCAAATTCAATAAATACAATTTCAAAAATTATATTTATGATGCCTGATTTTGGCCTGGTAAGTACAGGCAATTGCTAGGTTGAATCACCAACTTACCAACAATATTTTAACCTAGCAGAGCATAACTCTATGTGTCTTCAAAAACATGTAGATTCAAAATTTCAAACACACAAATGAAAATATGCAATACTTTTTTCTTGCTTTTTTTCATTCCTTAGCCTGTGCGGTTGAGTTTCCCCATTCTCTGCAAATATAGCACAAATGAGTCACAGTCATTTTTTTTCTCTCCCTCTTTTTACTGAAACAGCTGTGATCAGAATCTATTTGCAGGAGTAACAACAGCAAAGATTTGTACCACACCTAACTAAAATTAGTTTGAAGTAACCAGGCTTCCCATTTGAACACATACGACTGTTCCAAATTTAAGAAATAAAAAATGGCATCTGTGTCCAAGATTACAGGCTTCCAAAATGATGTTAAACTCAATACAGGCTTTCAAAATCATGTTTAACACAAACTCCACTAAGTTTGTGTCTCAATCCCATTTGAGCAATTTGAGATATTCTGTTTTTTCTCTAGGAACTTAATAAGGCATACATAGAGCTCCTTCCATCAATTTTTCCACACAATTACCATGAGAGTTTTTGAATGGCTGAAATAATTAAAATGAACTTCCATGGCTAAGGATAGATTTAAACCTACATTTTCTTGGCCTTATCCCAGCATCTCTCAACCATTCCACCACTCCAAAAAAAAAAAAGGCTTCAAAAATGCTAAATGGCAAATTCTGAGATTTAAGAATATGGTTTAAAAACATCTTTATCTAATATGAGACTTCATTGGTGCTGGAGCTCAATCTCATCACCTCAACCAACATCGTATTGATTGTTGCTAGTGTTACAGGAACTCTATTCAACACATGTGAAGAGAAAATTGATTTCTATCAATGTGAAGATGTACTTACTATAACCAAAGGAAACTTTCCTAAACTTTAATCCAAAATATCAAACAAGAAATTTCTAAAAATCTGAAACACATGCATATAGAGCAGAGGAGTGAAAAGTATTCAATCAGGGAAAATGAATACATCAAACGTTTAGCAACTTAGGCCATGTTCAGACTTAATGCTAAGCCATAACATGAATAATTATTTTTGATTTAGCATGTGGTACAAGCCAACTCATTATAGTTTAGCATTACACACAAACTGGGAAATCTCATAGAGGCCAAAGTAGGATTGGAAATCCGCCACAGCAATGTGGCTCAGTACACAAGTATCGGCATATATACATACTTAAGTCAATTTCTCCAATCCTTGGGTTTTCTTAGGGTATCACAGGTGGTGCTTTTTTTAAAAAAAAAAATCCATTTTGGTCTGACCTCTCAAATCACATTCCATATAATAGAATAACCAAGTTAGAAGAGACCTTGGAGGCCTTCTTCTCCAACCTCCTGAACAAGCAAGAGGCCCATACCGTTCCAGAGCCTGTTCCGTCTCTTCTTAAAAACCTCCAGTGATGGAGCACCCACAACTTTTGAAGGCAAGCCGTTCCACTGGTTGATTGTTCTCATTGTTAGGAAATTTCTTCTTAATTCTCGGTTGCTTCTCTCCTTGATTAATTTCCATCCATCTTTTCTTCTCTTGCTTTTTGGTGCTTTAGAAAATAGGATGACCTCCTCATCTTTATGACAGCCCCTCAAATATTGGAACACTGCTATCATGTCACCCCAGTACTAGACAAACCCAATTCAAATGTCTTTGTCTTGCAAAGCAAGTCACCTTTTCCTCAAGCTTTCTGATGTATTATCCATACCTTATATTATAGCACCACACCCAGGTAATTGTTTTACTACCTAATTCATTTCCATACATTTCTTCCCAAAATATATTAGATTAGTAAGTAACTAAATATCCAAAGGGCTAGGTTGATAAAACATAATCCAGCCATTCAACAAATGTCTTCTTAAAGACAGGCTAGTTTCATATTGTAAACACTACTACTCTGTGCAAGCAGCATCCTTTAAATAAGTACTTTCTACCTGTCTTTGATTACTCAGTTTCAAGGAGTGATATAATACATGAATTTGCATGCAGTTAATTCCAGTTTTTACTGAAGGCACTTAAGAAATCATTTTCTCAACTTCTTTAAAATTCTCACATTCCTGCAATTCAATACAGTGGGTCCTCTTTTAAATTCAGAGACAACAAGCAACACAGCTAATGTTTCCAATCAGTTTCATTAACACTCCCATTGTTAGGTGTTACCTGTTTATACTGCCATTTATATTCAGAAATTAATGTTCACATATTCCCAAAGACTAAGCTATAGAAACAGGTGGTTTAAACAAAGCATCTACTAGATGCTAGGGAATGATTGTGTTGAACGCCGAACTATTTATATATATATATATATATATATATATATATATATATATATATATATATATATATATATATATATATATGTAGGTCTTTGGTTGTTCGGTTTTTCTCCCACGTAAAATTGGAAGTGTCTTGGCGACGTTTCGACGAAGTCCCATTCGTCATCTTCAGGCTTGTGCTTTCAGCTTCGTGCCTTGAGCAGCAGTGTGTAGTCTTGGCTGTTTCTTCCTTTTAACTGCCAGTGGAGGTATGAACTGATTGGGTGGGAGCTTGGCTGTGTTCTGATTGGGTGGAGGTGTGTTCTGATTGGTTAGGGGCTTGGCTGTGCTCTGATTGGCTGGGGGGTTGGCTGTGCTCTGATTGGCTGGGGGGTTGGCACAGCCAACCCCCCAGCCAATCAGAGCACAGCCAAGCCCCTAACCAATCAGAACACACCTCCACCCAATCAGAACACAGCCAAGCTCCCACCCAATCAGTTCATACCCCACTGGCAGTTAAAAGGAAGAAACAGCTAAGACCACACATTGCTGCTCGAAGCACGAAGCTGAAAGCACCAGCCTGAAGATGACGAATGGGACTTCGTCGAAACGTCGCCAAGACACTTCCAATTTTACGTGGGAGAAAACCCGAACAACCAAAGACCTACATACAAATACCCGCGAAAACCTCAGAAAACATATATATATATATATATATAATATATATATATATATATATATATATATATACACACACACACACACACACACATACACACACACATATATATATATATATGTGTGTGTGTGTGTGTGTGTGTGTGTGTGTGTGTAGGTCTTTGGTTATTCGGGTTTTCTCTCCCACGTACAATTGGAAGTGTCTTGGCGACGTTTCGACGAAGTCTCATTCGTCATCTTCAGGCTGGTGCTTTTGGCTTCGTCCTTCTAGGAGCACGAAGCCGAAAGCACCAGCCTGAAGATGACGAATGAGACTTCGTCAAAACGTCGCCAAGACACTTCCAATTTTACGTGGGAGAAAACCCGAATAACCAAAGACCTATATACAAACACCCGCAAAAACCTCAGAAAACACACACACACACACACACACACATATATATATGTATATGTATATGTATATAATCTTACTAATTTCTAACTTAAAAAAACAAACCTTAATGGCATTAGCTTTCTATGTGTAGCCCGTTCTATTTAGAGAAGTCAGATACATATGTAAAGAAGGAATTAATATACATATACCCGAGAAACGTTAGCTCTTCTTTCATCAAAATTAAAATCAGGTGCACTGTTTCTTTCAGGGTCAAATAACCAGCATGTTTCCATGTATAACAAAAGAGCAGTATAAAT